>NW_026612022.1:0-300000 GCF_023638135.1 Falco biarmicus | reverse complement strand
TGTGACGGCCTGTGGTGGGCTGCGATGGGCTCTGGTGGTCTGGGACGGGCTGGGACGAGCTGGGACGGGCTGGGACGGGTTGTGGTGGGCTGGGACGGGCTGTGGTGGGCGGGGACGGGCTGTGGTGGGCTAGGACGGGTTGTGGTGTGCTGCGACGGGCTGTGGTGCTCTGTGGTGGGCTGGGACGGGCTGTGGTGGGCTAGGACGGGTTGTGGTGGGCTGAGACGGGCTATGGTGGGCTGGGACGGGCTGTGGTGGGTTGTGGTGAGCTGGCACAGGCTGGGATGGGATCTGGTGGGCCGGGTCGGGCTGTGGTAGGCTGGGACGGGCTCTGGAGGGCCAGGACGGGCTCTGGTGCACTGTGGTGGGCTGTGGTGTGCTGTGGTGGGTTGTGGTGAGCTGAGACGGGTTGTGGTGTGCTGGGACGGGCTGTGGTGGCCTGTGATGGGCTCTGGTGGTCTGCGGCGGCCGTGGTAGGCTGGGACGGGCTGGGTCCGGCTGTGGTGGGCTGGGATGGGCTGTGGTGGGTTGTGGTGGGCTGGGACGAGCTCTGGTGGGCTGGGACGGGCTGTGGTGGGATCGGACTGGCTGGGACAGGCTGTGGTGGGCTGTGGTAAGCTGGGACGGGCTCTGGTGGGCTGAGACGGGCTGTGGTGGGCTGGGACGGGCTGTGGTGGGCTGGGACGGGCTGTGGTGGGTTGTGGTGAGCTGAGACGGGCTGTCGTGAAATTGGACGGGCTGTGGTGGGCTGTGGTGTGCTGGGACATGCTGTGGTGAACTGGGAAGGGCTCTGGTGGTCTGGAATGGGCTGCGGTGGGCTGGGACGGGCTGTGGTGGGCTGGGACAGGCTCTGGTGGGCCGGGACAGACTCTGGTGCGCTGTGGTGGGCTGTGGTGGGCTATGGTGTGCTGTGGTGGGTTGTGGTGAGCTAGAACGGGTTGTGGTTTGGCTGGGACGGGCTATAGTGGGCTGGGACGGGATTGTGGTGGGCTGTGACGGGCTCTGATGGTCTGCGGCGGCCGTGGTGGGCTGGGACGGGCTGTGGTGACCTGGGACGGGCCGTGGTGGGCTGGGACGGGCCGTGGTGGGCTGGGACGGGCCGTGGTGGGCTGGGACGGGCTGTGGTGGGCTGGGCTGGGCCGTTGCAAGCCGTGGTGGGCCGTGGTAAGCTGTGATGGGCCGTGGTGGGCTGGCTCGGACTGTGGTGTGATGGGACGGGCTGTGGTGGGCTGGGACGGGCTGGGGTGGGCTGGGACGGGCCGTGGTGGGCCGGGACGGGCCATGGCGGGCTGGGACGGGCCATGGTGGGCTGGGACAGGCTGTGGTGGGCTGTGGTGGACCGTGGTGGGCTGTGATGGGCTGTGGTAAGCTGGGACGGGATGTGGTAAGCTGGGACGGGCTTTCATGGGCTGGGACGGGCTGTCGTGGGCTGGGACGGGCTGGGACGAGCTGTGACGGGCTGGGACGGGCTGCGGTGTGCTGGGAAGGCCTGGGACGGGACGGGACGAGCTGGGACGGGACGGGACAGGCTGGGACGGGCTGTTCTGGGACGGGACGGGACAGGCTGGGATGGGCCGGGACTGGCTCTGGTGGGCCGTGATGGGCCGGGACGGGCCAGGACGGGCCATGGTGGTTGTGGTGCGCTGGGAAGAGCTGTGGTGAGCTGAGACGGGTTGTGGTGGGCTGCGATGGAAAAGATGGTGGCAGACCTGGTAAGGAGGTCTGCCTGCTCTTCCCTTCTACGTGCCTGGATAACCCTGGGGCAAAGCAGAGCTCTACTGGCTTGGGTAGAGCTAAAACACCTCAAGAGGAGGGAGCTGTCGGCGCTGTTTTGGCTGAATGGAGGCAGGGGGTAGTACCTGTTATGGGAAGGCTATAGGGGAACGTCCTTGCCTTTGTTTAGTCTTACAAAAGTCCCTCGTATAGAGAACTTCCTTGAGTCTGTTTTCAAAAGCTCGTTTATCAGAGCTCCTGAAGTCGGGCCTCCCTTGCCACGACAGTGTAATCTTCAGGTCTCCCTTCCTTTCTCCCTTAGGTTGAAAACAGCTTTTCTATTTCTGTCCCCATCTGCAAACAGTTCCACAAGAACATCATAGCGAAAGGAGGTGCCAAAATCAAGAAGGTGAGATACTGTTCCTAACACAGGTGGGCCGGGACGGGCCGTGGTGGGCCGGGACGGGCTGGGACAGGCTGTAACCGGCTGTGGTGGGCTGTCGTGAGCCATGGTGAGCCATGGTGGGCCGTAGTGGGCTGTGGTGGGCGGGGACGGGCTGTGGTCGTCTGGGACGGGTTGTGGTGAGCTGAGACGGGCCGTGGTGGGCTGAGACGGGCCGTGGTGGGCTGGGACGGGCTGGTACTTGCTGTGGTGGGCTGTTACGGGCTGTGGTGTGCTGTGAGAGGCTGTGGTGGGCTGGGACGGGCTGTGGTGGGCTGGGACGGGCTGTGGTGGGCTGGGACGGGCTGTGGTGGGCCGTGGTGGGCCGTAGTGGGCTGTGGTGGGCTTGGACGGGCTGTGGTGGTCTGTGACAAGCTCTTGTGGGCTGTGGTGGGCTGGGACGAGCTGTGATGGGCTCTGGTGGGCTCTGGTGGGCTGGGACGGACTGTCGTGAGCTGGGACGAGCTGTCGTGGGCTGGGACGGGCTGGGACGGGCCGTGGTGGGCTGGGACGGGCGGTGGTGGGCTGGGACGGGTTGGGATAGGCTGCGGTGGGCTGGGACGGGCTGTCGTGGGTTGTGGTGAGCTGAGACGGGCTGTGGTGAAATTGGACGGGCTGTGGTGGGCTGTGGTGAACTGGGAAGGGCTCTGGTGGTCTGGAATGGGCTGTGGTGGGCTGGGACGGGCCGTGGCGGGCTGCGGTGGGCTGGGACGGGCTGTGGTGGGCTGGGACAGGCTCTGGTGGGCCGGGACAGACTCTGGTGCACTGTGGTGGGCTATGGTGCGCTGTGGTGGGTTGTGGTGAACTAGAACGGGTTGTGGTTGGCTGGGACCGGCTATAGTGGGCTGGGACGGAATTGAGGTGGGCTGGGACGGGCTCTGATGGTCTGCGGCAGCCGTGGTGGGCTGGGACGGGCTGTGGTGGGCTGGGACGGGCTGGGAAGGGCTGTGGTGGGTTGTGGTGAGCTGGGACGACCTCTGGTGGGCTGGGACGGGCTGTGACGGGCTGTGGTGGGCTGTGGTAAGCTGGGACGGGCTCAGGTGGGTTGGGGCAGGCTGTGGTGCGCTGTGGTTGGCTGGGACGGGCTGTGGTGGGCGGGGACTGGCTTTGGTGGGTTAGTGGTGGGCTGGGACGACCTCTTGTGGTCTGGGACGGGCTGTGGTGGGCTGTGGTGAGCTGGGACGGTCTCTGGTGGGTTGGCACGGGGCGTGGTGGGCTGTGGTGGGCTGGGACGGGCTGTGGTGGGCTGGGACGGGCTCTGGTGGTCTGGGACATACTGTGGTGGGCTGGGACGGGCTGTGATGCTCTGTGGTGGGCTGGGACGTGCCGTGGTGGGCCGTGGTGGGCTTGGATGGGCCGTGGTGGGCTTGGATGGGCCGTGGTGGGCTGTGGTCTGCCGTGGTGGGCTGTGGTCGGCCGTGGTGGGCTGTGGTGGGCTGTGGTCGGTTGTGGTGGGCTGGGACGGGCTGTGGTGGGCTGAGATGGGATGTGGTGGTCTGGGACAGGCTGTAATGGGCTGGGATGGGCTGTGGTGCGCCTTGGTGGGCTGTGTTGGGCCCGGATGGGCCGTGGTGGGCTGTGGTGGGCCGTGGTGGGCTGGGACGGGCTGTGGTGGGCTGGGACGGGCCGTGGTTGGCTGGGACGGGCTGTGGTGGGCTGTGGTGTGATGGGACGGGCTGTGGTGGGCTGGGATCGGCTGGGATAGGCTGTGGTGTGTTATGGTGGGCTGGGAAGAGCTGTGGAGGTCTGGGACAAGCTGTGGTGGGCTGTGGTGGGCTGGGACGGGCTGTGGTGGGCTGGGACGGGCTGTAGTGGGCTGAGGCGGGCTGTGGTGGGCTTCACGGGCTGCGGTGGGCTGTGGTGGTCTGTGGTGGCCTGGGACGGGCTGTGGTGGGCTGTGGTGGTCTGTGGTGGGCTGGGACGGGCTGTGGTGGGCTGTGGTGGGTTCTGAAGGGCTGTGGTGGGCTGTGGTGGGTTGGGACACGCTGTAGTGGGTAGGGACGGGCTGTGGTGGGCTGTGGTGTGTTGTGACGGGTTGGCAAGGGCTGGGACGGGCCGTGGTGGGCTGGGATGGGCTGTGGTGGGCTGTGGTGGGCTGTGGTGGGCTGGGACGGGCTGTGGTGGGTTGGGACGGGCTGGGACGGGCTGGGACGGGCAGTGGTGGGCTGGGACGGGCTGTGGTGGGCTGGGATGGGCTGTGGTGGGCTGGGATGGTCTGTGGTGGGCTGGGACAGTCTGGTGTGGGCTGTGGTAAGCTGGGACGGGCTGTGGTGGGCTGTGATGGGCTGTGGTGTGCTGGGACGGGCTTTGGAGGGTTGGGACGGGCTGGGACGGGCTGGGACGGGTAGTGGTGGGCTGGGACTCGGTGTGGTGGGCTGGGACGGGCTGTGGTGGGCTGGGACGGTCTGTGGTGGGCTGGGACGGTCTGTGGTGGGCTGTGGTGTGCTGGGACGGGCTGTGGTGGGCCGGGCTGGGCCGTGGTGGGCTGTGGTGCGCCGTGTTTATCTGGGACGAGCTGTGGTGGGCCATGGCGGGCCGTGGTGGGCTGGGACGGGCCGTGGTTTGCCGTGGTGGGCTGAAACAGGCTGCGGTGACCTGTGGTGGGCTGTGGTGACCGGTGGTGGGCTGTGGTGACCTGTGGTGGGCTGTGGTGTGCTGGGACGGGCTGTGGTGGGCCGGGACGGGCCGTGGTGGGCTGTGGTGCGCCGTGTTTATTTGGGACGAGCTGTGGTGGGCCATGGCGGGCCGTGGTGGGCTGGGACGGGCCGTGGTTTACCGTGGTGGGCTGAAACAGGCTGTGGTGACCTGTGGTGGGCTGTGGTGACCTGTGGTGGGCTGTGGTGACCGGTGGTGGGCTGTGGTGGGCTGGGACGGGTTGCGGTGGGCTGGGACGGGCTGCGGTGGGCTGGGATAAGCTGTGTTGGGCTGCGACGGGCTGTGGTAGGCTGGGATGAGCTGTGGAGGGTTGGGACGGGCTGTGGAGGGTTGTGGAGGGCTGTGCTGGGCTTGGACAGGCTGTGGTGGGCTGAGATGGGCCGTGGTGGTCCGTGGTGGGCTGGGACGGGCCGTGCTGGGCTAGGACGGGCTGTGGTGAACTGTGGTGGGCTGTGATGGGCCGTGGTGGGCTGGGACGGGCCGTGGTGGGCTGGGGTGGGCCGTGGTGGGCTGGGACAGGCTGTGGTGGGCTGTGGTGGACTGGGAAGGGCCGTGGTGGGCCGTGGTGTGCTCTGGTGGGCCATGGTGGACCGTGGTTGGCCGTGGTGGGCCGGGACAGGCCGTGGTTAGCCGTGGTGGGCTGAAACAGGCTGGGACGGGCTCTGGTGGGCTGGGACGGGCTGTGGTGGGCTGGGACGGGCCGTGGTGGGCTGGGACGGGCTGTGGTGGGCTGTGGTGGGCTGGGACGGGCTGTGGTCGTCTGGGACGGGTTGTGGTGAGCTGAGACGGGCCGTGGTGGGCTGAGACGGGCCGTGGTGGGCTGTGGTGGGCTGGTACTTGCTGTGGTGGGCTGTTACGGGCTGTGGTGTGCTGTGAGAGGCTGTGGTGGGCTGGGACGGGCTGTGGTGGGCTGGGACGGGCTGTGGTGGGCTGGGACGGGCTGTGGTGGGCCGTGTTGGGCTTGGACGGGCTGTGGTGGTCTGTGACAAGCTCTTGTGGGCTGTGGTGGGCTGGGACGAGCTGTGGTGGGCTCTGGTGGGCTCTGGTGGGCTGGGACGGACTGTCGTGGGCTGGGACGAGCTGTCGTGGGCTCGGACGGGCTGTGGTGGGCTGGGACAGACTCTGGTGGGCCGGGACAGACTCTGGTGCGCTGTGGTGGGCTGTGGTGGGCTATGGTGCGCTGTGGTGGGTTGTGGTGAGCTAGAACGGGTTGTGGTGGGCTGGGACGGGATTGTGGTGGGCTGGGACGGGCTCTGATGGTCTGCGGCGGCCGTGGTGGGCTGGGACGGGCTGTGGTGGGCTGGGACGGGCTGGGAAGGGCTGTGGTGGGTTGTGGTGAGCTGGGACGACCTCTGGTGGGCTGGGACGGGCTGTGACGGGCTGTGGTGGGCTGTGGTAAGCTGGGACGGGCTCAGGTGGGTTGGGGCAGGCTGTGGTGCGCTGTGGTTGGCTGGGACGGGCTGTGGTGGGCGGGGACGGGCTTTGGTGGGTTAGTGGTGGGCTGGGACGACCTCTTGTGGTCTGGGACGGGCTGTGGTGGGCTGTGGTGAGCTGGGACGGGCTCTGGTGGGTTGGCACGGGGCGTGGTGGGGCTGTGGTGGGCTGGGACGGGCTGTGGTGGGCTGGGACGGGCTCTGGTGGTCTGGGACATACTGTGGTGGGCTGGGACGGGCTGGGACGGGCTGTGGTGCTCTGTGGTGGGCTGGGACGTGCCGTGGTGGGCTTGGATGGGCCGTGGTGGGCTTGGATGGGCCGTGGTGGGCTGTGGTCTGCCGTGGTGGGCTGTGGTCGGCCGTGGTGGGCTGTGGTGGGCTGTGGTCGGTTGTGGTGGGCTGAGATGGGATGTGGTGGTCTGGGACAGGCTGTAATGGGCTGGGATGGGCTGTGGTGCGCCTTGGTGGGCTGTGTTGGGCCCGGATGGGCCGTGGTGGGCTGTGGTGGGCCGTGGTGGGCTGGGACGGGCTGTGGTGGGCTGGGACGGGCCGTGGTTGGCTGGGACGGGCTGTGGTGGGCTGTGGTGTGATGGGACGGGCTGTGGTGGGCTGGGATCGGCTGGGATAGGCTGTGGTTGGTTATGGTGGGCTGGGACGGGCTGTGGTGGGCTGGGACGGGCTGTAGTGGGCTGAGGCGGGCTGTGGTGGGCTTCACGGGCTGTGGTGGTCTGTGGTGGCCTGGGACGTGCTGTGGTGGGCTGGGACGGGCTGTGGTGGGCTGTGGTGGGTTCTGAAGGGCTGTGGTGGGCTGTGGTGGGTTGGGACACGCTGTGGTGGGTAGGGACGGGCTGTGGTGGGCTGTGGTGTGTTGTGACGGGTTGGCACAGGCTGGGACGGGCCGTGGTGGGCTGGGATGGGCTGCGGTGGGCTGTGGTGGGCTGTGGTGGGCTGGGACGGGCTGTGGTGGGTTGGGACAGGCTGGGACGGGCTGGGACGGGCAGTGGTGGGCTGGGACGGGCAGTGGTGGGCTGGGACGGGCTGTGGTGGGCTGGGACGGGCTGTGGTGGGCTGGGACGGTCTGGTGTGGGCTGTGGTAAGCTGGGACGGGCTGTGGTGGGCTGTGGTGTGCTGGGACGGGCTTTGGAGGGTTGGGACGGGCTGGGACGGGCTGGGACGGGTAGTGGTGGGCTGGGACGGGCAGTGGTGGGCTGGGACGGTCTGTGGTGGGCTGGGACGGTCTGTGGTGGGCTGTGGTAAGCTGGGACGGGCTGTGGTGGGCTGTGATGGGCTGTGGTGGGCTGTGGTGTGCTGGGACGGGCTGTGGTGGGCCGGGCCGGGCCGTGGTGGGCTGTGGTGCGCCGTGTTTATCTGGGACGAGCTGTGGTGGGCCATGGCGGGCCGTGGTGGGCTGGGACGGGCCGTGGTTTGCCGTGGTGGGCTGAAACAGGCTGCGGTGACCTGTGGTGGGCTGTGGTGACCGGTGGTGGGCTGTGGTGACCTGTGGTGGGCTGTGGTGTGCTGGGACGGGCTGTGGTAGGCCGGGACGGGCCGTGGTGGGCTGTGGTGCGCCGTGTTTATCTGGGACGAGCTGTGGTGGGCCATGGCGGGCCGTGGTGGGCTGGGACGGGCCGTGGTTTACCGTGGTGGGCTGAAACAGGCTGTGGTGACCGGTGGTGGGCTGTGGTGACCGGTGGTGGGCTGTGGTGACCTGTGGTGGGCTGTGGTGGGCTGGGACGGGTTGCGGTGGGCTGGGATAAGCTGTGTTGGGCTGCGACGGGCTGTGGTAGGCTGGGATGAGCTGTGGAGGGTTGGGACGGGCTGTGGAGGGTTGTGGAGGGCTGTGCTGGGCTTGGACAGGCTGTGGTGGGCTGAGATGGGCCGTGGTGGTCCGTGGTGGGCTGGGACGGGCCGTGCTGGGCTAGGACGGGCTGTGGTGAACTGTGGTGGGCTGTGATGGGCCGTGGTGGGCTGGGACGGGCCGTGGTGGGCTGGGGTGGGCCGTGGTGGGCTGGGGTGGGCCGTGGTGGGCTGGGACAGGCTGTGGTGGGCTGTGGTGGACTGGGAAGGGCCGTGGTGGGCCGTGGTGTGCTCTGGTGGGCCATGGTGGACCGTGGTGGGCCGGGACAGGCCGTGGTTAGCCGTGCTGGGCTGAAACAGGCTGGGACGGGCTCTGGTGGGCTGGGACGGGATGTGGTGGGCTGGGACGGGATGTGGTGGGCTGGGACGGGCCGTGGTGGGCTGGGACGGGCTGTGGTGGGCTGTGGTGGGCTGGGACGGGCTGTGGTCGTCTGGGACGGGTTGTGGTGAGCTGAGACGGGCCGTGGTGGGCTGAGACGGGCCGTGGTGGGCTGTGGTGGGCTGGTACTTGCTGTGGTGGGCTGTTACGGGCTGTGGTGTGCTGTGAGAGGCTGTGGTGGGCTGGGACGGGCTGTGGTGGGCTGGGACGGGCTGTGGTGGGCTGGGACGGGCTGTGGTGGGCCGTGTTGGGCTTGGACGGGCTGTGGTGGTCTGTGACAAGCTCTTGTGGGCTGTGGTGGGCTGGGACGAGCTGTGGTGGGCTCTGGTGGGCTCTAGTGGGCTGGGACGGACTGTCGTGGGCTGGGACGAGCTGTCGTGGGCTGGGACGGGCTGGGACGGGCCGTGGTGGGCTGGGACGGGCCGTGGTGGGCTGGGACGGTTTGGGATAGGCTGCGGTGGGCTGGGACGGGCTGTGGTGTGTTGTGGTGAGCTGAGACGGGCTGTGGTGAAATTGGACGGGCTGTGGTGGGCTGTGGTGAACTGGGAAGGGCTCTGGTGTTCTGGAATGGGCTGTGGTGGGCTGGGACGGGCCGTGGCGGGCTGCGGTGGGCTGGGACGGGCTGTGGTGGGCTGGGACAGGCTCTGGTGGGCCGGGACAGACTCTGGTGCGCTGTGGTGGGCTATGGTGCGCTGTGGTGGGTTGTGGTGAGCTAGAACGGGTTGTGGTGGGCTGGGACGGGCTATAGTGGGCTGGGACGGGCTGTGGTGGGCTGGGACGGGCTCTGATGGTCTGCGGCGGCCGTGGTGGTCTGGGACGGGCTGTGGTGGGCTGTGGTGAGCTGGGACGGGCTCTGGTGGGTTGGCACGGGGGCGTGGTGGGCTGTGGTGGGCTGGGACGGGCTCTGGTGGTCTGGGACATACTGTGGTGGGCTGGGACAGGCTGGGACGGGCGGTGGTGCTCTGTGGTGGGCTGGGACGTGCCGTGGTGGACCGTGGTGGGCTTGGATGGGCCGTGGTGGGCTTGGATGGGCCGGGGTTGGCTGTGGTCTGCCGTGGTGGGCTGTGGTCGGCCGTGGTGGGCTGTGGTCGGTTGTGGTGGGCTGGGACGGGCTGTGGTGGGCTGAGATGGGATGTGGTGGTCTGGGACAGGCTGTAATGGGCTGGGATGGGCTGTGGTGCGCCTTGGTGGGCTGTGTTGGGCCCGGATGGGCCGTGGTGGGCTGTGGTGGGCCGTGGTGGGCTGGGACGGGCTGTGGTGGGCTGGGACGGGCCGTGGTTGGCTGGGACGGGCTGTGGTGGGCTGTGGTGTGATGGGACGGGCTGTGGTGGGCTGGGATCGGCTGGGATAGGCTGTGGTTGGTTATGGTGGGCTGGGAAGAGCTGTGGAGGTCTGGGACAAGCTGTGGTGGGCTGTGGTGGGCTGGGACGGGCTGTAGTGGGCTGAGGCGGGCTGTGGTGGGCTTCACGGGCTGTGGTGGGCTGTGGTGGTCTGTGTTTGCCTGGGACGTGCTGTGGTGGGTTCTGAAGGGCTGTGGTGGGCTGTGGTGGGTTGGGACACGCTGTGGTGGATAGGGACGGGCTGTGGTGGGCTGTGGTGTGTTGTGACAGGTTGGCACGGGCTGGGACGGGCCGTGGTGGGCTGGGATGGGCTGCGGTGGGCTGTGGTGGGCTGGGACAGGCTGTGGTGAGCTGAGACGGGCTCTGGAGGGCTGTGGTGGGCTGGGACGGGCTGTGGTGAACTGTGGTGGGCCGTGGTGGGCTTCCGTGGGCTGTGGTGGGCTGGGACGGGCTGTGGTGGGCGAGGACGGGCTGTGGTGGGCTGTGGTGGGTTGTGGAGAGCTGTGACGGGCTGTGGTGGGCTGCGATGGGCTCTGGTGGTCTGGGACGGGCTGGGACGGGCTGTGGTGGGCTGAGACGGGCTGGGAGGGGCTGGGACGGGCTGTGGTGGTCTGGGACGGGCTGTGTTGGGCGGGGACGGGCTGTGGTGGGCTGGGACGGGCTGTGGTGGGTTGGAACGGGCTCTGGTGGGCTGTGGTGGGCTGGGATGGGCTGTGGTGAGCTGGGACGGGCTGGGACGGGCTGTGGGTGGCTGGGACGGGCTGTGGTGGGCTGGGACTTGCTGTGGTGTGCTGTGGTTTGTCCATCAAACAGCTTCTCTGTTTTTCTGTCTCTCAGGCCAACAGTTTTACCGTCTCCTCGGTCTCTGCCCCCTCTTGGCTTCATCGTTTCATTATTAGAAAGAAAGGACAGGACCTGGCCAAAATAACTCAGCAGATGCCAAAGGTATGGGTGAGCTGGTTAGCTTAGCACCCCCGGCGTAGAAAAAGGTTTAGTCCAGATCACTCGTCACGAAAGAGAGAGGTGTATTCTAGCGTGGGTAAACCCAGGGGGAAATGACACAGATCTTTGCTGTTCAAGGGAACCCTCTCTTTTACTGCTGCAAACACTGCTCCTCCTATGTTATTGTCATGGGTTGAGCCCTTCCAAGGAAGCTTTATGTGGTGCTGTTTTGAGAACTGATGTAGTAGGATACCTGGAAATGGCGAGTGCAGCAAGGCTTCTCCCTGGGGAGTTAGACGGTATCTAGATAAAGGCTAAATGAGTAAACTTCTCCAAAGCCCTTGCAGAAACCGGGACGGCACCAGAGCCTTGGGCTCTAGGCACTGCCATATGGCCGAAATTGTTAAGTTTCTGACTTGTAAAATTGTGGGGATTTGGTCTGGGCTTTTGGGGAAGGAGCACATCTCTCAGTGGCAGGGATCGATGGTGTAGGCCTGACCAAAAGCATTGGCCTGGCTTGGATCTTGGCAAATTCTGAAGAGATTCATTGTCCTTCACCTCAAGGTTCACATCAAATTCACTGGAGGAGAGGATAACATCACTTTGGAAGGACCTACAGAAGATGTGCATGTGGCTCAGGAACAGATTGAAGCCGTGCTCAAGGAACTGGTGAGCTGCAGTTACTAGTTCCAGTAAGAAACTGGGGGAAGAAGGGGCAACAGAGCAGAGGTGATGAGGTGTTTGTCACATCCATAGGATGTCTTGGCATGCTTAATCGAACTTGCAGGAGACAAATTGTGTGGCAGGTGGATGACACCCCTTGGTCATCCATAGCATCCTTGAAAAGTCAGCATTAATTTTTTTGGTGCGGAGAAGGAAGGATTCTCTTGGTTATAGCTGGAGAGGCATAGAAGTGAGTCTTTTCAATGTTTCATGAGCACAATGCTCTCTTCTCAAAGCAGAGGAATGCTTGTGCTCTGCTTAAGAGCAGAAGTGCTTGTAGCTGACCGCTGGTGAGTCAGTGCCAATACTGGCAGTAGGCAGTTACTTAGGGCACGAGACAGAAGCGGTGGCCTGTCCTACCTGGCCCTATATAATATAATATATAATAGTGGACATACATACATATATAGATATAGATATAAAAATATAATTCTTTTTAGATCCACGGGATGGATTACGCAATAATCAAGGCTGACCACCAATTCCACCGACACCTCATTGGCAAGAACGCAGCTAAACGGTAAGTGGAGTGCCTTTCTAGTCCTTCCCATGCTCACACTCTTCGTGTTTAGTAGATGGTATCAGGGGCTCTGTAGCTCACCCAGTGTGCTGTCTCCATCACGTTTCCTCTGCTTTCCTGGAGTGGTGGTGGTACAAGGAGAGAAATGGGCCGTGAGGCCTTGCGATGGCTTTAACGTGTGAAAGTACCTTGGGAGCCTGAACAGTAGTGGAATTACTTCTCTGTGCGAATGACATTTTAGCAGCCAGTTGTGGGTGGTGGAAATGTGCTTGGTGAGCTTCTCCCTGTAGAGGAATGAAGGCGGTGGGTTGATTAGCATTGATAACACGCAGCTGTGGCCTTGCCTCAGAGGCAGTGGGTTGATTGACGTGGATGACGTGCAGGTGTAGCTGGTTCCCGCTAAGGGGTTAAATAGCCCTGTGGCTTGTGGGAGAGGGTGTCAGCTGGAGGAGGAGCAGTGTGGTCTGGCCTCTGGAGGAAGGCGCTACAGCACCGGCAGTAGAATATGGTCAACGGTAAAGCCTTGTTGCGGTCTGCTAGTTTGATAGCACTGCAACGTGACCCCAGCCAAGAGTTTGGGGTAGAAAGGAACGATTATCCTCTGCTCTAAATGTGATACTGTTTGGGGAAGAAACACGCCTCGCTCTGACAAGGGAACAATGGGCTCTGTAGATGCCACGGTATTTACTTGGACAGGCTCTCGTGTGGCACAGGTCTGCTCTCGCTGAACTCCAGGGGGAAGAGGCAATTTCCCCTGTCTCAACCCTACCCCGCTGAGCCCTTCCCAGAGGCGGCTTTACTTCTTCAACAGCCTCTGAGCAGTGATAATCAAGGTGCCTTGCTTCCAGGTCTTTGCCTAGCAGATGGCGTCACCACAGTCCTTGCCTCGAAGTGAACAGGATGAAGGATCTGTACAAGGTGTCTGTGCGCATTCCCCCGGACAACGAGAAGAGCAACCCGATCAGAATGGAAGGAGACCCACAGGGGGTCCCACAGGCCAAGAAAGAGCTGCTGGAACTCGCTTCCCGTATGGTGAGTGGGTAGGACGTGATGTTTGGGAGACTGCAGGGTTTGGGCTCTCGTGTTCCCTTGTAACCTTCTGGTGCGAGTGTGTGCCCCTTGCCCACCGAGCACTTGGATCTCATGACAAGTGCAAGTTCCTCTTCACAAATGTCTTCCCCTGTTCCCTCGGGTAGCCTTTCTCTGTCAACGCAGAGTGAATTTTGTCTGGAGAAAAGAGGGACAGTGCTGGCAAGTAAACCGTCGGGCAGCAAACCGCTAAGTCAAAGTAGATGGCTCTCCGGCTGAACACTCAGTGTGCCCTCTGTTCCCATCAGGAAAATGAACACGCTGCGGACCTAATCGTTGAGCAGAAATTCCACCGGACCATCATTGGGCAGAAGGCTGAGCGGGTCTGGGAAATCCGGGAGCAATTCCCAGAGGTAAGGCTTTGTAGGAGAGGAGGAATCCAGAGGGGATATTTCCTACATGGGTAGTAGGCCTGTCGTCACAGAAGTCGTAACTTTAGTGGCTCTGTAGCGCAAGTGTCTGAGAAGATAGTTCTTTTAGCCAGAGGCCGCTAACACGGTTCCCCGTTTCTGAATGGGAAAAGGGCATGAGTAGGATCCCCTCAACCTTTGCATGTGTCTGACACAAGGGTTCTTGCTTTTGCTTGAGCTAACTAGAAATGACCGCTCCTGCAGGTTATCATCAGCTTCCCAGACCCTGCACACAAGAGTGACATCGTCCAACTCCGAGGTCCCAAAAACGAGGTGGAGAAGTGCACCGAGTACATGCAAAAGATGGTGGCAGACCTGGTAAGGAGGTCTTCTGCCTGCTCTTCCCTCCTCCGTGCCTGGATAACCCTGGGGCAAAGCAGAGCTCTACTGGCTTGGGTAGAGCTAAAACACCTCAAGAGGAGGGAGCTGTCAGCTCTGTTTTGGCTGAATGGAGGCAGGGGGATAGTACCTGTTATGGGAAGGCTATAGGGGAACGTCCTTGCCTTTGTTTAGTCTTACAAAAGTCCCTCGTATAGAGAACTTCCTTGGGTCTAAGCCTGTTTTCAAAAGCTCGTTTATCAGAGCTCCTGAAGTCAGGCCTCCCTTGCCACGACAGTGTAAACTTCATGTCTCCCTTCCTTTCTCCCTTAGGTTGAAAACAGCTTTTCTATTTCTGTCCCCATCTGCAAACAGTTCCACAAGAACATCATAGCGAAAGGAGGTGCCAAAATCAAGAAGGTGAGATACTGTTCCTAACACAGGTGAGCCGGGACGGGCCGCGGTGGGCCGGGACGGGCTGGGACAGGCTGTAACCGGCTGTGGTGTGCTGTGGTGGGCTGGGACGGGCCGTGGTGGGCTGGGACGGGCCGGGGTGGGCTGGGACGGGCCGGGGTGGGCTGGGACGGGCCGGTACTTGATGTGGTGGGCTGGGACGGGCCGTGGTGGGCTGTGGTGTGCCGTGATGGGCTGGGACAGGCCGTGGTGGGCTGTGGTGTGCCGTGATGGGCTGGGACGGGCCGTGGTGGGCTGTGGTGTGCCGTGGTGTGCCGTGGTGGGCTGTGGTGTGCCGTGGTGGGCTGTGGTGTGCCGTGGTGGGCTGTGGTGTGCCGTGGTGGGCTGTGGTGTGCCGTGGTGGGCTGGGACAGGCCGTGGTGGGCTGGGACGGGCTGTGGTGGGCTGTGGTGGGACGGGGACGGACTGTGGTGGGCAGGGACGGGCCGTGGTTGGTTGTGGTGGGCTGGTACGGGCTGTGGTGGGCTGGGACGGACTGTGATGAACTGAGACGGGCTGCGGTGGGCCGTGTTGGGATGGGACAGGCCCTGGTGGGCTGTGGAGTGCTGGGACGTGCTGTGGTGTGCTGGGATGTGTTGTGGTGGGCTGGGACGGGCTGCGGTGGGCTGTGGTGGGCTGGGACGTGCTGTGGTGTGCTGGGATGGGCTGTGGTGGGCTGGGACGGGCTGTGGTGGGCTGGGACCGGCTGCGGTGGGCTGTGGTGGGCTGGGACCGGCTGTGGTGGGCTGTGGTGGGCTGGGACGGGATGCGGTGGGCTGGAATGGGCTGTGCCGTGCTGGAACGGTCTGGGACGAGTTGTGGTGAGTGTGGTGGGCTGGGACGGGCTGGGACGGACTGTGTTTGGCTGGGACGGGCTGTGGTGGGCCGTGGTGGGCTGGGACAGGCTGTGGTGAGCTGAGACGGGCTGTGGTGGGCTGTGTCGGGCTGGTACGAGCTGTGACGGGGTGGGACGGGCTGTGGTGGTCTGCGGTAGGCTGTGGTGTGCTGTAGTGGCCTGTGGTGGGCGGGGACAGGCTGTGGTGGGCGGGGGTGGGCTGTGGTGAGCTGTGGAGAGCCGTGGTGAGCTGTGGAGATCCGTTGTGGGCTGGGACGGGCCATGGTGGGCTGGGACGGGCTCTGGTGGTGAGCAGAGACGGCCTGTGTTGGGCTGGGACGGGCTGTGATAAGCTGTAACCGGCTGTGGTGGGCTGTGTTGGGCTGGGACGGGCTGTGATAAGCTGTAACCGGCTGTGGTGGGCTGTGTTGGGCTGGGACGGGTCGTGGTGGGCTGGGACGGGCCGTGGTGGGCTGGGGCCGGTTGGGACGGGCTGGGACTGGCTTTGGTGGGCTGTGGTGGGCTGGGACGGGCTGGGACGGGCCGTGGCGGGCTGGGACGGGCCATGGCAAGCTGGGACGGGCCGTGGCGGGCTGGGACGGGCCGTGGTGGGCTGGGACGAGCCGTAGTAGGCCGGGACGGGCCGTGGTGGGTTGTTATGGTCCGTGGTGGGCCGGGACGGGCCGTGGTGGGCCGGGACGAACTGTGGTGGGCCGGGACGAACTTGGTGGTCTGTGGCGGGCTGGGACGGGCTGTGGCGAGCTGGGACGGGCCGTGGTGGGCTGGGACGGGCCGTGGTGGGCTGGGACGGGCCGTGGTGGGCTGGGACGGGCCGTGGCGGGCTGGGAAGGGCCGTGGCGGGCTGGGATGGGCCGTGGAAAGCCGTGGTGGGCCGTGGTAAGCTGTGACGGGCCGTTGTGGGCTGGGATGGACTCTGGTGTGGTGGGACGGGCTGCGGTGGGCTGTGGTGGGCTGGGACGGGCTGCGGTGGGCTGTGGTGGGCTGGGACGGGCTGCGGTGGGCTGTGGTGGGCTGGGACCGGCTGCGGTTGGCTGTGGTGGGTTGTGGTGAGCTGGGACAGGCTGTGGTGGGCTGGAATGGGCTGGGACGGGCTGTGGTGGGTGTGGTGGACTGGGACGCGCTGTAGTGAGCTGAGATGGGCTGTGGTGGGCTGGGATTTGCTGGGACGGCTGGGACGGTCCGTGGTGGGCTGGGACGGGCTGTGGTGGGCTGTGGTGGGCCGTGGTTCGCTGTGGTGGGCCGTGGTGGGCTGGGACGGGCCGTGGTTATCTGTGGTGGGCCGTGGTGGTCTGGTACGGGCTATGGTGGGCTGTGGTGGGTTCTGGTGAGCTTGAGACGGGCTATGGTGGGCTGGGACAGGCTGGGACGAGCTCTGGTGGTCTGGGACAGGCTGTGGTGTGCTCGGACGGGCTGGGACGGGCTGTGGTTGGCCGTGGTGGGCTGGGACGTGCTGGGATGGACTGGGACGGGCTGTGGTGGGCTGGAACGGGCTGTGGTGGGCTGGAACGGGCTGTGGTGAGCTGGAACGGGCTGTGGTGGGGCGTGGTTGGCTGGGACAGGCCGTGGTGAACTGTGGTGGGCTGTGGTGGGCCGGTATGGGAAGGGATGGTCTATGTTGGGCCGTGGTGGGCTGGGACAGGTCATGGTGGGCTGAGACGGCCCGTGGTGAACTGTGGTGGGCTGTGGTGGGCCGTGGTGGGCTGTGGTGGGCCGTGGTGGGCTGGGACAGGCCGTGGTGGGCTGTGGTGGGCCGTGGTGGGCTGGGACAGGCTGTGGTGGGCTTTGGTGGGTTCTTGTGAGCTTGAGATGGGCTGGGACGGGCTCTGGTGGTCTGGAACGAGCTGTGATGGGCTGCAATGGGCTCTGGTGGGCTGGGACGGGCTCTGGTGGGCTGTGGTGGGCTGGGACGGGCTGTGGTGGGCTGGGACGGGCTGTGGTGGGCTGGGACAGGCTGTGGTGGGCGGGGACGGGCTGTGGTGGGCTGTGACGGGCTGGGATGGGCTGTGGCAAGCTGGGATGGGCTGTGGTGGACTGGGACGGGCTGTGGTCGACAGGGACGGGCGGGGACGGGCTGTGGTGGGCTGGGACGGGCTGTGGTGAGCTTTGGTGGGCCGTGGTTCGCTGTGGTCGGCCGTGGTGGGCTGGGACGGGCCATGGTGGGCTGTGGTGGGCCGTGGTGGTCTGGGACAGGCTGTGGTGGGCTGTGGTGGGTTCTGGTGAGCTTGAGACGGGCTGTGGTGGGCTGGGACGGGCTGGGATGGGCTCTGGTGGTCTGGAACAGGCTGGGACGGGCTGTGGTGGGCTGGGATGGGCTGGCACGGGCTGTGGTGGGCTGGCACGGGCTGTGGTGGGCTGGGACGGGCTGTGGTGGGCTGGGACGGGCTGTGGTGGGCTGGGACGGGCTGGGACGGGCTGGGACGGGCTGGGACGTGCTGTGGTGGGCTGGGACGGGCTGGGACGTGCTGTGGTGTGCTCGGACGGGCTGTGGTGTGCTGGGACGGGCTGTGGTGGGCTGTGGTGGTCTGGGACGGGCCATGGTGGGCTGTGGTGGGTTCTGCTGAGCTTGAGACGGGCTGTGGTGGGCTGGGAGGGGCTGAGACGAGTTCTGGTTGTCTGGAACGAGCTGGGACGGGCTGTGATGGGCTGGGACGGGCCGTGGTTGGCGGGGACGGGCTGTGGTGGGCTGGGACGGGATGTGGTGGTCTGGAATGGTCTGTGGTGGGCTGGGACGGGCTGTGGTGGGCTGGGACGGGCTGCGGCAGGCTGCGACGGGCTGAGACGGGCTATGCTGGTCTGTGGTGGGCTGTGGTGGGCGGGGACGGGCTGTGGTGGGCTGGGACGGGCTGTGGTGGGCTAGGGACGGGCTGTGGTGTGCTGGGACGGGCTGTGGTGGGCTGGGACGGGCTGTGGTGGTCTGGAACAGGCTGTGGTGGGTTGGGACAGGCTGGGACATGCTGGGACGGTGTGTGGTGGACTGGGATGGTCTGTGGTGGGGCGTGGTGGGCTGGGACGGGCCGTGGTGAACCGTGGTGGGCTGTGGTGGGCCGTGGTGGGCCGTTTTGAGCCGGTATGGGAAGGGATGGGCTGTGGTGGGCCGTGGTGGGCTGGGACAGGTCATGGTGGTCTGAGATGGCCCGTGGTGAACTGTGGTGGGCTGTGGTGGGCTGGTATGGGCCGTGGTGAGCTTTGGTGGGCCGTGGTTCGCTGTGGTCGGCCATGGTGGGCTGGGACGGGCCATGGTGGGCTGTGGTGGGCCGTGGTGGTCTGGGACAGGCTGTGGTGGGCTGTGGTGGGTTCTGGTGAGCTTGAGACGGGCTGTGGTGGGCTGGGACGGGCTGGGATGGGCTCTGGTGGTCTGGAACAGGCTGGGACGGGCTGTGGTGGGCTGGGATGGGCTGGGACGGGCTGTGGTGGGCTGGCACGGGCTGTAGTGGGCTGGGACGGGCTGTGGTGGGCTGGGACGGGCTGGGACGGGCTGGGACGGGCTGTGGTGGGCTGGGACGTGCTGTGGTGGGCTGGGACGGGCTGGGACGTGCTGTGGTGTGCTCGGACGGGCTGTGGTGTGCTGGGACAGGCTGTGGTGGGCTGTGGTGGTCTGGGACGGGCCATGGTGGGCTGTGGTGGGTTCTGCTGAGCTTGAGACGGGCTGTGGTGGGCTGGGACGGGCTGAGACGAGTTCTGGTTGTCTGGAACGAGCTGGGACGGGCTGTGATGGGCTGGGACGGGCCGTGGTGGGCGGGGACGGGCTGTGGTGGGCTGAGACGGGATGTGGTGGTCTGGAATGGTCTGTGGCGGGCTGGGACGGGCTGTGGTGGGCTGGGACGGGCTGCGGCAGGCTGCGACGGGCTGAGACAGGCTATGCTGGTCTGTGGTGGGCTGTGGTGGGCGGGGACGGGCTGTGGTGAGCTAGGGACGGGCTGTGGTGGGCTAGGGACGGGCTGTGGTGTGCTGGGACGGGCTGTGGTGGGCTGGGACGGACTGTGGTGGTCTGGAACAGGCTGTGGTGGGTTGGGACAGGCTGGGACATGCTGGGACGGTGTGTGGTGGACTGGGATGGTCTGTGGTGGGGCGTGGTGGGCTGGGACGGGCCGTGGTGAACCGTGGTGGGCTGTGGTGGGCCGTGGTGGGCCGTTTTGAGCCGGTATGGGAAGGGATGGGCTGTGGTGGGCCGTGGTGGGCTGGGACAGGTCATGGTGGTCTGAGATGGCCCGTGGTGAACTGTGGTGGGCTGTGGGTGGGTGGTATGGGCCGTGGTGGTCTGTTTTGAGCCGGTATGGGAAGGGATGGGCTGTGGTGGGCCGTGGTGGGCTGGGACAGGTCATGGTGGTCTGAGATGGCCCGTGGTGGGCTGTGGTGGGCCGTGGTGGGCTGGGACGGGCTGGGATGGGCTCTGGTGGTCTGGAACAGGCTGGGACGGGCTGGGATGGGCTGGCACGGGCTGTGGTGGGCTGGCACGGGCTGTGGTGGGCTGGGACGGGCTGGGACGGGCTGGGACGGGCTGTGGTGGGCTGGGACGGGCTGGGACGTGCTGTGGTGTGCTCGGACGGGCTGTGGTGTGCTGGGACGGGCTGTGGTGGGCTGTGGTGGGCTGGGACGGGCCATGGTGGACTGTGGTGGGTTCTGCTGAGCTTGAGACGGGCCATGGTGGGCTGGGACGGGCTGAGACGAGTTCTGGTTGTCTGGAACGAGCTGGGACGGGCTGTGATGGGCTGAGACGGGCCGTGGTGGGCGGGGACGGGCTGTGGTGGGCTGGGACGGGATGTGGTGGTCTGGAATGGTCTGTGGTGGGCTGGGACGGGCTGTGGTGGGCTGGGACGGGCTGTGGCAGGCTGCGACGGGCTGAGACGGGCTATGCTGGTCTGTGGTGGGCTGTGGTGGGCGGGGACGGGCTGTGGTGGGCTGGGACGGGCTGTGGTGGGCTAGGGACGGGCTGTGGTGTGCTGGGACGGGCTGTGGTGGGCTGGGACGGGCTGTGGTGGTCTGGAACAGGCTGTGGTGGGTTGGGACAGGCTGGGACATGCTGGGACGGTGTGTGGTGGACTGGGATGGTCTGTGGTGGGGCGTGGTGGGCTGGGACGGGCCGTGGTGGGCTGTGGTGGGCCGTGGTGGGCCGTTTTGAGCCGGTATGGGAAGGGATGGGCTGTGGTGGGCCGTGGTGGGCTGGGACAGGTCATGGTGGTCTGAGATGGCCCGTGGTGAACTGTGGTGGGCTGTGGTGGGCTGGTATGGGCCGTGGTGGGCTGTTTTGAGCCGGTATGGGAAGGGATGGGCTGTGGTGGGCCGTGGTGGGCTGGGACAGGTCATGGTGGTCTGAGATGGCCCGTGGTGGGCTGTGGTGGGCCGTGGTGGGCTGGGACGGGCTGGGATGGGCTCTGGTGGTCTGGAACAGGCTGGGACGGGCTGTGGTGGGCTGGGATGGGCTGGCACGGGCTGTGGTGGGCTGGCACGGGCTGTGGTGGGCTGGGACGGGCTGGGACGGGCTGGGACGGGCTGGGACGGGCTGTGGTGGGCTGGGACGGGCTGGGACGTGCTGTGGTGTGCTCGGACGGGCTGTGGTGTGCTGGGACGGGCTGTGGTGGGCTGTGGTGGTCTGGGACGGGCCATGGTGGACTGTGGTGGGTTCTGCTGAGCTTGAGACGGGCTGTGGTGGGCTGGGACGGGCTGAGACGAGTTCTGGTTGTCTGGAACGAGCTGGGACGGGCTGTGATGGGCTGGGACGGGCCGTGGTGGGCGGGGACGGGCTGTGGTGGGCTGGGACGGGATGTGGTGGTCTGGAATGGTCTGTGGTGGGCTGGGACGGGCTGTGGTGGGCTGGGACGGGCTGCGGCAGGCTGCGACGGGCTGGGACGGGCTATGCTGGTCTGTGGTGGGCTGTGGTGGGCGGGGACGGGCTGTGGTGGGCTGGGACGGGCTGTGGTGTGCTGGGACGGGCTGTGGTGGGCTGGGACGGGCTGTGGTGGTCTGGAACAGGCTGTGGTGGGTTGGGACAGGCTGGGACATGCTGGGACGGTGTGTGGTGGACTGGGATGGTCTGTGGTGGGGCGTGGTGGGCTGGGACGGGCCGTGGTGAACCGTGGTGGGCTGTGGTGGGCCGTGGTGGGCCGTTTTGAGCCGGTATGGGAAGGGATGGGCTGTGGTGGGCCGTGGTGGGCTGGGACAGGTCATGGTGGTCTGAGATGGCCCGTGGTGAACTGTGGTGGGCTGTGGTGGGCTGGTATGGGCCGTGGTGAGCTTTGGTGGGCCGTGGTTCGCTGTGGTCGGCCATGGTGGGCTGGGACGGGCCATGGTAGGCTGTGGTGGGCCGTGGTGGTCTGGGACAGGCTGTGGTGGGCTGTGGTGGGTTCTGGTGAGCTTGAGACGGGCTGTGGTGGGCTGGGACGGGCTGGGATGGGCTCTGGTGGTCTGGAACAGGCTGGGACGGGCTGTGGTGGGCTGGGATGGGCTGGCACGGGCTGTGGTGGGCTGGCACGGGCTGTAGTGGGCTGGCACGGGCTGTGGTGGGCTGGGACGGGCTGTGGTGGGCTGGGACGTGCTGTGGTGGGCTGGGACGTGCTGTGGTGGGCTGGGACGGGCTGGGACGTGCTGTGGTGTGCTGGGACGGGCTGTGCTGGGCTGTGGTGGTCTGGGACGGGCCATGGTGGGCTGTGGTGGGTTCTGCTGAGCTTGAGACGGGCTGTGGTGGGCTGGGACGGGCTGAGACGAGTTCTGGTTGTCTGGAACGAGCTGGGACGGGCTGTGATGGGCTGGGACGGGCCGTGGTGGGCGGGGACGGGCTGTGGTGGGCTGGGACGGGATGTGGTGGTCTGGAATGGTCTGTGGCGGGCTGGGACGGGCTGTGGTGGGCTGGGACGGGCTGCGGCAGGCTGCGACGGGCTGAGACGGGCTATGCTGGTCTGTGGTGGGCTGTGGTGGGCGGGGACGGGCTGTGGTGGGCGGGGACGGGCTGTGGTGGGCTAGGGACGGGCTGTGGTGGGCTAGGGACGGGCTGTGGTGTGCTGGGACGAGCTCTGGTGGGCTTGGACGGGCTGTGGTGGTCTGGAACAGGCTGTGGTGGGTTGGGACAGGCTGGGACATGCTGGGACGGTGTGTGGTGGACTGGGATGGTCTGTGGTGGGGCGTGGTGGGCTGGGACGGGCCATGGTGGGCTGTGGTGGGTTCTGCTGAGCTTGAGACGGGCTGTGGTGGGCTGGGACGGGCTGAGACGAGTTCTGGTTGTCTGGAACGAGCTGGGACGGGCTGTGATGGGCTGGGACGGGCCGTGGTGGGCGGGGACGGGATGTGGTGGTCTGGAATGGTCTGTGGTGGGCTGGGATGGGCTGTGGTGGGCTGGGACGGGCTGCGGCAGGCTGCGACGGGCTGAGACGGGCTATGCTGGTCTGTGGTGGGCTGTGGTGGGCGGGGACGGGCTGTGGTGGGCGGGGACGGGCTGTGGTGGGCTGGGACGGGCTGTGGTGGGCTAGGGACGGGCTGTGGTGTGCTGGGACGGGCTGTGGTGGGCTGGGACGGGCTGTGGTGGTCTGGAACAGGCTGTGGTGGGTTGGGACAGGCTGGGACATGCTGGGACGGTGTGTGGTGGACTGGGATGGTCTGTGGTGGGGCGTGGTGGGCTGGGACAGGTCATGGTGGTCTGAGATGGCCCGTGGTGAACTGTGGTGGGCTGTGGTGGGCCGTGGTGGGCTGGTATGGGCCGTGGTGGGCTGTTTTGAGCCGGTATGGGAAGGGATGGGCTGTGGTGGGCTGGGACAGGTCATGGTGGTCTGAGATGGCCCGTGGTGAACTGTGGTGGGCTGTGGTGGGCCGTGGTGGGCTGGGATGGGCCGTGGTGGGCCGTGGTGGTCTGCGACAGGCTGTGGTGGGCTGTGGTGGGTTCTGGTGAGCTTGAGACGGGCTGTGGTGGGCTAGGACGGGCTCTGGTGGGCTGGGACGGGCTGTGGTGGGCTGGGACGGGCTGTGGTGGGCTGGGACGGGACGGGATGGGACAGGCTGGGACGGGACGGGACAGGCTGTGACGGGCTGTGCTGGGAAGGGATGGGACGGGTTGTGGTGGGCTGGGACGGGACGGGCTGTGGTTGGCTGGGACAGGCTGGGACGGGCTGTGGTGGTCTGGGACGGGCTGTGGTGGGCTGTGGTGAGCTGGGACAGGCTCTGGTAAGTTGGGACGGGGCGTGGTGGGCTGTGGTGTGCTGGGACGGGCTGTGGTGTGCTGGGACGGGCTGTGGTGTGCTGGGACGGGCTGTGGTGTGCTGGGACGGGCTGTGGTGTGCTGGGAGGGGCTGTGGTGTTGGGGGACGGGCTGGGATGGGCTGTGGTGGGCGGGGACGGGCTGTGGTGGGCTGGGACAGGCTGTGGTGGGCTGTGGTGGGGCGTGGTGGGCTGGGACGGGCCGTGGTGGGCCGTCGTGGGCCGTTTTTGGCCGGTATGGGAAGGGATGGTCTGTGTTGGGCCGTGGTGGGCTGGGACAGGTCATGGTGGGCTGAGACGGCCCGTGGTGAACTGTGGTAGGCTGTGGTGGGCCGTGGTTGGCTGGGACGGGCCGTGGTGGGCTGTGGTTGGCCGTGGTGGTCTGGGACAGGCCGTGGTGGGCTTTGGTGGGTTCTTGTGAGCTTGAGATGGGTTGTGGTGGGCTGGGACTGGCTGGTACGGGCTGTGGTGGGTTGGGACGGGCTGGGACGGGCTGTGGTGTGCTGGGACGGGCTGTGGTGGGCTGGGACTGGCTGTGGTGGGCTGGGACGGGCTGTGGTGGGCTGTGGTGGGCGGGGACGGGCCGTGGTGAACCGTGGTGGGCCGGGATGGGAAGGGGTGGGCTGTGGTGGGCTGGGACAGGTCGTGGTGAGCTGGGACGGGCCGTGGTGGGCTGTGGTGGGCCGTGGTCGTCTTGGACAGGCTGTGGTGGGCTTTGGTGGGTTCTTGTGAGCTTGAGATGGGCTGTGGTGGGCTGGGACGGGCTGGGACGGGATCTGATGATCTGGAACGAGCTGTGATGTGCTGCAATGGGCTGTGGTGGGCTGGGACGGGCTGTGGTGGGCTGGGACGGGCTGGGACGGGCTGTGGTGGGCTGTGGTGGGCTGGGACGGGCTGGGACGGGCTGTGGTGTGCTGGGACAGGCTGGGACAGGCTGGGACGGGCTGTGGTGGGCAGGGACGGGCTGTTGTGGCCTGGGACGGGCTGGGACGGGCTGTGGTGGGCTAGGATGGGCTGTGGTGGGCTAGGATGGGCTGTGGTGGGCTAGGATGGGCTGTGGTGGGCTAGGATGGGCTGTGGTGTGCTGGGCCGTGCTGGGACGGGCTGTGGTGTGCTGGGACGGGCTGTGGTGGGCTGGGACGGGCTGTGGTGGGCTGGGACGGGCTGTGGTATGCTGTGACGGGCTGTGACGGGCTGTCGTGGGCTGGGATGGGCTGGGACAGGCTGTGGTGTGCTGTGGTGGGCTGGGACGGGCTGTGGTGGGCTGGGACGGGCTGTGGGGGGCTGGGACGGGCTGTGGTGGCCTGGGATGGGCTGTGGTGGGCTGGGACGGGCTGTGGTGGGCTGGGACGGGCTGTGGTGGGCTGGGACGGGCTGGTACGTGCTGTGGTGTGCTGGGACGGGCTGTGGTGGGCTGGGACGGGCTGTGGTGGGCTGTGGTGGGTTCTGCTGAGCTTGAGACGGGCTGTGGTGGGCTGGGACGGGCTGAGACGAGTTCTGGTTGTCTGGAACGAGCTGGGATGGGCTGTGATGGGCTGGGATGGGCTATGGTGGGCGGGGACGGGCTGCGGTGGGCTGTGGTGGGCTGGGACCGGCTGCGGTTGGCTGTGGTGGGTTGTGGTGAGCTGGGACAGGCTGTGGTGGGCTGGAATGGGCTGGGACGGGCTGTGGTGGGTGTGGTGGACTGGGACGCGCTGTAGTGAGCTGAGACAGGCTGTGGTGGGCTGGGATTTGCTGGGACGGCTGGGACGGTCTGTGGTGGGCGGGGACGGGCTGTGGTGGGCTGTGGTGGGCTGTGTTGGGCTGGGACGGGCTGTGGAGGATTGGACCGGGCTATGGAGAGCTGTGGAGAGCCGTGGTGGGCTGGGACGGGCCGTGTTGGGCAGGGACGGGCCGTGGTGGGCTGGGACGGGCTCTGGTGGTGAGCAGAGACGGCCTGTGTTGGGCTGGGACGGGCTGTGATAAGCTGTAACCGGCTGTGGTGGGTCGTGGTGAGGTGGGACGGGTCGTGGTGGGCTGGGACGGGCCGTGGTGGGCTGGGGCGGGTTGGGACGGGCTGGGACTGGCTGTGGAGGGCTGTGGTGGGCTGGGACGGGCCGTGGTGGGCTGGGACGGGCCGTGGTGGGCTGGGACGGGCCGTGGTGGGCTGGGACGGGCCGGGACAGGCTGTGGTGGGCTGTGGTGGGTTCTGCTGAGCTTGAGACGGGCTGTGGTGGGCTGGGACGGGCTGAGACGAGTTCTGGTGGTCTGGAACGAGCTGGGACGTGCTGTGGTGGCCTGGAACGGGCTGTGGTGGGCGGGGACGGGCTGTGGTCGTCTGGAATGGTGTGTGGTGGGCTGGGACGGTCTGTAGTGGGCTTGGACGGGCTGCGGCAGGCTGCGACGGTCTGGGACGAGCTGTGGTGTGCTGGGACGGGCTGTGGTGGGCTGGGACGGGCTGTGGTGGGCTGGGACGGGCTGTGCTGGGCTGTGGTGGGCAGGGACGGGCGGGGACGGGCTGTGGTGGGCTGGGACGGGCTGTGGTGGTCTGGAACAGGCTGTGGTGGGTTGGGACAGGCTGGGACATGCTGGGACGGTGTGTGGTGGACTGGGATGGTCTGTGGTGTGCTGGGACGGGCTGTGGTGGGCAGGGACGGGCTGTGGTGGGGCGTGGTGGGCTGGGACGGGCCGTGGTGAACCGTGGTGGGCTGTGGTGGGCCGTGGTGAGCCGTTTTGAGCCGGTATGGGAAGGGATGGGCTGTGGTGGGCCGTGGTGGGCTGGGACAGGTCATGGTGGTCTGAGATGGCCCGTGGTGGGCTGTGGTGGGCCGTGGTGGGCTGGGATGTGCTGTGGTGGGCCGTGATGGTCTGGTACAGGCTGTGGTGGGCTGTGGTGGGTTCTGGTGAGCTTGAGACGGGCTGTGGTGGTCTGGGACGGGCTCTGGTGGGCTGGGACGGGCTGGGACGGGGTGTGGTGGGCTGGGACGAGCTGTGGTGGGCTGGGACGAGCTGTGGTGAGCTGGGACGGGCTGTGGTGGGCTGGGACGGGCTGTGGTGGGCTGGGACGGGCTGTGGTGGGCTTGGACGGGCTGTGGTGGGCTGGGACGGACTGTGGAGGGCTGGGACGGGCTGTGGTGGGCTGGGACGGGCTGTGGTGTGCTGGGACGGGCTGTGACGGGCTGGGACAGGCTGTGGTGGGCTGGGAGGGGCTGGGACGGGCTGTGGTGGGCTGTGGTGGGCTGGGACGGGCTGTGGTGGGCTGGGACGGGCTGTGGTGGGCTGGGACGGGCTGTGGTGGGCTGGGACAGGCTGTGGTGGGCTGGGAGGGGCTGGGACGGGCTGTGGTGGGCTGGGACGGGCTGGTACGTGCTGTGGTGTGCTGGGACGGGCTGTGGTGGTCTGGGACGGGCTGGGACAGGCTGTGGTGGGCTGTGGTGGGTTCTGCTGAGCTTGAGACGGGCTGTGGTGGGCTGGGACGGGCTGAGACGAGTTCTGGTTGTCTGGAACGAGCTGGGACGGGCTGTGGTGGGCTGGGACGGGCTGTGGTGGGCTTGGACGGGCTGTGGTGGGCTGGGACGGGCTGTGGTGGGCGGGCACGGGCTATGGTGGGCGGGGACGGGATGTGGTGGTCTGGAATGGTCTGTGGTGGGCTGGGACAGGCTGTGGCGGGCTGGGACGGGCTGCGGCAGGCTGCGACGGGCTGGGACGGGCTATGTTGGTCTGTGGTGGGTTGGGACGGGCGGGGACGGGCTGTGGTGTGGCTAGGGACGGGCTGTGGTGGGCTGGGACGGGCTGTGACGGGCTGGGACAGGCTGTGGTGGGCTGGGAGGGGCTGTGGTGTGCTGGGACGGGCTGTGGTGGGCTGGGACGGGCTGTGGTGTGCTGGGACGGGCTGTGACGGGCTGGGACAGGCTGTGGTGGGCTGGGAGGGGCTGGGACGGGCTGTGGTGGGCTGTGGTGGGCTGGTACGGGCTGTGGTGGGCTGGGACGGGCTGTGGTGGGCTGGGACGGGCTGTGGTGGGCTGGGACAGGCTGTGGTTGGCTGGGAGGGGCTGGGACGGGCTGTGGTGGGCTGGGACGGGCTGGTACGTGCTGTGGTGTGCTGGGACGGGCTGTGGTGGTCTGGGACGGGCTGGTACGTGCTGTGGTGGGCTGTGGTGGGTTCTGCTGAGCTTGAGACGGGCTGTGGTGGGCTGGGACGGGCTGAGACGAGTTCTGGTTGTCTGGAACGAGCTGGGACGGGCTGTGGTGGGCTGGGACGGGCTGTGGTGGGCGGGGACGGGCTGTGGTGGGCTGGGACGGGCTGTGGTGGGCGGGCACGGGCTATGGTGGGCGGGGACGGGATGTGGTGGTCTGGAATGGTCTGTGGTGGGCTGGGACGGGCTGTGGCGGGCTGGGACGGGCTGCGGCAGGCTGCGACGGGCTGGGACGGGCTATGTTGGTCTGTGGTGGGTTGGGACGGGCGGGGACGGGCTGTGGTGGGCTAGGGACGGGCTGTGGTGGGCTAGGGACGGGCTGTGGTGGGCTAGGGACGGGCTGCGGTGGGCTGGGACGGACTGCGGTGGTCTGGGACAGGCTGTGGTGGGTTGGGACAGGCTGGGACATGCTGGGACGGTGTGTGGTGGACTGGGATGGTCTGTGGTGGGGCGTGGTGGGCTGGGACGGGCCGTGGTGAACCGTGGTGGGCTGTGGTGGGCCGTGGTGGGCCGTTTTGAGCCGGTATGGGAAGGGATGGGCTGTGGTGGGCCGTGGTGGGCTGGGACAGGTCATGGTGGTCTGAGATGGCCCGTGGTGAACTGTGGTGGGCCGTGGTGGGCTGGTATGGGCCGTGGTGGGCTGTGGTGGGCCGTTTTGAGCCGGTATGGGAAGGGATGGGCTGTGGTGGGCCGTGGTGGGCTGGGACAGGTCATGGTGGTCTGAGATGGCCCGTGGTGAACTGTGGTGGGCTGTGGTGGGCCGTGGTGGGCTGGGACAGGCTGTGTTTGGCTAGGACAGGCTGTGTTTGGCTGGGACATGCTGTGTTTGGCTGGGACGGGCTGTGGTGGGCCGGGACAGGCTGTGTTTGGCTAGGACAGGCTGTGTTTGGCTGGGACAGGCTGTGTTTGGCTGGGACAGGCCGTGGTGGGCCGGGACGGGCCGTGGTGGGCCGGGACGGGCCGTGGTGGGCTGGGACGGGCCGTGGCGGGCTGGGACGGGTTGTGGCGGACTGGGACGAACTGTGGTGGTCTGTGGTGGGCTGGGACGGGCCGTGGTGGGTAGGGACAGGCTGGGACGAGCTGTGCCGGGCTGGGACGGGCTGTGGTGGGCTGTGGTAGGCTGTGCTGTGCTGTAGTGGTCTGTGATGGGCTGGGACGGGCTGTCGTGGGCTGGGACGGGCTGTCGTGGGCTGGGACGGGCTGTCGTGGGCTGTGGGGACCTGGGACATGCTGTGGTGGGCTGGGACGGGCTCTGGTGGGCTGGGACGGGCTGTGGTGGGCTTCTATGGGCTGTTACTTTATGTGGTGAGCTGGGACGGGCTGTGACGGGCTGTGGTCGGCTGGTATGAGCTGGGACAAGCTGTGGTGGGCCGGGATGGGCTGTGGTGAGCTGGGACGGGCTGTGGTGGCCTGTGGTGGGCTGGGACGGGCTGTGGTGGTCTGGGATGGCCTGGGACAGGCTGTGGTGGGCCGTGGTAAGCCATGGTCGGCTGTGGTGGGCTGGGACGGGCTGTGGTGGGCTGTGGTGTGCCATGGTGGGCTGGGACAGGCTGCGGTGGGCTGGAAAGGGCTGTGGTGGGCTGGGACAGGCTTTGGTGGGACGGGGACGGGCTGTGGTTGGTTGTGGTGGGCTGGGACGGGCTGGGACGCCTTGGAAGGGCTGTGGTGGGCGGTGACGGGTTGTGGTGTTCTGTGACGGGCTGGGACTTTCTGTGATGAGCTGCGACGGTCTGTGGTGGTCTGGAACGGGCTGTGGTAGGCCGGGACGGGCCGTGGTGGGCCGGGACGGGCCGTGGTGGGCCGGGACGGGCCGTGGTGCGCCGGGACGGGCCGTGGCGGGCCGGGACGGGCCGTGCTGGGCTGGGACGGGCTGTGGCGAGCTGGGACGGGTTGTGGCGGGCTGGGACTGGTTGTGGCGGGCTGGGACGAACTGTGGTGGTCTGTGGTGGGCTGGGACAGCCCGTGTTGGGCTGGGACGGGCTCTGGTGGTATGGACCGGGCTGTGGTGGGCTGGGAAGGGCTGGAATGGGCTCTGGTGGGTTGGGATGGGCTGTGGTGGGCGGGGACGGTCTGTGGTGGGCTGGGACAGGCTGTGGTGGGCTTGGACCTGCTGTGGTGGTTGGGGATGGGTTGTGGTAGGTCCGGGACGGGCTGTCGTATTCCGGGATGGGCTGTGGTGGGCTAGGAAGGCCTGGGACGGGCTGGGACGGGCTGTGGTGGGCGGGGACGGGCTGTGGTGGGCTGGGACGGGCTCTGGTGGTCTCAAACCGGCTGTGGTGGGTTGGGAAGGGCTGGAATGGGCTTTGGTGGGTTGGGACAGGCTGTGGTGGGCTGGGACGGGCTGTGGTGGGCTTAGACCTGCTGTGGTGGTCAGGGACGGGTTCTGGTAGGTCCGGGACGGGCTGTGGTGGGCTGGGACGGGCTGTGGTGGGCTTCTATGGGCTGGTACTTTATGTGGTGGGCTGGGACGGGCTGTGACGGGCTGTGGTCGGCTGGTATGAGCTGGGACAAGCTTTGGTGGGCTGGGACGGGCTCTGTTGGGCTGGGACGGGCTGTGGTGAGCTGGGACGGGCTGTGGTGGCCTGTGGTGGGCTGGGACGGGCTGTGGTGGTCTGGGATGGGCTGGGACAGGCTGTGGTGGGCCGTGGTAAGCCATGGTCGGCTGTGGTGGGCTGGGACGGGCTGTGGTGAGCTGTGGTGTGCCATGGTGGGCTGGGACAGGCTGTGGTGGGCTTTGGTGGGTTCTTGTGAGCTTGAGATGGGTTGTGGTGGGCTGGGACTGGCTGGTACGGGCTGTGGTGGGTTGGGACGGGCTGGGACGGGCTGTGGTGTGCTGGGACGGGCTGTGGTGGGCTGGGACTGGCTGTGGTGGGCTGGGACGGGCTGTGGTGGGCTGTGGTGGGCGGGGACGGGCCGTGGTGAACCGTGGTGGGCCGGGATGGGAAGGGGTGGGCTGTGGTGGGCTGGGACAGGTCGTGGTGAGCTGGGACGGGCCGTGGTGGGCTGTGGTGGGCCGTGGTCGTCTTGGACAGGCTGTGGTGGGCTTTGGTGGGTTCTTGTGAGCTTGAGATGGGCTGTGGCGGGCTGGGACGGGCTTGGACGGGATCTGATGATCTGGAACGAGCTGTGATGTGCTGCAATGGGCTGTGGTGGGCTGGGACGGGCTGTGGTGGGCTGAGACGGGCTGGGACGGGCTGTGGTGGGCTGTGGTGGGCTGGGACGGGCTGGGACGGGCTGTGGTGTGCTGGGACAGGCTGGGACAGGCTGGGACAGGCTGGGACGGGCTGTGGTGGGCTGGGACGGGCTGTTGTGGCCTGGGACGGGCTGGGACGGGCTGTGGTGGGCTAGGATGGGCTGTGGTGGGCTAGGATGGGCTGTGGTGGGCTAGGATGGGCTGTGGTGTGCTGGGCCGTGCTGGGACGGGCTGTGGTGTGCTGGGACGGGCTGTGGTGGGCTGGGACGGGCTGTGGTGGGCTGGGACGGGCTGTGGTGGGCTGGGACGGGCTGTGGTATGCTGGGACGGGCTGTGACGGGCTGTCGTGGGCTGGGATGGGCTGGGACAGGCTGTGGTGTGCTGTGGTGGGCTGGGACGGGCTGTGGTGGGCTGGGACGGGCTGTGGTGGGCTGGGACGGGCTGTGGTGGGCTGGGACGGGCTGGTACGTGCTGTGGTGTGCTGGGACGGGCTGTGGTGGGCTGGGACGGGCTGTGGTGGGCTGTGGTGGGTTCTGCTGAGCTTGAGACGGGCTGTGGTGGGCTGGGACGGGCTGAGACGAGTTCTGGTTGTCTGGAACGAGCTGGGATGGGCTGTGATGGGCTGGGACGGGCTATGGTGGGCGGGGGACGGGCTGCGGTGGGCTGTGGTGGGCTGGGACCGGCTGCGGTTGGCTGTGGTGGGTTGTGGTGAGCTGGGACAGGCTGTGGTGGGCTGGAATGGGCTGGGACGGGCTGTGGTGGGTGTGGTGGACTGGGACGCGCTGTAGTGAGCTGAGACAGGCTGTGGTGGGCTGGGATTTGCTGGGACGGCTGGGACGGTCTGTGGTGGGCGGGGACGGGCTGTGGTGGGCTGTGGTGGGCTGTGTTGGGCTGGGACGGGCTGTGGAGGATTGGACCGGGCTATGGAGAGCTGTGGAGAGCCGTGGTGGGCTGGGACGGGCCGTGTTGGGCAGGGACGGGCCGTGGTGGGCTGGGACGGGCTCTGGTGGTGAGCAGAGACGGCCTGTGTTGGGCTGGGACGGGCTGTGATAAGCTGTAACCGGCTGTGGTGGGTCGTGGTGGGGTGGGACGGGTCGTGGTGGGCTGGGACGGGCCGTGGTGGGCTGGGGCGGGTTGGGACGGGCTGGGACTGGCTGTGGAGGGCTGTGGTGGGCTGGGACGGGCCGTGGTGGGCTGGGACGGGCCGTGGTGGGCTGGGACGGGCCGTGGTGGGCTGGGACGGGCCGGGACAGGCTGTGGTGGGCTGTGGTGGGTTCTGCTGAGCTTGAGACGGGCTGTGGTGGGCTGGGACGGGCTGAGACGAGTTCTGGTGGTCTGGAACGAGCTGGGACGTGCTGTGGTGGCCTGGAACGGGCTGTGGTGGGCGGGGACGGGCTGTGGTCGTCTGGAACAGGCTGTGGTGGGTTGGGACAGGCTGGGACATGCTGGGACGGTGTGTGGTGGACTGGGATGGTCTGTGGTGTGCTGGGACGGGCTGTGGTGGGCAGGGACGGGCTGTGGTGGGGCGTGGTGGGCTGGGACGGGCCGTGGTGAACCGTGGTGGGCTGTGGTGGGCCGTGGTGAGCCGTTTTGAGCCGGTATGGGAAGGGATGGGCTGTGGTGGGCCGTGGTGGGCTGGGACAGGTCATGGTGGTCTGAGATGGCCCGTGGTGGGCTGTGGTGGGCCGTGGTGGGCTGGGATGTGCTGTGGTGGGCCGTGATGGTCTGGTACAGGCTGTGGTGGGCTGTGGTGGGTTCTGGTGAGCTTGAGACGGGCTGTGGTGGTCTGGGACGGGCTCTGGTGGGCTGGGACGGGCTGGGACGGGGTGTGGTGGGCTGGGACGAGCTGTGGTGGGCTGGGACGAGCTGTGGTGAGCTGGGACGGGCTGTGGTGGGCTGGGACGGGCTGTGGTGGGCTGGGACGGGCTGTGGTGGGCTGGGACGGGCTGTGGTGGGCTGGGACGGACTGTGGAGGGCTGGGACGGGCTGTGGTGGGCTGGGACGGGCTGTGGTGTGCTGGGACGGGCTGTGACGGGCTGGGACAGGCTGTGGTGGGCTGGGAGGGGCTGGGACGGGCTGTGGTGGGCTGTGGTGGGCTGGGACGGGCTGTGGTGGGCTGGGACGGGCTGTGGTGGGCTGGGACAGGCTGTGGTGGGCTGGGAGGGGCTGGGACGGGCTGTGGTGGGCTGGGACGGGCTGGTACGTGCTGTGGTGTGCTGGGACGGGCTGTGGTGGTCTGGGACGGGCTGGGACAGGCTGTGGTGGGCTGTGGTGGGTTCTGCTGAGCTTGAGACGGGCTGTGGTGGGCTGGGACGGGCTGAGACGAGTTCTGGTTGTCTGGAACGAGCTGGGACGGGCTGTGGTGGGCTGGGACGGGCTGTGGTGGGCGGGGACGGGCTGTGGTGGGCTGGGACGGGCTGTGGTGGGCGGGCACGGGCTATGGTGAGCGGGGACGGGATGTGGTGGTCTGGAATGGTCTGTGGTGGGCTGGGACGGGCTGTGGCGGGCTGGGACGGGCTGCGGCAGGCTGCGACGGGCTGGGACGGGCTATGTTGGTCTGTGGTGGGTTGGGACGGGCGGGGACGGGCTGTGGTGGGCTAGGGACGGGCTGTGGTGGGCTGGGACGGGGTGTGACGGGCTGGGACAGGCTGTGGTGGGCTGGGAGGGGCTGTGGAGGGCTGGGACGGGCTGTGGTGGGCTGGGACGGGCTGTGGTGTGCTGGGACGGGCTGTGACGGGCTGGGACAGGCTGTGGTGGGCTGGGAGGGGCTGGGACGGGCTGTGGTGGGCTGTGGTGGGCTGTGGTGGGCTGGGACGGGCTGTGGTGGGCTGGGACGGGCTGTGGTGGGCTGGGACAGGCTGTGGTGGGCTGGGAGGGGCTGGGACGGGCTGTGGTGGGCTGGGACGGGCTGGTACGTGCTGTGGTGTGCTGGGACGGGCTGTGGTGGTCTGGGACGGGCTGGGACAGGCTGTGGTGGGCTGTGGTGGGTTCTGCTGAGCTTGAGACGGGCTGTGGTGGGCTGGGACGGGCTGAGACGAGTTCTGGTTGTCTGGAACGAGCTGGGACGGGCTGTGGTGGGCTGGGACGGGCTGTGGTGGGCTGGGACGGGCTGTGGTGGGCGGGCACGGGCTATGGTGGGCGGGGACGGGATGTGGTGGTCTGGAATGGTCTGTGGTGGGCTGGGACGGGCTGTGGCGGGCTGGGACGGGCTGCGGCAGGCTGCGACGGGCTGGGACGGGCTATGTTGGTCTGTGGTGGGTTGGGACGGGCGGGGACGGGCTGTGGTGGGCTAGGGACGGGCTGTGGTGGGCTGGGACGGGCTGTGGTGGGCTAGGGACGGGCTGTGGTGGGCTGGGACGGGCTGTGGTGGTCTGGAACAGGCTGTGGTGGGTTGGGACAGGCTGGGACATGCTGGGACGGTGTGTGGTGGACTGGGATGGTCTGTGGTGGGGCGTGGTGGGCTGGGACGGGCCGTGGTGAACCGTGGTGGGCTGTGGTGGGCCGTGGTGGGCCATTTTGAGCCGGTATGGGAAGGGATGGGCTGTGGTGGGCCGTGGTGGGCTGGGACAGGTCATGGTGGTCTGAGATGGCCCGTGGTGAACTGTGGTGGGCCGTGGTGGGCTGGTATGGGCCGTGGTGGGCTGTGGTGGGCCGTTTTGAGCCGGTATGGGAAGGGATGGGCTGTGGTGGGCCGTGGTGGGCTGGGACAGGTCATGGTGGTCTGAGATGGCCCGTGGTGAACTGTGGTGGGCTGTGGTGGGCCGTGGTGGGCTGGGACAGGCTGTGTTTGGCTAGGACAGGCTGTGTTTGGCTGGGACATGCTGTGTTTGGCTGGGACGGGCTGTGGTGGGCCGGGACAGGCTGTGTTTGGCTAGGACAGGCTGTGTTTGGCTGGGACAGGCTGTGTTTGGCTGGGACAGGCCGTGGTGGGCCGGGACGGGCCGTGGTGGGCCGGGACGGGCCGTGGTGGGCCGGGACGGGCCGTGGTGGGCTGGGACGGGCCGTGGCGGGCTGGGACGGGTTGTGGCGGACTGGGATGAACTGTGGTGGTCTGTGGTGGGCTGGGACGGGCCGTGGTGGGCTGGGACAGGCTGGGACGAGCTGTGCCGGGCTGGGACGGGCTGTGGTGGGCTGTGGTAGGCTGTGCTGTGCTGTAGTGGTCTGTGATGGGCTGGGACGGGCTGTCGTGGGCTGGGACGGGCTGTCGTGGGCTGGGACGGGCTGTCGTGGGCTGTGGGGACCTGGGACATGCTGTGGTGGGCTGGGACGGGCTCTGGTGGGCTGGGACGGGCTGTGGTGGGCTTCTATGGGCTGTTACTTTATGTGGTGAGCTGGGACGGGCTGTGACGGGCTGTGGTCGGCTGGTATGAGCTGGGACAAGCTGTGGTGGGCCGGGATGGGCTGTGGTGAGCTGGGACGGGCTGTAGTGAGCTGGGACGGGCTGTGGTGGCCTGTGGTGGGCTGGGACGGGCTGTGGTGGGCTGTGGTGTGCCATGGTGGGCTGGGACAGGCTGCGGTGGGCTGGAAAGGGCTGTGGTGGGCTGGGACAGGCTTTGGTGGGACGGGGACGGGCTGTGGTTGGTTGTGGTGGGCTGGGACGGGCTGGGACGCCTTGGAAGGGCTGTGGTGGGCGGTGACGGGTTGTGGTGTTCTGTGACGGGCTGGGACTTTCTGTGATGAGCTGCGACGGTCTGTGGTGGTCTGGAACGGGCTGTGGTAGGCCGGGACGGGCCGTGGTGGGCCGGGACGGGCCGTGGTGGGCCGGGACGGGCCGTGGTGGGCCGGGACGGGCCGTGGTGGGCCGGGACGGGCTGTGGCGAGCTGGGACGGGTTGTGGCGGGCTGGGACTGGTTGTGGCGGGCTGGGACGAACTGTGGTGGTCTGTGGTGGCCTGGGACGTGCCGTGGTGGGCTGGGACGGGCTGTGGTGGGCTTCTATGGGCTGGTACTTTATGTGGTGGGCTGGGACGGGCTGTGACGGGCTGTGGTCGGCTTGTATGAGCTGGGACAAGCTTTGGTGGGCCGGGACGGGCTCTGTTGGGCTGGGACGGGCTGTGGTGAGCTGGGACGGGCTGTGGCGGCCTGTGGTGGGCTGGGACGGGCTGTGGTGGTCTGGGATGGCCTGGGACAGGCTGTGGTGGGCCGTGGTAAGCCATGGTCGGCTGTGGTGGGCTGGGACGGGCTGTGGTGGGCTGTGGTGTGCCATGGTGGGCTGGGACAGGCTGCGGTGGGCTGGAAAGGGCTGTGGTGGGCTGGGACGGGCTGTGGTGGGACGGGGACGGGCTGTGGTTGGTTGTGGTGGGCTGGGACGGGCTGGGACGCCTTGGAAGGGCTGTGGTGGGCGGTGACGGGTTGTGGTGTTCTGTGACGGGCTGGGACTTTCTGTGGTGAGCTGCGACGGTCTGTGGTGGTCTGGAACGAGCTGTGGTGGGCCGGGACGGGCCGCGGTGGGCCGGGACGGGCCGTGGTGGGCCGGGCCGGGCCGTGGTGGGCCTGGGAAGGGCTGTGGCGAGCTGGGACGGGTTGTGGTGGGCTGGGACTGGTTGTGGCGGACTGGGACGAACTGTGGTGGTCTGTGGTGGCCTGGGACGTGCCGTGGTGGCCTGGGACGGGCCGTGGTGGCCTGGGACGGGCCGTGGTGGGCCGGGACGGGCCGTGGTGGGCTGGGACGGGTTGTGGCGGGCTGGGACGAACTGTGGTGGTCTGTGGTGGGCTGGGACGGGCCGTGGTGGGCTGGGACGGGCTCTGGTGGTATGGACCGGGCTGTGGTGGGCTGGGAAGGGCTGGAATGGGCTGTGGTGGGTTGGCATGGGCTATGGTGGGCTGGCACGGTGTGTGGTGGGCTGGCACGGGCTGTGGTGGGCTTGGACCTGCTGTGGTGGTCGGGGACGGGTTGTGGTAGGTCCGGGATGGGCTGTCGTGGTCCGGGACGGGCTGTGGTGGGCTGGGAAGGCCTGGGACGGGCTGGGACGAGCTGGGACGGGCTGTGGTGGGCGGGGGACGGGCTGTGGTGGGCGGGGACGGGCTCTGGTGGTCTCAAACCGGCTGTGGTGGGTTGGGAAGGGCTGGAATGGGCTGTGGTGGGTTGGGACAGGCTGTGGTGGGCTGGGACGGGCCGTGGTGGGCCGGGACGGGCCGTGGTGGGCCGGGACGGGCCGTGGTGCGCCGGGACGGGCCGTGGCGGGCCGGGCCGGGCCGTGCTGGGCTGGGACGGGCTGTGGCGAGCTGGGACGGGTTGTGGCGGGCTGGGAGTGGTTGTGGCGGGCTGGGACGAACTGTGGTGGTCTGTGGTGGGCTGGGACAGCCCGTGGTGGGCTGGGACAGGCTGTGGTGTGCTGGGACGGGCCGTGGTGGGCCGGGATGGGCCGTGGTGTGCCGGGACGGGCCGTGGTGGGCTGGGACGGGTTGTGGCGGGCTGGGACGAACTGTGGTGGTCTGTGGTGGGCTGGGACGGGCCGTGGTGGGCTGGGACGGGCTCTGGTGGTATGGACCGGGCTGTGGTGGGCTGGGAAGGGCTGGAATGGGCTGTGGTGGGTTGGCATGGGCTGTGGTGGGCGGGGACGGTCTGTGGTGGGCTGGGACAGGCTGTGGTGGGCTTGGACCTGCTGTGGTGGTTGGGGATGGGTTGTGGTAGGTCCGGGACGGGCTGTCGTATTCCGGGACGGGCTGTGGTGGGCTAGGAAGGCCTGGGACGGGCTGGGACGGGCTGTGGTGGGCTGGGACGGGCTCTGGTGGTCTCAAACCGGCTGTGGTGGGTTGGGAAGGGCTGGAATGGGCTTTGGTGGGTTGGGACAGGCTGTGGTGGGCTGGGACGGGCTGTGGTGGGCTTAGACCTGCTGTGGTGGTCAGGGACGGGTTCTGGTAGGTCCGGGACGGGCTGTGGTGGGCTGGGACGGGCTCTGGTGGGCTGTGACGGGCTGTGGTGGGCTTCTATGGGCTGGTACTTTATGTGGTGGGCTGGGACGGGCTGTGACGGGCTGTGGTCGGCTGGTATGAGCTGGGACAAGCTTTGGTGGGCCGGGACGGGCTCTGTTGGGCTGGGACGGGCTGTGGTGAGCTGGGACGGGCTGTGGCGGCCTGTGGTGGGCTGGGACGGGCTGTGGTGGTCTGGGATGGCCTGGGACAGGCTGTGGTGGGCCGTGGTAAGCCATGGTCGGCTGTGGTGGGCTGGGACGGGCTGTGGTGGGCTGTTGTGTGCCATGGTGGGCTGGGTCAGGCTGCGGTGGGCTGGAAAGGGCTGTGGTGGTCTGGGACGGGCTGTGGTGGGCTGTGGTGGGTTCTGCTGAGCTTGAGACGGGCTGTGGTGGGCTGGGACGGGCTGAGACTAGTTCTGGTTGTCTGGAACGAGCTGGGACGGGCTGTGGTGGGCTGGGACGGGCTGTGGTGGGCTTGGACGGGCTGTGGTGGGCTGGGACGGGCTGTGGTGGGCTGGGACGGGCTCTGGTGGTCTCAAACCGGCTGTGGTGGGCTGGGACAGGCTTTGGTGGGACGGGGACGGGCTGTGGTTGGTTGTGGTGGGCTGGGACGGGCTGGGACGCCTTGGAAGGGCTGTGGTGGGCGGTGACGGGTTGTGGTGTTCTGTGACGGGCTGGGACTTTCTGTGGTGAGCTGCGACGGTCTGTGGTGGTCTGGAACGAGCTGTGGTGGGCCGGGACGGGCCGCGGTGGGCCGGGACGGGCCGTGGTGGGCCGGGCCGGGCCGTGGTGGGCCGGGACGGGCTGTGGCGAGCTGGGACGGGTTGTGGCGGGCTGGGACTGGTTGTGGCGGACTGGGACGAACTGTGGTGGTCTGTGGTGGCCTGGGACGTGCCGTGGTGGGCTGGGACAGGCTGTGGTGTGCTGGGACGGGCCGTGGTGGGCTGGGATGGGCCGTGGTGTGCCGGGACGGGCCGTGGTGGGCTGGGACGGGTTGTGGCGGGCTGGGACGAACTGTGGTGGTCTTTGGTGGGCTGGGACGGGCCGTGTTGGGCTGGGACGGGCTCTGGTGGTATGGACCGGGCTGTGGTGGGCTGGGAAGGGCTGGAATGGGCTGTGGTGGCTTGGGATGGGCTGTGGTGGGCGGGGACGGTCTGTGGTGGGCTGGGACAGGCTGTGGTGGGCTTGGACCTGCTGTGGTGGTTGGGGACGGGTTGTGGTAGGTCCGGGACGGGCTGTCGTATTCCGGGATGGGCTGTGGTGGGCTAGGAAGGCCTGGGACGGGCTGGGACGGGCTGTGGTGGGCGGGGACGGGCTGTGGTGGGCTGGGACGGGCTCTGGTGGTCTCAAACCGGCTGTGGTGGGTTGGGAAGGGCTGGAATGGGCTTTGGTGGGTTGGGACAGGCTGTGGTGGGTTGGGACGGGCTGTGGTGGGCTTAGACCTGCTGTGGTGGTCAGGGACGGGTTCTGGTAGGTCCGGGACGGGCTGTGGTGGGCTGGGACGGGCTGTGGTGGGCTGTGACGGGCTGTGGTGGGCTTCTATGGGCTGGTACTTTATGTGGTGGGCTGGGACGGGCTGTGACGGGCTGTGGTCGGCTGGTATGAGCTGGGACAAGCTTTGGTGGGCCGGGACGGGCTCTGTTGGGCTGGGACGGGCTGTGGTGAGCTGGGACGGGCTGTGGTGGCCTGTGGTGGGCTGGGACGGGCTGTGGTGGTCTGGGATGGCCTGGGACAGGCTGTGGTGGGCCGTGGTAAGCCATGGTCGGCTGTGGTGGGCTGGGACGGGCTGTGGTGGGCTGTTGTGTGCCATGTGGGCTGGGTCAGGCTGCGGTGGGCTGGAAAGGGCTGTGGTGGGCTGGGACGGGCTGTGGTGGGACGGGGACGGGCTGTGGTTGGTTGTGGTGGGCTGGGACGCCTTGGAAGGGCTGTGGTGGGCGGTGACGGGTTGTGGTGTTCTGTGACGGGCTGGGACTTTCTGTGGTGAGCTGCGACGGTCTGTGGTGGTCTGGAACGAGCTGTGGTGGGCCGGGACGGGCCGCGGTGGGCCGGGCCGGGCCGTGGTGGGCCGGGCCGGGCCGTGGTGGGCCGGGACGGGCTGTGGCGAGCTGGGACGGGTTGTGGTGGGCTGGGACTGGTTGTGGCGGGCTGGGACGAACTGTGGTGGTCTGTGGTGGCCTGGGACGTGCCGTGGTGGCCTGGGACGGGCCGTGGTGGCCTGGGACGGGCCGTGGTGGGCCGGGACAGGCCGTGGTGGGCTGGGACGGGTTGTGGCGGGCTGGGACGAACTGTGGTGGTCTGTGGTGGGCTGGGACGGGCCGTGGTGGGCTGGGACGGGCTCTGGTGGTATGGACCGGGCTGTGGTGGGCTGGGAAGGGCTGGAATGGGCTGTGGTGGGTTGGCATGGGCTATGGTGGGCTGGCACGGTGTGTGGTGGGCTGGCACAGGCTGTGGTGGGCTTGGACCTGCTGTGGTGGTCGGGGACGGGTTGTGGTAGGTCCGGGATGGGCTGTCGTGGTCCGGGACGGGCTGTGGTGGGCTGGGAAGGCCTGGGACGGGCTGGGACGAGCTGGGACGGGCTGTGGTGGGCGGGGACGGGCTGTGGTGGGCGGGGACGGGCTCTGGTGGTCTCAAACCGGCTGTGGTGGGTTGGGAAGGGCTGGAATGGGCTGTGGTGGGTTGGGACAGGCTGTGGTGTGCTGGGACGGGCCGTGGTGGGCCGGGACGGGCCGTGGTGGGCCGGGACGGGCCGTGGTGCGCCGGGACGGGCCGTGGCGGGCCGGGCCGGGCCGTGCTGGGCTGGGACGGGCTGTGGCGAGCTGGGACGGGTTGTGGCGGGCTGGGACTGGTTGTGGCGGGCTGGGACGAACTGTGGTGGTCTGTGGTGGCCTGGGACGTGCCGTGGTGGGCTGGGACGGGCTGTGGTGGGCTTCTATGGGCTGGTACTTTATGTGGTGAGCTGGGACGGGCTGGGACGGGCTGTGGTCGGCTTGTATGAGCTGGGACAAGCTTTGGTGGGCCGGGACGGGCTCTGTTGGGCTGGGACGGGCTGTGGTGAGCTGGGACGGGCTGTGGTGGCCTGTGGTGGGCTGGGACGGGCTGTGGTGGTCTGGGATGGCCTGGGACAGGCTGTGGTGGGCCGTGGTAAGCCATGGTCGGCTGTGGTGGGCTGGGACGGGCTGTGGTGGGCTGTGGTGTGCCATGGTGGGCTGGGACAGGCTGCGGTGGGCTGGAAAGGGCTGTGGTGGGCTGGGACGGGCTGTGGTGGGACGGGGACGGGCTGTGGTTGGTTGTGGTGGGCTGGGACGGGCTGGGACGCCTTGGAAGGGCTGTGGTGTGCGGTGACGGGTTGTGGTGTTCTGTGACGGGCTGGGACTTTCTGTGGTGAGCTGCGACGGTCTGTGGTGGTCTGGAACGAGCTGTGGTGGGCCGGGACGGGCCGCGGTGGGCCGGGCCGGGCCGTGGTGGGCCGGGACGGGCCGTGGTGGGCCTGGGAAGGGCTGTGGCGAGCTGGGACGGGTTGTGGTGGGCTGGGACTGGTTGTGGCGGACTGGGACGAACTGTGGTGGTCTGTGGTGGCCTGGGACGTGCCGTGGTGGCCTGGGACGGGCCGTGGTGGCCTGGGACGGGCCGTGGTGGGCCGGGACGGGCCGTGGTGGGCTGGGACGGGTTGTGGCGGGCTGGGACGAACTGTGGTGGTCTGTGGTGGGCTGGGACGGGCCGTGGTGGGCTGGGACGGGCTCTGGTGGTATGGACCGGGCTGTGGTGGGCTGGGAAGGGCTGGAATGGGCTGTGGTGGGTTGGCATGGGCTATGGTGGGCTGGCACGGTGTGTGGTGGGCTGGCACAGGCTGTGGTGGGCTTGGACCTGCTGTGGTGGTCGGGGACGGGTTGTGGTAGGTCCGGGATGGGCTGTCGTGGTCCGGGACGGGCTGTGGTGGGATGGGAAGGCCTGGGACGGGCTGGGACGAGCTGGGACGGGCTGTGGTGGGCGGGGACGGGCTGTGGTGGGCGGGGACGGGCTCTGGTGGTCTCAAACCGGCTGTGGTGGGTTGGGAAGGGCTGGAATGGGCTGTGGTGGGCTGGGACAGGCTGTGGTGTGCTGGGACGGGCCGTGGTGGGCCGGGATGGGCCGTGGTGTGCCGGGACGGGCCGTGCTGGGCTGGGACGGGTTGTGGCGGGCTGGGACGAACTGTGGTGGTCTTTGGTGGGCTGGGACGGGCCATGGTGGGCTGGGACGGGCTCTGGTGGTATGGACCGGGCTGTGGTGGGCTGGGAAGGGCTGGAATGGGCTGTGGTGGGTTGGGATGGGCTGTGGTGGGCGGGGTCGGTCTGTGGTGGGCTGGGACAGGCTGTGGTGGGCTTGGACCTGCTGTGGTGGTTGGGGATGGGTTGTGGTAGGTCCGGGACGGGCTGTCGTATTCCGGGACGGGCTGTGGTGGGCTAGGAATGCCTGGGACGGGCTGGGACGGGCTGTGGTGGGCGGGGACGGGCTGTGGTGGGCTGGGACGGGCTCTGGTGGTCTCAAACCGGCTGTGGTGGGTTGGGAAGGGCTGGAATGGGCTTTGGTGGGTTGGGACAGGCTGTGGTGGGCTGGGACGTTCTGTGGTGGGCTTAGACCTGCTGTGGTGGTCAGGGACGGGTTCTGGTAGGTCCGGGACGGGCTGTGGTGGGCTGGGACGGGCTGTGGTGGGCTTCTATGGGCTGGTACTTTATGTGGTGGGCTGGGACGGGCTGTGACGGGCTGTGGTCGGCTGGTATGAGCTGGGACAAGCTTTGGTGGGCCGGGACGGGCTCTGTTGGGCTGGGACGGGCTGTGGTGAGCTGGGACGGGCTGTGGTGGCCTGTGGTGGGCTGGGACGGGCTGTGGTGGTCTGGGATGGCCTGGGACAGGCTGTGGTGGGCCGTGGTAAGCCATGGTCGGCTGTGGTGGGCTGGGACGGGCTGTGGTGGGCTGTTGTGTGCCATGTGGGCTGGGTCAGGCTGCGGTGGGCTGGAAAGGGCTGTGGTGGGCTGGGACGGGCTGTGGTGGGACGGGGACGGGCTGTGGTTGGTTGTGGTGGGCTGGGACGCCTTGGAAGGGCTGTGGTGGGCGGTGACGGGTTGTGGTGTTCTGTGACGGGCTGGGACTTTCTGTGGTGAGCTGCGACGGTCTGTGGTGGTCTGGAACGAGCTGTGGTGGGCCGGGACGGGCCGCGGTGGGCCGGGACGGGCCGTGGTGGGCCGGGACGGGCCGTGGTGGGCCGGGACGGGCTGTGGCGAGCTGGGACGGGTTGTGGTGGGCTGGGACTGGTTGTGGCGGACTGGGACGAACTGTGGTGGTCTGTGGTGGCCTGGGACGTGCCGTGGTGGCCTGGGACGGGCCGTGGTGGCCTGGGACGGGCCGTGGTGGGCCGGGACGGGCCGTGGTGGGCTGGGACGGGTTGTGGCGGGCTGGGACGAACTGTGGTGGTCTGTGGTGGGCTGGGACGGGCCGTGGTGGGCTGGGACGGGCTCTGGTGGTATGGACCGGGCTGTGGTGGGCTGGGAAGGGCTGGAATGGGCTGTGGTGGGTTGGCATGGGCTATGGTGGGCTGGCACGGTGTGTGGTGGGCTGGCACAGGCTGTGGTGGGCTTGGACCTGCTGTGGTGGTCGGGGACGGGTTGTGGTAGGTCCGGGATGGGCTGTCGTGGTCCGGGACGGGCTGTGGTGGGCTGGGAAGGCCTGGGACGGGCTGGGACGAGCTGGGACGGGCTGTGGTGGGCGGGGACGGGCTGTGGTGGGCGGGGACGGGCTCTGGTGGTCTCAAACCGGCTGTGGTGGGTTGGGAAGGGCTGGAATGGGCTGTGGTGGGTTGGGACAGGCTGTGGTGTGCTGGGACGGGCCGTGGTGGGCCGGGACGGGCCGTGGTGGGCCGGGACGGGCCGTGGTGCGCCGGGACGGGCCGTGGCGGGCCGGGCCGGGCCGTGCTGGGCTGGGACGGGCTGTGGCGAGCTGGGACGGGTTGTGGCGGGCTGGGACTGGTTGTGGCGGGCTGGGACGAACTGTGGTGGTCTGTGGTGGGCTGGGACAGGCTGTGGTGTGCTGGGACAGGCTGTGGTGTGCTGGGACGGGCCGTGGTGGGCCGGGATGGGCCGTGGTGTGCCGGGACGGGCCGTGGTGGGCTGGAACGGGTTGTGGCGGGCTGGGACGAACTGTGGTGGTCTGTGGTGGGCTGGGACGGGCCGTGGTGGGCTGGGACGGGCTCTGGTGGTATGGACCGGGCTGTGGTGGGCTGGGAAGGGCTGGAATGGGCTGTGGTGGGTTGGGATGGGCTGTGGTGGGCGGGGACGGTCTGTGGTGGGCTGGGACAGGCTGTGGTGGGCTTGGACCTGCTGTGGTGGTTGGGGACGGGTTGTGGTAGGTCCGGGACGGGCTGTCGTATTCCGGGACGGGCTGTGGTGGGCTAGGAAGGCCTGGGACGGGCTGGGACGGGCTGTGGTGGGCGGGGACGGGCTGTGGTGGGCTGGGACGGGCTCTGGTGGTCTCAAACCGGCTGTGGTGGGTTGGGAAGGGCTGGAATGGGCTTTGGTGGGTTGGGACAGGCTGTGGTGGGTTGGGACGGGCTGTGGTGGGCTTAGACCTGCTGTGGTGGTCAGGGACGGGTTCTGGAAGGTCCGGGACGGGCTGTGGTGGGCTGTGACGGGCTGTGGTGGGCTTCTATGGGCTGGTACTTTATGTGGTGGGCTGGGACGGGCTGTGACGGGCTGTGGTCGGCTGGTATGAGCTGGGACAAGCTTTGGTGGGCCGGGACGGGCTCTGTTGGGCTGGGACGGGCTGTGGTGAGCTGGGACGGGCTGTGGTGGCCTGTGGTGGGCTGGGACGGGCTGTGGTGGTCTGGGATGGCCTGGGACAGGCTGTGGTGGGCCGTGGTAAGCCATGGTCGGCTGTGGTGGGCTGGGACGGGCTGTGGTGGGCTGTGGTGTGCCATGGTGGGCTGGGACAGGCTGCGGTGGGCTGGAAAGGGCTGTGGTGGGCTGGGACGGCCTGTGGTGGGACGGGGACGGGCTGTGGTTGGTTGTGGTGGGCTGGGACGGGCTGGGACGCCTTGGAAGGGCTGTGGTGTGCGGTGACGGGTTGTGGTGTTCTGTGACGGGCTGGGACTTTCTGTGGTGAGCTGCGACGGTCTGTGGTGGTCTGGAACGAGCTGTGGTGGGCCGGGACGGGCCGCGGTGGGCCGGGCCGGGCCGTGGTGGGCCGGGCCGGGCCGTGGTGGGCCGGGACGGGCTGTGGCGAGCTGGGACGGGTTGTGGTGGGCTGGGACTGGTTGTGGCGGACTGGGACGAACTGTGGTGGTCTGTGGTGGCCTGGGACGTGCCGTGGTGGCCTGGGACGGGCCGTGGTGGCCTGGGACGGGCCGTGGTGGGCCGGGACGGGCCGTGGTGGGCTGGGACGGGTTGTGGCGGGCTGGGACGAACTGTGGTGGTCTGTGGTGGGCTGGGACGGGCCGTGGTGGGCTGGGACGGGCTCTGGTGGTATGGACCGGGCTGTGGTGGGCTGGGAAGGGCTGGAATGGGCTGTGGTGGGTTGGCATGGGCTATGGTGGGCTGGCACGGTGTGTGGTGGGCTGGCACAGGCTGTGGTGGGCTTGGACCTGCTGTGGTGGTCGGGGACGGGTTGTGGTAGGTCCGGGATGGGCTGTCGTGGTCCGGGACGGGCTGTGGTGGGCTGGGAAGGCCTGGGACGGGCTGGGACGAGCTGGGACGGGCTGTGGTGGGCGGGGACGGGCTGTGGTGGGCGGGGACGGGCTCTGGTGGTCTCAAACCGGCTGTGGTGGGTTGGGAAGGGCTGGAATGGGCTGTGGTGGGCTGGGACAGGCTGTGGTGTGCTGGGACGGGCCGTGGTGGGCCGGGATGGGCCGTGGTGTGCCGGGACGGGCCGTGGTGGGCTGGGACGGGTTGTGGCGGGCTGGGACGAACTGTGGTGGTCTGTGGTGGGCTGGGACGGGCCGTGGTGGGCTGGGACGGGCTCTGGTGGTATGGACCGGGCTGTGGTGGGCTGGGAAGGGCTGGAATGGGCTGTGGTGGGTTGGGATGGGCTGTGGTGGGCGGGGACGGTCTGTGGTGGGCTGGGACAGGCTGTGGTGGGCTTGGACCTGCTGTGGTGGTTGGGTACGGGTTGTGGTAGGTCCGGGACGGGCTGTCGTATTCCGGGACGGGCTGTGGTGGGCTAGGAAGGCCTGGGACGGGCTGGGACGGGCTGTGGTGGGCGGGGACGGGCTGTGGTGGGCTGGGACGGGCTCTGGTGGTCTCAAACCGGCTGTGGTGGGTTGGGAAGGGCTGGAATGGGCTTTGGTGGGTTGGGACAGGCTGTGGTGGGCTGGGACGGGCTGTGGTGGGCTTAGACCTGCTGTGGTGGTCAGGGACGGGTTCTGGTAGGTCTGGGACGGGCTGTGGTGGGCTGGGACGTTCTGTGGTGGGCTGTGACGGGCTGTGGTGGGCTTCTATGGGCTGGTACTTTATGTGGTGGGCTGGGACGGGCTGTGACGGGCTGTGGTCGGCTGGTATGAGCTGGGACAAGCTTTGGTGGGCCGGGACGGGCTCTGTTGGGCTGGGACGGGCTGTGGTGAGCTGGGACGGGCTGTGGTGGCCTGTGGTGGGCTGGGACGGGCTGTGGTGGTCTGGGATGGCCTGGGACAGGCTGTGGTGGGCCGTGGTAAGCCATGGTCGGCTGTGGTGGGCTGGGACGGGCTGTGGTGGGCTGTGGTGTGCCATGGTGGGCTGGGACAGGCTGCGGTGGGCTGGAAAGGGCTGTGGTGGGCTGGGACGGCCTGTGGTGGGACGGGGACGGGCTGTGGTTGGTTGTGGTGGGCTGGGACGGGCTGGGACGCCTTGGAAGGGCTGTGGTGTGCGGTGACGGGTTGTGGTGTTCTGTGACGGGCTGGGACTTTCTGTGGTGAGCTGCGACGGTCTGTGGTGGTCTGGAACGAGCTGTGGTGGGCCGGGACGGGCCGCGGTGGGCCGGGCCGGGCCGTGGTGGGCCGGGCCGGGCCGTGGTGGGCCGGGACGGGCTGTGGCGAGCTGGGACGGGTTGTGGTGGGCTGGGACTGGTTGTGGCGGACTGGGACGAACTGTGGTGGTCTGTGGTGGCCTGGGACGTGCCGTGGTGGCCTGGGACGGGCCGTGGTGGCCTGGGACGGGCCGTGGTGGGCCGGGACAGGCCGTGGTGGGCCGGGACAGGCTGTGTTTGGCTGGGACAGGCCGTGGCGAGCTGGGACGGGCCGTGGTGGGCCGGGACGGGCCGTGGTGGGCCGGGATGGGCCGTGGCGGGCTGGGACGAACTGTGGTGGGCTGGGATGAACTGTGGTGGTCTGTGGTGGGCTGGGACGGGCTGTGGTGATCCGGGACGGGCTGTGGTAGGCTGGGACAAACTGTGGCGGGCTGGGACGGGCCGTGGGGGGCTGGGACGGGCCGTGGTGGGCTGGGACGGGCCGTGGCGGGCTGGGACGGGTCGTGGCGGGCTGGGACAGGCTGTGGCGGGCTGGGACGGGCTGTGGTGGGCTGTGGGGGGCTGGGAAGGGCTGTGGTGGGCTTGGATGGGCTGTGCTGTGCTGGAACGGTCTGGGACGAGTTGTGGTGAGTGTGGTGGGCTGGGACGGGCTGGGACGGACTGTGTTTAGCTGGGACGGGCTGTGGTGGGCCGTAGTGGGCTGTGGTGGGCTGGGACGGGCTGTGGTGGGCTGGGACGGGCTGTGGTGGGCTGGGATAAGCTGTGTTGGGCTGGGACGGGCTGTGTTAGGCTGGGATGGGCTGTGGAGGATTGGGACGGGCTATGGAGAGCTGTGGAGAGCTGGGACAGGCTGTGGTGGGCTTGGACCTGCTGTGGTGGTCGGGGACGGATTTTGGTAGGTCCGGGACGGGCTGTCGTGGTCCGGGACGTTCTGTGGTGGGCTGGGAAGGCCTGGGACGGGCTGGGACGATCTGGGACGGGCTGTGGTGGGCGGTGACGGGCTGTGGTGGGCGGGGACGGGCTGTGGTGGGCGGGGACGGGCTGTGGTGGGCAGGGACGGGCTGGGACGAGCTGGGACGGGCTGTGGTGGGCTGCGGTAGGCTGTGGTGTTCTGTAGTGGTCTGTGGTGGGCTGGGACGGGCCGTGGTGGGCTGGGACGGGCTGTGGTGGGCTGGGACGAGCCGTAGTGGGCTGGGACGGGCCGTGGTGGGTTGTTGTGGGCCGTGGTGGGCTGGGACGGGCTGTGGTGGGCTGTGGTGGACCGTGGTGGGCTGTGATGGGCTGTGGTAAGCTGGGACGGGATGTGGTAAGCTGGGACGGGCTTTCGTGGGCTGGGATGGGTTGTCGTGGGCTGAGACGGGCTGGGACGGGCCGTGGTGAGCTGGGACGGGCCGTGGTGGGCTGGGACGGGCTGTGTTTGGCTGGGACAGGCTGTGGTGAGCTGGGACGGGCCGTGGTGGGCCGGTACGGGCCGTGGCGGGCTGGGACAAACTGTGGTGGGCTGGGATGAACTGTGGTGGTCTGTGGTGGGCTGGGACGGGCTGTGGTGATCCGGGACGGGCTGTGGTAGGCTGGGACAAACTGTGGCGGGCTGGGACGGGCCGTTGCGGGCTGGGACGGGCCGTGGTGGGCTGGGACGGGCCGTGGCGGGCTGGGACGGGTCGTGGCGGGCTGGGACAGGCTGTGGCGGGCTGGGACGGGCTGTGGTGGGCTGGGATGGGCTGTGATAAGCTGTAACCGGCTGTGGTGGGCTGTGGTGGTCTGGTACGGGTTGTGGTGAGCTGAGATGGGCTGTGGTGGGCTTTGGTGGGCTGGGGTGGGCTCGGACGGGCCGTGGTGGGCTGGGACGGGCTGTGGTGGGCTTCTATGGGCTGGTACTTTATGTGGTGGGCTGGGACGGGCTGTGACGGGCTGTGGTGGTCTGGGATGGGCTGGGACAGGCTGTGGTGGGCCGTGGTAAGCCATGGTGGGCTGTGGTGGTCTGGGACGGGCTGTGGTGGGCTGTGGTGTGCCATGGTGGGCTGGGACAGGCTGCGGTGGGCTGGAAAGGGCTGTGGTGGGCTGGAACGGGCTGTGGTGGGCTGGGACAGGCTGTGGTGGGATGGGGACGGGCTGTGGTTGGTTGTGGTGGGCTGGGACGGGCTGTGGTGGGCTGGGACGGGCTGTGGTGGGCTGGGACGAGCTGTGATGAGCTGAGACGGGCTGTGATGGGCCGGGGTGGGCCGGGACAGGCTCTGGTGGGCTGTGGAGGGCTGGGACGGGCTCTGGTGGGCTGGGACGGACTTGGACGCACTGTGGTGGGCTGGGACGGGCTGGGACGGCCTGTGTAGGGCTGGGAGGGGCTGTGGTGGGCAGTGGGGGGCTGGGAAGGGCTGTGGTGGGCTGGGACGGGCTAGAACAGCTATGGTGGGCTGGGACGGGCTGTGGTGGGCTTGGATGGGCTGTGCTGTGCTGGAACGGTCTGGGACCAGTTGTGGTGAGTGTGGTGGGCTGGGACGGGCTGGGACGGACTGTGTTTAGCTGGGACGGGCTGTGGTGGGCCGTGGTGGGCTGGGACAGGCTGTGGTGAGCTGAGACGGGCTGTGGTGGGCTGTGTCGGGCTGGGTCGAGCTGTGACGGGGTGGGACGGGCTGTGGTGGTCTGCGCTAGGCTGTGGTGTGCTGTAGTGGCCTGTGATGGGCTGGGTGGGGCTGTGGTGGGCTGGGACGGGCTGTGGTGGGCTGGGTGGGGCTGTGGTGGGCTGGGACGGGCTGTGGTGGGCTGGGACGCGCTGTGGTGCACTGGGACGAATTGTGGTGGGCTGGGACGGGCTGTGGTGAGCCGTGGTGGGCCGTTGTGGACTGGGACGGGCCGTGGTGAACTGTGGTGGGTTGGGACGGGCTGTGGGGGGCTGGGTCGGGCTAAGACAGGCTGTGGTGGGCTGGGACGGGTCGCAGTGGGCTGGGACGGGCTGGGACGGGCTGTGGTGGGCTGAGGTGGGCCCTGGTAGGCTGTGCTGGGCTGTGCTGGGCTGTGGTGGGCTGGGACGGGCCGTGGTGGGCTGTGGTGGGCTGGGACGGGCTGTGGTGGGCTGTGGAGGGCTGGGACAGGCCGTGGTGGGCTGTGGTGGGCTGTGGTAAGCTGGGACGGGCTCTGGTGGGCTGGGACGGTCTGTGGTGAGCTGTGGTGGGCTGGGACGGGCTGTGGTGGTCTGGGACAAGCTGTGGTGGGCTCTCGTGGGATAGGACGGGCTGTGGTGGGCTGTGGTGGGCTGGGACTGGCTGTGGTGGGCTGGGAAGGGCTGTGGTGGGCTGGGACAGGCTGGCACGGGCTGTGGTGGGCTGGTATTGGCTGGCACGAACTGGGACGGGCCGTGGTGGGCTGGGACGGGCTGTGGTGGGCCGCGGTGGGCTGTTGTGGGCTGGGACCGGCCGTGGTGAACTGTGGTGAGCTGTGGTGGGCTGGGATGGGCTGTGGGGGGCTATGACGGGATGTGGTGAGCTGGGACGGGCTGTGGTGAGCTGGATCGGGCTGAGACGGGCTGTGGTGGGCCGGGACGGGCTGGGACGGGCTGTGGTGGGCTGTGGTGGGCTGGGACGAGCTGTGGTGGTCTATGGTGGGATGGGACGGGCTGGGACGGGATGTGGTGGGCCGCAATGGACTGGGACAGGCTGGGACGGGCTGTGGTGGGCTGGGACAGGCTGGGACGGGCTGTGGTGGGCTGGGACAGGCTGGGACGGGCTGTGGTGGGCTGGGACAAGTTGTGGTGGGCTGGGACGGGCTGACATGGGCTGGGACGGGCTGGGACGCCTTGGACGGGTTGTGGTGGGCGGTGACGGGTTGTGGTGGGCGGGGACAGGCTTTGGTGGGCTGTGGTGGGCTGGAACGGGCTTTGGTGGGCTGGGACGGGCTGGGACGCCTTGGACGGGCTGTGGTGGGCGGTGACGGGTTGTGGTGGGCTGGGACAGGCTTGGATGTGCTGTGGTGGGCGGGCACGGTCTGTGGTGGGCTGGAACAGGCTGTGGTGGGTTGGGACGGGCTGTGGTAAGCTGTAATGGGCTGTGGTGGGTTGTGGTGGGCTGGGCTGGGCCGTGGTGGGTTGGGACGTGCTGTGGTGGGCCGGGACCGGTCTTGGTTGGCTGGGACGGGGCGTGGTGGGCCGGGAAGGGCCGTAGTGGGTGGGGACAAGTTGCGGTGGGCGGGGACAAGTTGTGGTGGGCAGGGATGGGCTGTGGTGGGCGGGGATGGGCTGTGGTGGGCGGGGATGGGCTGTGGTGGGCGGGGACGGGGTGTGGTGAGCGGGGACGGGCTTTGGTGGGCTGTGGTGGGCTGGGACGGGCTGTGGTGGGCTGGGACGGGCTGTGGTGGGCTGGGACGGGCTGTGGTGGGCTGAGGTGGGCCGCGGTGGGCCGGGACGGACCATGGTGGGCCGGGACGGGCGGTGATGGGCCTGGACGGGCCGTGGTGGACCGTAGTGGGCTGGGACGGGCTGTGGTGGGCCGGGACGTGCTGTTGTAGGCTGTGGTTGGCTGGGACGGGCTGTGGTGGGCCGGGACGTGCTGTTGTAGGTTGTGGTGGGCTGGGACGGGCTGTGGTGGGCTGGGACGGGCTGTGGTGGGCTGGGACGGGCTGTGGTGTGCTGGGACGGGCTGTGGTGGGCTGGGACGGGCTGCGGTGGGCTGGGACGGGCTGCGGTGGGCTGGGACGGGCTGCAGTGGGCTGGGACGGGCTGCGGTGGGCTGTTACGGGCTGTGGTGGGCTGGGACGCGCTGCGGTGGGCTGGGAAGGGCTGGGACTGGCTGTGGTGGGCCAGGACCGGCCTTGGTTGGCCATGACGGGCCGTGGTGGGCCGGGCTGGGCTGTAGTGGGCGGGGACAAGTTGTGGAGGGCGGGGACGGGCTGTGGTGAGCAGGGAAGGGCTGTGGTGGCCTGGGACGGGCTGGGACGGGCTGTGGTGAGTGGGGACGGGCTGTGGTGGGTGGGGACGGGCTTTGGTGGGCTCTGGTGGGCTGGAACGGGGTCTGGTGGGCTGGGACAGGCCGTGGTGGGCTTGGACGGGCTGTGGTGCTCAGGGACGGGCTGCGGTGGGCTGGGATGGGCTGTGGTGGGCTGTGGTGGGCTGGGACGAGTTGTACTGGGCTGGGACAGACTGTGGTGGGCTGTGGTGGGCTGGGAAGGGCTGTGGTGGTTTGGGACGGGCTGTGGTGGTCTGTGGTGGGATGGGACGGGCTGTGGTGGGCTGGGACGGGCCGTGGTGGGCTGGGACGGCCTGTGGTCAGTTGTCGTGGGCTGGGACGGGCCGTGGTGGCTTGGGACGGACTCTGGTGGGCCGGGACAAGCTCTGGTGGCCTCTGAAGGGCTGTGACGGGCTGTGGTGTGCTGTATTGGGCTGTGGTGGGCTGGGACGGCCTGTGGTGGGCTGGGACGGGCTGGATGGGCTGTGGTGGCCTGTGGTGGGCTGGGACGAGTTGTAGTGGGCCGGGACGGGCTGTGGTGGGCTGAGACGGGCTGTGGTGGGCTGTGGTAAGCTGGGACGGGCTCTGGTGGGCTGGGACGGGCTGTGGTGTGCTGTGGTGGGCTGAGACGGGCTGTGGTGGGCTGAGACGGGCTGTGGTGGGCTGAGACGGGCTGTGGTGGGCTGTGGTGGGCTGGGACGGGCTGTGGTGGGCTGGGATGGGCCGTGGTGGGCTGGGACGGGCTGTGGTGCTCAGGGACGGGCTGTGGTGGGCTGGGACAGGCTGTGGTGGGCTGTGGTGGGCTGGGACGAGTTGTAGTGGGCCGGGACGGACTGTGGTGGGCTGTGGTGGGCTGGGACGGGCTGTGGTGGTTTGGGACGGGTTGTGGTGGTCTGTGGTGGGCTGTGGTGGTCTGTGGTGGATTGGGCCGCGTTGTGGTGGGCTGGGACGGGCTGTGGTGAGTTGGGACGGGCTGTGGTTGGCCGGGACGGGCTGTGGTGGGCTGTGGTGGCCTGTGGTGGGCTGGGACGAGTTGTAGTGGGCCGGGACGGGCTGTGGTGGGCTGAGACGGGCTGTGGTGGGCTGTGGTAAGCTGGGACGGGCTCTGGTGGGCTGGGACGGGCTGAGACGGGCTGTGGTGGGCTGAGACGGGCTGTGGTGGGCTGAGACGGGCTATGGTGGGCTGAGACGGGCTGTGGTGGCCTGGGACGGGCTGTGGTGGGCTGGGATTGGCCGTGGTGGGCTGGGACGGGCTGTGGTGCTCAGGGACGGGCTGTGGTGGGCTGGGACAGGCTGTGGTGGGCTGTGGTGGGCTGGGACGAGTTGTAGTGGGCCGGGACGGACTGTGGTGGGCTGTGGTGGGCTGGGACGGGCTGTGGTGGTTTGGGACGGGCTGTGGTGGGCTGTGGTGGGCTGGGACGAGTTGTAGTGGGCCAGGACGGGCTGTGGTGGGCTGTGGTAAGCTGGGACGGGCTGTGGTGTGCTGGGACTCGGTGTGGTGGAATGGGACGGGCTGGGACAGGCTGTGGTGGGCTGGGACAGGCTGTGGTGGGCTGGGACGGGCTTGGACGGGCTGTGACGGGCTGTGGTGAGCTGGGACGGGTTTTGGTGGGCTGTGGTGAGCTGGGACCGGCTGTGGTGGGCTGGGACCGGCTGTGGTGGGCGGGGACGGGCTGTGGTGGGCGGGGACGGGCTGTGGTGGGCGGGGACGGGCTGTGGTTGGCGGGGACGGGCTGTGGTGGGCTAGGCCGGGCTGGGACAGGCTGGGACGGGCTATGGTGGGTTGTGGTGAGCTGGGACGGGCTATGGTGGGCTGGGACAAGCTGTGGTGGGCTGGGACGAGCTGGGACGTGCTGTGATGGGCTGTGGTGGGCTGGGACAGGCTGGGATGCACTGTGTTGGGCTGTGTTGGGCTGTGGTGGGCTGTGGTCGGCGGGGACGTGCTGTGGTGGGCAGGGACGTGCTGTCGTGGGCTTGGACGGGCTGTGGTGGGCTGGGACGGGCTGTGGTCAGCCGTGGTGGGCTGGGACGGGCCGTTGTGGCTCCGGACGGGCTCTGGTGGGCTGGGACGGGCTGTGGTGGGCTGTGGCGGTCTTTGTTGGGCTAGGACGGGCTGGGAAGGATTGGGACGGTCTGGGACGTGCTGTGGTGGGCTGTGGTGGGCTGTGGCTGGCTGGGGTGGGCTGGGATGGGCTGCGGTGGGCTGTGGCTGGCTGGGACGGGCTGTGCTGTGCTGGGACAAGCTGTGGTGGGCTCGGACGGTCTGTGGTGGTCTGGGATGGGCTGTGGTGGGCTGGGACAGGCCGTGGTGAACTGGGACGGGCCGTGGTGGGCTGCGGTGGTCCGTGGTGGGCTGGGAAGGGCCGTGGTGAACTGTGATGGGCTGTGGTGGGCCGTGGTGGCCTGGCACGGGCTGTGGTCAGCCGTGGTGGGCTGGCACGGGCTGTGGTGGGCTGGGACGAGCTGTGGTGGGCTGGGACAGGCTGTGATGTGCTGGGACGGGCTGTGGTGGGCCGTGGTGGGCCGGGACCGGCTGTGGTGGGCTGGGATGGGCTCTGGTGGGCTGTGGTGGGCTGTGACGGGCTGTAGTGGGCTGGGACAGGCTGTGGTCAGCCGTGGTGGGCTGGGACTGGCCGTGGTGGCTCGGGGCGGGCTCTGGTGGGCCGGGACGGGCTCTGGTGGGCTGTGGTGGGCTGTGGTGGGCTGTGGTGGGCTGTGGTGGGCTAGGACGGGCTGGGAAGGGCTGGGACAGGCTGGGACGGTCTGTGGTGGGCCTTGCCGGGCTGTGGTGGGCTGTGCCGAGCTGGGACGGGCTATGCCGGGCTAGGACGGGCTGGGACGGGCTGTGCCAGGCTGTGGTGGGCTGTGACGGGCTGTTGTGGGCCGGGACGGGCTGTGGTGGGCTGTGGTGGGTTATGGTGAGCTTAGACGGGCTGTGGTGGGTTGGGACGGTCTGTGGTGGGTTGGGACGGGCTGGGACGTGCTGTTGTGGGCCGGGACGGGCTGTGGTGGGCTGTGGTGGGTTGTGGTGAGCTTAGACGGGCTGTGGTGGGTTGGGACGGTCTGTGGTGGGTTGTGGTGGGCTGGGACGGGCTTTTGTGGTCAGGGACGGGCTGTGGTGGACCGGGACGGGCTGTGGTGGGCTGTGACAGGCTGTGGTGGGCTGGGTCGGGCTGTGGCAGGCTGGGATGGGCTTTGGCGGGCCGGGACAGTTTGTGGCGGGCTGTGGCGGGCCGTCGTTGGCCGTGGTGGGCCGTAGTGGGCCGTGGTGAGCCGTGGTGGGCTGTGGTAGGCTGGGACGGGCTGTGGTGACCTGGGACGGGCTGTGGAGGGCTGGAACGGGCTGTGGAGGGCTGGGACGGGCTGTGGTGAGCAGAGACGGGCCGTGGTGGGCTGGGACGGGCCGTGGTGGCCTAGGACGGACTGGTACTTGATGTGGTATGCTGGGACGGGCTGTGGTGGGCTGGGACGGGCTGTGGTGGGCTGGGACGGGCTGGGACTGGCTGTTGTGGGCTGGGACGGGCTGCGGTGGGCTGGGACGGGCTGTGACGGGCTGTCGTGGGCTGGGATGGGCTGGGATGGTCTGGGACGGGCTGTGGTGGGCTGTGGTGGTTTGTGGTGAGCTGTGGTGGGCTGGGATGGGCTGTGGTGGGCGGGGAGAGATTTTGCTGGGCGGGGACAGGCTGTGGTGGGCGAGGACAGTTTGTGGTGGGCGGAGACGGGCTGGGACGGGCTGTGGTGGGCTGGGACGGGTTGTGGTGGGCTGGGATGGGCTGTGATAAGCTGTAACCGGCTGTGGTGGGCTGTGGTGGTCTGGGACGAGCTGTGGTGGGCTCTGGTGGGCTGGGACGGGCTGTGGTGGGCTGGGACGGGCTGTCGTGCGCTGGGACAGACTGGGACGGGCCGTGGTGGGCTGGGACGGGCCGTGGTGGGCTGGGACGGGCTGTGGTGGGTTGTGGTGTGCTGTGGTGGGCCGTGGTGGGCTGGGATAGGCTGTGGTGGGCTGGGACGGGCTCTGGAGGTCTGTGGTGGGCTAGGACGGCTTGTGGTGGGCTGGGACGGGCTGTGGTGGGCCGTGGTGGGCTGGGACGGGCCGTGGTGGGCTGGGATGGGCCGTGGTGGGCTGGGACGGGCTGTGGTGCTCAGGGACGGGCTGTGGTGGGCTGGGACAGGCTGTGGTGGGCTGTGGTGGGCTGGGACGAGTTGTAGTGGGCCGGGACGGACTGTGGTGGGCTGTGGTGGGCTGGGACGGGCTGTGGTGGTTTGGGACGGGCTGTGGTGGTCTGTGGTGGGCTGTGGTGGTCTGTGGTGGATTGGGCCGGGTTGTGGTGGGCTGGGACGGGCTGTGGTGAGTTGGGACGGGCTGTGGTTGGCCGGGACGGGCTGTGGTGGGCTGTGGTGGGCTGGGACGAGTTGTAGTGGGCCAGGACGGGCTGTGGTCGGCTGTGGTAAGCTGGGACGGGCTGTGGTGTGCTGGGACTCGGTGTGGTGGAATGGGTCGGGCTGGGACAGGCTGTGGTGGGCTGGGACGGGCTTGGACGGGCTGTGACGGGCTGTGGTGAGCTGGGACGGGTTTTGGTGGGCTGTGGTGAGCTGGGACCGGCTGTGGTGGGCTGGGACCGGCTGTGGTGGGCGGGGACGGGCTGTGGTGGGCGGGGACGGGCTGTGGTTGGCGGGGACGGGCTGTGGTGGGCTAGGCCGGGCTGGGACAGGCTGGGACGGGCTATGGTGGGTTGTGGTGAGCTGGGACGGGCTATGGTGGGCTGGGACAAGCTGTGGTGGGCTGGGACGAGCTGGGACGTGCTGTGATGGGCTGTGGTGGGCTGGGACAGGCTGGGATGCACTGTGTTGGGCTGTGGTGGGCTGTGGTGGGCTGTGGTCGGCGGGGGACGTGCTGTGGTGGGCAGGGACGTGCTGTCGTGGGCTTGGACGGGCTGTGGTGGGCTGGGACGGGCTGTGGTCAGCCGTGGTGGGCTGGGACGGGCCGTTGTGGCTCCGGACGGGCTCTGGTGGGTTGGGACGGGCTGTGGTGGGCTGTGGCGGTCTTTGTTGGGCTAGGACAGGCTGGGAAGGATTGGGACGGTCTGGGACGTGCTGTGGTGGGCTGTGGTGGGCTGTGGCTGGCTGGGGTGGGCTGGGATGGGCTGCGGTGGGCTGTGGCTAGCTGGGACGGGCTGTGCTGTGCTGGGACAAGCTGTGGTGGGCTCGGACGGTCTGTGGTGGTCTGGGATGGGCTGTGGTGGGCTGGGACGTGCCGTGGTGAACTGGGACGGGCCGTGGTGGGCTGCGGTGGTCCGTGGTGGGCTGGGAAGGGCCGTGGTGAACTGTGATGGGCTGTGGTGGTCCGTGGTGGCCTGGCACGGGCTGTGGTCAGCCGTGGTGGGCTGGCACGGGCTGTGGTGGGCTGGGACGAGCTGTGGTGGGCTGGGACAGGCTGTGATGTGCTGGGACGGGCTGTGGTGGGCCGTGGTGGGCCGGGACCGGCTGTGGTGGGCTGGGATGGGCTCTGGTGGGCTGTGGTGGGCTGCGACGGGCTGTAGTGGGCTGGGACAGGCTGTGGTCAGCCGTGGTGGGCTGGGACTGGCCGTGGTGGCTCGGGGCGGGCTCTGGTGGGCCGGGACGGGCTCTGGTGGGCTGTGGTGGGCTGTGCCGGGCTGTGGTGGGCTAGGACGGGCTGGGAAGGGCTGGGACGGGCTGGGAAGGGCTGGGACAGGCTGGGACGGTCTGTGGTGGGCCTTGCCGGGCTGTGGTGGGCTGTGCCGAGCTGGGACGGGCTATGCCGGGCTAGGACGGGCTGGGACGGGCTGTGCCAGGCTGTGGTGGGCTGTGACGGGCTGTTGTGGGCCGGGACGGGCTGTGGTGGGCTGTGGTGGGTTATGGTGAGCTTAGACGGGCTGTGGTGGGTTGGGACGGTCTGTGGTGGGTTGGGACGGGCTGGGACGTGCTGTTGTGGGCCGGGACGGGCTGTGGTGGGCTGTGGTGGGTTATGGTGAGCTTAGACGGGCTGTGGTGGGTTGGGACGGTCTGTGGTGGGTTGGGACGGTCTGTGGTGGGTTGTGGTGGGCTGGGACGGGCTTTTGTGGTCAGGGACGGGCTGTGGTGGACCGGGACGGGCTGTGGTGGGCTGTGACAGGCTGTGGTGGGCTGGGTCGGGCTGTGGCAGGCTGGGATGGGCTTTGGCGGGCCGGGACAGTTTGTGGCGGGCTGTGGCGGGCCGTCGTTGGCCGTGGTGGGCCGTAGTGGGCCGTGGTGAGCCGTGGTGGGCTGTGGTAGGCTGGGACGGGCTGTGGTGACCTGGGACGGGCTGTGGAGGGCTGGAACGGGCTGTGGAGGGCTGGGACGGGCTGTGGTGAGCAGAGACGGGCCGTGGTGGGCTGGGACGGGCCGTGGTGGGCTAGGACGGACTGGTACTTGATGTGGTATGCTGGGACGGGCTGTGGTGGGCTGGGACGGGCTGTGGTGGGCTGGGACGGGCTGGGACTGGCTGTTGTGGAATGGGACGGGCTGCGGTGGGCTGGGATGGGCTGTGACGGGCTGTCGTGGGCTGGGATGGGCTGGGATGGTCTGGGACGGGCTGTGGTGGGCTGTGGTGGTTTGTGGTGAGCTGTGGTGGGCTGGGATGGGCTGTGGTGGGCGGGGAGAGATTTTGCTGGGCGGGGACAGGCTGTGGTGGGCGAGGACAGTTTGTGGTGGGCGGAGACGGGCTGGGACGGGCTGTGGTGGGCTGGGACAGGTTGTGGTGGGCTGGGATGGGCTGTGATAAGCTGTAACCGGCTGTGGTGGGCTGTGGTGGTCTGGTACGGGTTGTGGTGAGCTGAGATGGGCTGTGGTGGGCTTTGGTGGGCTGGGGTGGGCTCGGACGGGCCGTGGTGGGCTGGGACGGGCTGTGGTGGGCTTCTATGGGCTGGTACTTTATGTGGTGGGCTGTGACGGGCTGTGGTGGTCTGGGATGGGCTGGGACAGGCTGTGGTGGGCCGTGGTAAGCCATGGTGGGCTGTGGTGGGCTGGGACGGGCTGTGGTGGGTTGGGACGGGCTGGGACGGGCTGTGACGGGCAGTGGTGGGCTGGAACGGGCCGTGGTGGGCTGGGACGGGCAGTGGTGGGCTGGAACGGGCTGTGGTGGGCTGGGACGGGCTGTGGTGGGCTGGGACGGGCTGTGGTGGGCTGGGACGGTCTGGTGTGGGCTGTGGTAAGCTGGGACGGGCTGTGGTGGGCTGTGATGGGCTGTGGTGGGCAGTGGTGGGCTGGAACGGGCCGTGGTGGGCTGGGACGGGCAGTGGTGGGCTGGAACGGGCTGTGGTGGGCTGGGACGGGCTGTGGTGGGCTGGGACGGGCTGTGGTGGGCTGGGACGGTCTGGTGTGGGCTGTGGTAAGCTGGGACGGGCTGTGGTGGGCTGTGATGGGCTGTGGTGGGCAGTGGTGTGCTGGGACGGGCTTTGGAGGGTTGGGACGGGCTGGGATGGGCTGGGACGGGCAGTGGTGGGCTGTGGTGGGCAGTGGTGGGCTGGGACGGCTGTGGTGGGCTGGGACGGTCTGTGGTGGGCTGGGACGGTCTGTGGTGGGCTGTGGTAAGCTGGGACGGGCTGTGGTGGGCTGGGACGGGCTGTGGTGGGCTGTGGTAAGCTGGGACGGGCTGTGGTTGGCCGGGACGGGCCGTGGTGGGCTGTGGTGCGCCTTGTTTATCTGGGACGAGCTGTGGTGGGCCATGGCGGGCCGTGGTGGGCTGGGACGGGCCGTGGTTTGCCGTGGTGGGCTGAAACAGGCTGTGGTGACCTGTGGTGGGCTGTGGTGACCGGTGGTGGGCTGTGGTGACCGGTGGTGGGCTGTGGTGACCTGTGGTGGGCTGTGGTGGGCTGGGACGGGTTGTGGTGGGCTGGGACGGGTTTCGGTGGGCTAGGACGGGCTGCGGTGGGCTGGGACGGGCTGCGGTGGGCTGGGATAAGCTGTGTTGGGCTGCGACGGGCTGTGGTAGGCTGGGATGAGCTGTGGAGGGTTGGGACGGGCTGTGGAGGGTTGTGGAGGGCTGTGCTGGGCTTGGACAGGCTGTGGTGGGCTGAGATGGGCCGTGGTGGTCCGTGGTGGGCTGGGACGGGCCGTGCTGGGCTAGGACGGGCTGTGGTGAACTGTGGTGGGCTGTGATGGGCCGTGGTGGGCTGGGACGGGCTAGGATAGGCTGAGACAGGCTGTGGTGGCCTGGGACATTCTGTGGTGGGCTGGGACGGGCTCTGGTGGTCTGGGACATACTGTGGTGGGCCGGGACGGGCTGTGGTGGGCCGGGATGGGCTGTGGTGGGCCGGGATGGGCTGTGGTGGGCGGGGATGAGCTGTGGTGGGCGGAGACGGGTTGTGGTGAGCTGGGGCGGGCTGTGATGGGCTGTGGTGGGCCTGGATGGGCTGTGGTGGGCCGGGACGGGCTGTGGTGTGCCGGGGCGGGCTGTGGTGGGCTGGGACATTCTGTGGTGGGCTGGGACGGGCTGGGACGGGCTGGGACGGGCTGTGTTGTGCGGGGACGGGCTGTGGCTGGCGGTGATGGGCTGTGGTGCGCTGGGACAGGCTGTGAAGGGATGTGGTGTGCGGTGACGGTCTGTAGTGAGCTGGGACAGGCTGTGGTGGGCTGTGGTGGGCTGGAACGGTTTGTGGTGATCTGGAACGGGCTGTGATGGGCTGGGACGGGCTGGGACGGTCTGGGACGGGCTGTGGTGTGCTGGGAAGGGCTGTGGTGGGCTGGGACGGGCTTGGACAGGCTGGGACGGGCTGTGGTGGGCTGGGACGGGCTGCGGTGTGCTGGGACGGGCTGTGGTTTGCTGGGGTCATGTGTGAATGGCTGGGACGGGCTGTGGTGGACTGCGATAAGCTGTGGTGCGCTGGGACGGGCTGTGGTGGGCTGGGACGGGCTGTGGTGGGCTGGGACGGGCTGCGGTGGGCTGGGACGGGCTGTGGTTTGCTGGGATCATCTGTGATGGGCTGGGACGGGCTGTGGTGGGCTGTAGTAGGCTGAGACGGGCCGTGGTGGCCTGTGGTGGGCTGTGGTGGTCTGTGACGGGCTGTGGTGTGCTGGGATAAGCTGTGGTAGGCTGGGTTGGGCTGTGGAGGGCTGTGGAGGGCTGTGGCGGGCTGTGGTGGGGTGTCGTGACCTGTGGTGAGCTGTGGTGGGCTGTGAAAGGCTGTGGTGGTCTGTGATGGGCTGCGGTGGGCTGGGACGGGTTGCGGTGGGCTGGGACGGGTTGTGGTGGGCTGGGACGGGCTGCGGTGGGCTGGGACGGGCTGTGGTGAGCGGGGACGGGCTGCGATGGGCTGGGACGGGTTGCGGTGGGCTGGGACGGGCTGGGACCGGCTGCGGTGGGCTGGGACGGGCTGCGGTGGGTTGGGACGGTCTGTGGTGGGCTGTGGCAGGCTGGGATGGGCTGTGGTGCGCTGGGACGGGCTGTGGTATGCGGGGATGGGCTGTGGTGTGCTGGGACGGGCTGTGGTGGGCAAGGACGCACGGTGGGGGCCGGGATGGGCTGTGGTGGGCTATGGTGATCTGGGACGGGCTGTGGTGGGCTGAGATGGTCTGTGGCGGGCTGTGGAGGGCTGAGACATGCTGTGTTGGTCTGGAAGGGGCTGTGGTGGGCTGTGGTGGGCTGTGGGTGGCCGTGGTGGGCTGTGGGTGGCGGTGGTGGGCTGTGGTGGGCTGTGCTGGGCTGGGACGGGCTGTGCTGGGCTGGGACGGGCTGTGCTGGGCTGGGATGGACTGCGGTGGGCTGTGGTGGGCCGTGGTGGGCCGGGATGGTCTGTGGTGGGCTGGGAAAGGCTGGGACGGGCTGTGGTGGGCTGGGACGGGCTGTGGTTGGCTGGGATGGGCTGTGGTGGGCTCGGACGGGCTGGGAGAGGCCGTGGTGGGCTGTGGTGGGCTGTGGTAAGCTGGGACGGGCTCTGGTGGGCTGGGACGGTCTGTGGTGAGCTGTGGTGGGCTGGGACGGGCTGTGGTGGTCTGGGACAAGCTGTGGTGGGCTGTGGTGGGCTGGGACGGGTTGTGGTGGGCTGTGGTGGGCTGGAACGGGCTGTGGTGGGCTGGGACAGGCTGGCACGGGCTGTGGTGGACTGGTATTGGCTGGCACGGGCTGGGACGGGCCGTGGTGGGCTGGGACGGGCTGTGGTGGGCTGGGACGGGCCGTGGTGGGCTGGGACGGGCCGTGGTGGGCTGGGACGGGCTGTGGTGAGCTCAGATGGGCTGTGGTGGGCTTTGGTGGGCTGGGGTGGGCTCGGACAGGCCGTGGCGGGCTGGGACGGGCCGTGGTGGGCTGGGACGGGCCGTGGTGGGCTGGGACGGACTCTGGTGTGGTGGGACGGGCTGTGGGGGGCTGGGACGGGCTGCGGTGGGGTGTGGTGGGCTGGGACCGGCTGCGGTGGGGTGTGGTGGGCTGGGACCGGGCTGCGGTGGGCTGTGGTGGGCTGGATTGGGCTGGGACGGGCTGTGGTGGGTGTGGTGGACTGGGACGCGCTGTGGTGAACTGAGACGGGCTATGGTGGGCTGGGATTTGCTGGGACAGCTGGAAGGGGCTGTCGTTGGCTGGGACGGGCTGCGGTGGACTGGGACGGGCTGCGGTGGGCTGGGACGGGCTGGGACGGGCTGTGGTGGGCTGGGACGGGCTGTGGTGGGCTGGGACGAGCTAAGGTGGGCTGGGACGGGCTGCGGTGGGCTGGGACGGGCTGGGACGGGCTGCAATGGGTTGGGACGGGCTGCGGTGGTCTGGGACGAGCTAAGGTGGGCGGGGACGGGCTGCGGTGGGCGGGGACGGGCTGCGGTGGGCGGGGACGGGCTGCGGTGGGCGGGGAAGGGCTGCGGTGGGCGGGGAAGGGCTGCGGTGGGCGGGGACGGGCTGCGGTGGGCGGGGACGGGCTGCGGTGGGCTGGGACGGGCTGGGGTGGGCTGGGAAGGCCTGGGACGGGCTTGGACGAGCTGTGACGGGCTGGGACGGGCTGCGGTGGGCTGGGAAGGCCTGGGACGGGACGGGACGAGCTGCGACGGGACGGGACAGGCTGGGACGGGCTGTGCTGGGAAGGGACGGGACGGGTTGTGGTGGGTTGGGACGGGACGGGCTGTTCTGGGACGGGACGGGACGAGCTGGGACGGGACGAGACGGGCTGGGATGGGCCGGGACTGGCTCTGGTGGGCCGTGGTGGGCCGGGACGGACCGGGACGGGCCGTGGGGGGCTGGGATGGGCCGTGGTGGGGTGGGACGGGCTGTGGTGGGCTGGTACGGGCTGGGACGGGCTGTCGTGGTCCAGGACGGGCTGTCGTGGTCCAGGACGGGCTGGGACAAGCTGTGTTGGGCGGGGACGGGCTGTGGTGGGCTGGGACGGGCTGTGTTGGGCTGGGATGGGCTGGGACGCCTTGGAAGGGCTGTGGTGGGCGGTGACGGGTTGTGGTGTTCTGTGGTGAGCTGCGACGGTCTGTGGTGAGCTGCGACGGTCTGTGGTGGGCTGGGACAGGCTGTGGTGGGCTGGGACAGGCTGTGGCGGGCCGGGACGGGCTGTGGCAAGCCGGGCCGGGCCGTGGCGGGCCGGGCCGGGCCGGGCCGTGGCGGGCTGGGATGAACTGTGGTTGTCTGTGGTGGGCTTGGACGGGCCGTGGTGGGCTGGGACGGGCTTGGACGAGCTGTGACGGGCTGGGACGGGCTGCGGTGGGCTGGGAAGGCCTGGGACGGGACGGGACGAGCTGGGACGGGACGGGACAGGCTGGGACGGGCTGTGCTGGGAAGGGACGGGACGGGTTGTGGTGGGCTGGGACGGGACGGGCTGTGGTGGGACGGGACGGGACGGGACGGGCTGGGATGGGCCGGGACTGGCTCTGGTGGGCCGTGGTGGGCCGGGACGGGCCGTGGGGGGCTGGGATGGGCCGTGGTGGGGTGGGACGGGCTGTGGTGGGCTGGTACGGGCTGGGACGGGCTGTGGTGGGTGTGGAGGGCTGGGAAGGGCTGTGGTGAGCTGAGACGGGCTGTGGTGGGCTGCGATGGAAAAGATGGTGGCAGACCTGGTAAGGAGGTCTGCCTGCTCTTCCCTGCTACGTGCCTGGATAACCCTGGGGCAAAGCAGAGCTCTACTGGCTTGGGTAGAGCTAAAACACCTCAAGAGGAGGGAGCTGTCGGCGCTGTTTTGGCTGAATGGAGGCAGGGGGTAGTACCTGTTATGGGAAGGCTATAGGGGAACGTCCTTGCCTTTGTTTAGTCTTACAAAAGTCCCTCGTATAGAGAACTTCCTTGGGTCTAAGCCTGTTTTCAAAAGCTCGTTTATCAGAGCTCCTGAAGTCGGGCCTCCCTTGCCACGACAGTGTAATCTTCATGTCTCCCTTCCTTTCTCCCTTAGGTTGAAAACAGCTTTTCTATTTCTGTCCCCATCTGCAAACAGTTCCACAAGAACATCATAGCGAAAGGAGGTGCCAAAATCAAGAAGGTGAGATACTGTTCCTAACACAGGTGGGCCGGGACGGGCCGCGGTGGGCCGGGACGGGCTGGGACAGGCTGTAACCGGCTGTGGTGGGCTGTGGTGGGCTGTCGTGAGCCATGGTGGGCTGGGGCGGGCTGTGGTGGGCGGGGACGGGCTGTGGTGGGCGGGGTCGGGCTGTGGTGGGCGGGGACGGGCTGTGGTGGGCTGGGACGGGCTGTGGTGGGCTGGGACAGGCTGTGGTGGGCGGGGTCGGGCTGTGGTGGGCGGGGACGGGCTGTGGTGGGCGGGGACGGGCTGTGGTGGGCGGGGACGGGCTGTGGTGGGTGGGGACGGGCTGTGGTGGGCGGGGACGGTCTGTGGTGGGCTGGGACGGGCTGTGGTGGGCTGGGACGGGCTGTGGTGGGCTGGGACGGGCTTCTATGGGCTGGGACAGGCTGGGACAGGCTGGGATAGGCTGAGACATTCTGTGGTGTGCTGTGGTGGGCTCTGGTGGTCCGGGACGGGCTGTGGTTGGGCTGGGACGGTCTGTGGTGGGCTGGGACAAGCTGTGGTGGGCGGGGACAAGCTGTGGTGGGTGGGGACGGGCTGTGGTGGTCCGGGACGGGCTGTGGTGGTCCGGGAGGGGCTGTGGTGGTCCGGGAGGGGCTGTGGTGGTCCGGGAGGGGCTGTCGTGGTCCGGGACGGGCTGTGGTGGGCGGGGACGGTCTGTGGTGGGCGGGGACGGTCTGTGGTGGGCGGGGGTCGGTCTGTGGTGGGCTGGGACGGTCTGTGGTGGGCTGGGACGGGCTGGAACGGGCTGGGACAGGCTGGGATAGGCTGAGACATTCTGTGGTGGGCTGTGGTGGGCTCTGGTCGTCTGGAACGGGCTGTGGTTGGGCTGGGACGGGCTGTGGTGGGCTGGGACAAGCTGTGGTTTGCGGGGACGGGCTGTGGTGGGCGGAGACGGGCTGTGGTCGGCGGAGACGGCCTGGGACGGTCTGTGGTGGGCTGGGAAATCCTGTGGTGGGCTGGGACAGGCTGGGAGGAGCAGGGACGGGCTGTGGTGGGCGGTGACGGGCTGTGGTGGGCTGGGACGGGCTAGGATAGGCTGAGACAGGCTGTGGTGGCCTGGGACATTCTGTGGTGGGCTGGGACGGGCTCTGGTGGTCTGGGACATACTGTGGTGGGCCGGGACGGGCTGTGGTGGGCCGGGACGGGCTGTGGTGGGCCGGGATGGGCTGTGGTGGGCGGGGATGAGCTGTGGTGGGCGGGGATGGTCTGTGGTGGGCGGAGACGGGTTGTGGTGGGCTGGGGCGGGCTGTGATGGGCTGTGGTGGGCCTGGATGGGCTGTGGTGGGCCGGGACGGGCTGTGGTGTGCCGGGGCGGGCTGTGGTGGGCTGGGACATTCTGTGGTGGGCTGGGACGGGCTGGGACGGGCTGTGTTGGGCTGGGACGGGCTGTGTTGTGCGGGGACGGGCTGTGGCTGGCGGTGATGGGCTGTGGTGCGCTGGGACAGGCTGTGAAGGGCTGTGGTGTGCGGTGACGGTCTGTAGTGAGCTGGGACGGGCTGGGAAGGGCTGTGGTGGGCTGGAACGGTTTGTGGTGATCTGGAACGGGCTGTGATGGGCTGGGACGGGCTGGGACGGTCTGGGACGGGCTGTGGTGTGCTGGGAAGGGCTGTGGTGGGCTGGGACGGGCTTGGACAGGCTGGGACGGGCTGTGGTGGGCTGGGACGGGCTGCGGTGTGCTGGGACGGGCTGTGGTTTGCTGGGGTCATGTGTGAATGGCTGGGACGGGCTGTGGTGGACTGCGATAAGCTGTGGTGCGCTGGGACGGGCTGTGGTGGGCTGGGACGGGCTGTGGTGGGCTGGGACGGGCTGCGGTGGGCTGGGACGGGCTGTGGTTTGCTGGGATCATCTGTGATGGGCTGGGACGGGCTGTGGTGGGCTGTAGTAGGCTGAGACGGGCCGTGGTGGCCTGTGGTGGGCTGTGGTGGTCTGTGACGGGCTGTGGTGTGCTGGGATAAGCTGTGGTAGGCTGGGTTGGGCTGTGGAGGGCTGTGGAGGGCTGTGGCGGGCTGTGGTGGGGTGTCGTGACCTGTGGTGAGCTGTGGTGGGCTGTGAAAGGCTGTGGTGGTCTGTGATGGGCTGCGGTGGGCTGGGACGGGTTGCGGTGGGCTGGGACGGGTTGTGGTGGGCTGGGACGGGCTGCGGTGGGCTGGGACGGGCTGCGGTGGGCTGGGACGGGCTGTGGTGAGCGGGGACGGGCTGCGATGGGCTGGGACGGGTTGCGGTGGGCTGGGACGGGCTGGGACCGGCTGCGGTGGGCTGGGACGGGCTGCGGTGGGTTGGGACGGTCTGTGGTGGGCTGTGGCAGGCTGGGATGGGCTGTGGTGCGCTGGGACGGGCTGTGGTATGCGGGGATGGGCTGTGGTGTGCTGGGACGGGCTGTGGTGGGCAAGGACGCACGGTGGGGGCCGGGACGGGCTGTGGTGGGCTATGGTGAGCTGGGACGGGCTGTGGTGGGCTGAGATGGTCTGTGGCGGGCTGTGGAGGGCTGGGACATGCTGTGTTGGTCTGGAAGGGGCTGTGGTGGGCTGTGGTGGGCTGTGGGTGGCCGTGGTGGGCTGTGGGTGGCGGTGGTGGGCTGTGCTGGGCTGGGACGGGCTGTGCTGGGCTGGGACGGACTGCGGTGGGCTGTGGTGGGCCGTGGTGGGCCGGGATGGTCTGTGGTGGGCTGGGAAAGGCTGGGACGGGCTGTGGTGGGCTGGGACGGGCTGTGGTTGGCTGGGATGGGCTGTGGTGGGCTGGGACGGGCTGGGAGAGGCCGTGGTGGGCTGTGGTGGGCTGTGGTAAGCTGGGACGGGCTCTGGTGGGCTGGGACGGTCTGTGGTGAGCTGTGGTGGGCTGGAACGGGCTGTGGTGGTCTGGGACAAGCTGTGGTGGGCTGTGGTGGGCTGGGACGGGTTGTGGTGGGCTGTGGTGGGCTGGAACGGGCTGTGGTGGGCTGGGACAGGCTGGCACGGGCTGTGGTGGACTGGTATTGGCTGGCACGGGCTGGGACGGGCCGTGGTGGGCTGGGACGGGCTGGAACGGGCTGTGGTGGGCTGGGATAGGCTGAGACATTCTGTGGTGGGCTGTGGTGGGCTCTGGTCGTCTGGAACGGGCTGTGGTTGGGCTGGGACGGGCTGTGGTGGGCTGGGACAAGCTGTGGTTTGCGGGGACGGGCTGTGGTGGGCGGAGACGGGCTGTGGTGGGCGGAGACGGCCTGGGACGGTCTGTGGTGGGCTGGGACATTCTGTGGTGGGCTGGGACAGGCTGGGAGGAGCAGGGACGGGCTGTGGTGGGCGGTGACGGGCTGTGGTGGGCTGGGACGGGCTAGGATAGGCTGAGACAGGCTGTGGTGGCCTGGGACATTCTGTGGTGGGCTGGGACGGGCTCTGGTGGTCTGGGACATACTGTGGTGGGCCAGGATGGGCTGTGGTGGGCCGGGACGGGCTATGGTGGGCCGGGATGGGCTGTGGTGGGCGGGGATGAGCTGTGGTGGGCGGGGATGGTCTGTGGTGGGCGGAGACGGGTTGTGGTGGGCTGGGGCGGGCTGTGATGGGCTGTGGTGGGCCTGGATGGGCTGTGCTGGGCCGGGACGGGCTGTGGGTGTGCCGGGGCGGGCTGTGGTGGGCTGGGACATTCTGTGGTGGGCTGGGACGGGCTGTGTTGGGCTGGGACGGGCTGTGTTGTGCGGGGACGGGCTGTGGCTGGCGGTGATGGGCTGTGGTGCGCTGGGACAGGGTGTGAAGGTCTGTGGTGTGCGGTGACGGTCTGTAGTGAGCTGGGACAGGCTGGGAAGGGCTGTGGTGGGCTGGAACGGTTTGTGGTGATCTGGAACGGGCTGTGATGGGCTGGGACGGGCTGGGACGGGCTGTGGTGTGCTGGGAAGGGCTGTGGGTGGGCTGGGACGGGCTTGGACAGGCTGGGACGGGCTGTGGTGGGCTGGGACGGGCTGCGGTGTGCTGGGACGGGCTGTGGTTTGCTGGGGTCATGTGTGAATGGCTGGGACGGGCTGTGGTGGACTGCGATAAGCTGTGGTGCGCTGGGACGGGCTGTGGTGGGCTGGGACGGGCTGTGGTGGGCTGGGACGGGCTGCGGTGGGTTGGGACGGTCTGTGGTGGGCTGTGGCAGGCTGGGATGGGCTGTGGTGTGCTGGGACGGGCTGTGGTATGCGGGGATGGGCTGTGGTGTGCTGGGACGGGCTGTGGTGGGCTAGGACGCACGGTGGGGGCCGGGATGGGCTGTGGTGGGCTATGGTGAGCTGGGACGGGCTGTGGTGGGCTGAGATGGTCTGTGGCGGGCTGTGGAGGGCTGGGACATGCTGTGTTGGTCTGGAAGGGGCTGTGGTGGGCTGTGGTGGGCTGTGGGTGGCCGTGGTGGGCTGTGGGTGGCGGTAGTGGGCTGTGGTGGGCTGTGCTGGGCTGGGACGGGCTGTGCTGGGCTGGGACGGGCTGTGCTGGGCTGGGATGGACTGCGGTGGGCTGTGGTGGGCCGTGGTGGGCCGGGATGGTCTGTGGTGGGCTGGGAAAGGCTGGGACGGGCTGTGGTGGGCTGGGACGGGCTGTGGTTGGCTGGGATGGGCTGTGGTGGGCTGGGACAGGCTGGGAGAGGCCGTGGTGGGCTGTGGTGGGCTGTGGTAAGCTGGGACGGGCTCTGGTGGGCTGGGACGGTCTGTGGTGAGCTGTGGTGGGCTGGGACGGGCTGTGGTGGTCTGGGACAAGCTGTGGTGGGCTGTGGTGGGCTGGGACGGGTTGTGGTGGGCTGTGGTGGGCTGGAACGGGCTGTGGTGGGCTGGGACAGGCTGGCACGGGCTGTGGTGGACTGGTATTGGCTGGCACGGGCTGGGACGGGCCGTGGTGGGCTGGGACGGGCTGTGGTGGGCTGGGACGGGCCGTGGTGGGCTGGGACGGGCCGTGGTGGGCTGGGACGGGCTGTGGTGAGCTCAGATGGGCTGTGGTGGGCTTTGGTGGGCTGGGGTGGGCTCGGACAGGCCGTGGCGGGCTGGGACGGGCCGTGGTGGGCTGGGACGGGCCGTGGTGGGCTGGGACGGACTCTGGTGTGGTGGGACGGGCTGTGGGGGGCTGGGACGGGCTGCGGTGGGGTGTGGTGGGCTGGGACCGGCTGCGGTGGGGTGTGGTGGGCTGGGACCGGGCTGCGGTGGGCTGTGGTGGGCTGGATTGGGCTGGGACGGGCTGTGGTGGGTGTGGTGGACTGGGACGCGCTGTGGTGAACTGAGACGGGCTATGGTGGGCTGGGATTTGCTGGGACAGCTGGAAGGGGCTGTGGTTGGCTGGGACGGGCTGCGGTGGACTGGGACGGGCTGCGGTGGGCTGGGACGGGCTGGGACGGGCTGTGGTGGGCTGGGACGGGCTGTGGTGGGCTGGGACGAGCTAAGGTGGGCTGGGACGGGCTGCGGTGGGCTGGGACGGGCTGGGACGGGCTGCAATGGGTTGGGACGGGCTGCGGTGGTCTGGGACGAGCTAAGGTGGGCGGGGACGGGCTGCGGTGGGCGGGGACGGGCTGCGGTGGGCGGGGACGGGCTGCGGTGGGCGGGGAAGGGCTGCGGTGGGCGGGGAAGGGCTGCGGTGGGCGGGGACGGGCTGCGGTGGGCGGGGACGGGCTGCGGTGGGCTGGGACGGGCTGGGGTGGGCTGGGAAGGCCTGGGACGGGCTTGGACGAGCTGTGACGGGCTGGGACGGGCTGCGGTGGGCTGGGAAGGCCTGGGACGGGACGGGACGAGCTGCGACGGGACGGGACAGGCTGGGACGGGCTGTGCTGGGAAGGGACGGGACGGGTTGTGGTGGGTTGGGACGGGACGGGCTGTTCTGGGACGGGACGGGACGAGCTGGGACGGGACGAGACGGGCTGGGATGGGCCGGGACTGGCTCTGGTGGGCCGTGGTGGGCCGGGACGGACCGGGACGGGCCGTGGGGGGCTGGGATGGGCCGTGGTGGGGTGGGACGGGCTGTGGTGGGCTGGTACGGGCTGGGACGGGCTGTCGTGGTCCAGGACGGGCTGTCGTGGTCCAGGACGGGCTGGGACAAGCTGTGTTGGGCGGGGACGGGCTGTGGTGGGCTGGGACGGGCTGTGTTGGGCTGGGATGGGCTGGGACGCCTTGGAAGGGCTGTGGTGGGCGGTGACGGGTTGTGGTGTTCTGTGGTGAGCTGCGACGGTCTGTGGTGAGCTGCGACGGTCTGTGGTGGGCTGGGACAGGCTGTGGTGGGCTGGGACAGGCTGTGGCGGGCCGGGACGGGCTGTGGCAAGCCGGGCCGGGCCGTGGCGGGCCGGGCCGGGCCGGGCCGTGGCGGGCTGGGATGAACTGTGGTTGTCTGTGGTGGGCTTGGACGGGTCGTGGTGGGCTGGGACGGGCTTGGACGAGCTGTGACGGGCTGGGACGGGCTGCGGTGGGCTGGGAAGGCCTGGGACGGGACGGGACGAGCTGGGACGGGACGGGACAGGCTGGGACGGGCTGTGCTGGGAAGGGACGGGACGGGTTGTGGTGGGCTGGGACGGGACGGGCTGTGGTGGGACGGGACGGGACGGGACGGGCTGGGATGGGCCGGGACTGGCTCTGGTGGGCCGTGGTGGGCCGGGACGGGCCGTGGGGGGCTGGGATGGGCCGTGGTGGGGTGGGACGGGCTGTGGTGGGCTGGTACGGGCTGTGACGGGCTGTGGTGGGTGTGGAGGGCTGGGAAGGGCTGTGGTGAGCTGAGACGGGCTGTGGTGGGCTGCGATGGAAAAGATGGTGGCAGACCTGGTAAGGAGGTCTGCCTGCTCTTCCCTGCTACGTGCCTGGATAACCCTGGGGCAAAGCAGAGCTCTACTGGCTTGGGTAGAGCTAAAACACCTCAAGAGGAGGGAGCTGTCGGCGCTGTTTTGGCTGAATGGAGGCAGGGGGTAGTACCTGTTATGGGAAGGCTATAGGGGAACGTCCTTGCCTTTGTTTAGTCTTACAAAAGTCCCTCGTATAGAGAACTTCCTTGGGTCTAAGCCTGTTTTCAAAAGCTCGTTTATCAGAGCTCCTGAAGTCGGGCCTCCCTTGCCACGACAGTGTAATCTTCATGTCTCCCTTCCTTTCTCCCTTAGGTTGAAAACAGCTTTTCTATTTCTGTCCCCATCTGCAAACAGTTCCACAAGAACATCATAGCGAAAGGAGGTGCCAAAATCAAGAAGGTGAGATACTGTTCCTAACACAGGTGGGCCGGGACGGGCCGCGGTGGGCCGGGACGGGCTGGGACAGGCTGTAACCGGCTGTGGTGGGCTGTGGTGGGCTGTCGTGAGCCATGGTGGGCTGGGGCGGGCTGTGGTGGGCGGGGACGGGCTGTGGTGGGCGGGGTCGGGCTGTGGTGGGCGGGGACGGGCTGTGGTGGGCTGGGACGGGCTGTGGTGGGCTGGGACAGGCTGTGGTGGGCGGGGTCGGGCTGTGGTGGGCGGGGACGGGCTGTGGTGGGCGGGGACGGGCTGTGGTGGGCGGGGACGGGCTGTGGTGGGCGGGGACGGGCTGTGGTGGGAAGGGACGGGCTTCTGTGGGCTGGGACAGGCTGGGACAGGCTGGGATAGGCTGAGACATTCTGTGGTGTGCTGTGGTGGGCTCTGGTGGTCCGGGACGGGCTGTGGTTGGGCTGGGACGGTCTGTGGTGGGCTGGGACAAGCTGTGGTGGGCGGGGACAAGCTGTGGTGGGCGGGGACGGGCTGTGGTGGTCCGGGACGGGCTGTGGTGGTCCGGGAGGGGCTGTGGTGGTCCGGGAGGGGCTGTGGTGGTCCGGGAGGGGCTGTCGTGGTCCGGGACGGGCTGTGGTGGGCGGGGACGGTCTGTGGTGGGCGGGGACGGTCTGTGGTGGGCGGGGTCGGTCTGTGGTGGGCTGGGACGGTCTGTGGTGGGCTGGGACGGGCTGGAACGGGCTGGGACAGGCTGGGATAGGCTGAGACATTCTGTGGTGGGCTGTGGTGGGCTCTGGTCGTCTGGAACGGGCTGTGGTTGGGCTGGGACGGGCTGTGGTGGGCTGGGACAAGCTGTGGTTTGCGGGGACGGGCTGTGGTGGGCGGAGACGGGCTGTGGTCGGCGGAGACGGCCTGGGACGGTCTGTGGTGGGCTGGGAAATCCTGTGGTGGGCTGGGACAGGCTGGGAGGAGCAGGGACGGGCTGTGGTGGGCGGTGACGGGCTGTGGTGGGCTGGGACGGGCTAGGATAGGCTGAGACAGGCTGTGGTGGCCTGGGACATTCTGTGGTGGGCTGGGACGGGCTCTGGTGGTCTGGGACATACTGTGGTGGGCCGGGACGGGCTGTGGTGGGCCGGGACGGGCTGTGGTGGGCCGGGATGGGCTGTGGTGGGCGGGGATGAGCTGTGGTGGGCGGGGATGGTCTGTGGTGGGCGGAGACGGGTTGTGGTGGGCTGGGGCGGGCTGTGATGGGCTGTGGTGGGCCTGGATGGGCTGTGGTGGGCCGGGACGGGCTGTGGTGGGCTGGGACATTCTGTGGTGGGCTGGGACGGGCTGGGACGGGCTGTGTTGGGCTGGGACGGGCTGTGTTGTGCGGGGACGGGCTGTGGCTGGCGGTGATGGGCTGTGGTGCGCTGGGACAGGCTGTGAAGGGCTGTGGTGTGCGGTGACGGTCTGTAGTGAGCTGGGACAGGCTGGGAAGGGCTGTGGTGGGCTGGAATGGTTTGTGGTGATCTGGAACGGGCTGTGATGGGCTGGGACGGGCTGGGACGGGCTGGGACGGGCTGTGGTGTGCTGGGAAGGGCTGTGGTGGGCTGGGACGGGCTTGGACAGGCTGGGACGGGCTGTGGTGGGCTGGGACGGGCTGCGGTGTGCTGGGACGGGCTGTGGTTTGCTGGGGTCATGTGTGAATGGCTGGGACGGGCTGTGGTGGACTGCGATAAGCTGTGGTGCGCTGGGACGGGCTGTGGTGGGCTGGGACGGGCTGTGGTGGGCTGGGACGGGCTGCGGTGGGCTGGGACGGGCTGTGGTTTGCTGGGATCATCTGTGATGGGCTGGGACGGGCTGTGGTGGGCTGTAGTAGGCTGAGACGGGCCGTGGTGGCCTGTGGTGGGCTGTGGTGGTCTGTGACGGGCTGTGGTGGGCTGGGACGGGCTGTGGTGGGCCGTGTTTGGCTGTGGTGGGTTGTGGTGGGCTGGGACAGGCTGTGGTGAGTTGAGACGGGCTGGGACGGGCTGTGGTGGGCTCAGGTGGGCTGTGCAGGGCTGGGACGGGCTGTGGTGGGCTGGGAAGGGCTGTCGTGGGCTGCGGTAAGCTGTGGTTTGCTGTAGTGGCCTGTGGTGGGCTGGGACGGGCTGTGGTGGGCTGGGACGGGCTGTGGTGGGTTGTGGTGGGCTGGGACAGGCTGTGGTGAGTTGAGACGGGCTGTGGTGGGCTGGGCCGGGCTGTGGTGGGTTGGGACGGGCCGTGGTGGGCCGGGACGGGCCGTGGTGGGCTGGGACGGGCTGTGGTAATCAGGGACGGGCCGTGGGGGGCTGGGACGGGCTGTGATGGGCTGGGACGAGCTGTGACGGGCTGGGACCGGCTGTGGTGGGCTGGAACGGGCTGTGGTGGGCTGGGACGGGCTGTGGAGGGCTGGGACGGGATGCGGTGGGCCGTGGTGGGCTGTGGTGGGCCGTGGTGGGCTGGGATGGGCCTTGGTGGGCCGGGACGGGCCGTGGTGGGCCAGGACTGGCCGTGGTTGGCCGTGACGGGCCGTGGTGGGCCGCGCCGGGCTGTAGTGGGCCGGGTCAAGTTGTGGTGGGCGGGGACAGGCTGTGGTTAGCAGGGAAGGGCTGTGGTGGCCTGGGACGGGCTGTGGTGAGCGGGGACGGGCTGTGTTGGGCGGGGACGGGCTTTGGTGGGCTCTGGTGGGCTGGAATGGGCTCTGCTGGGCTGGAACGGGCTGGAACGAGCTGTAATGGGCTGTGGTGGGCTTGGACGGGTTGTGGTGGGTTGTGGTGAGCTGAGATGGGCTGGGACGGGCTGTGGTGGGCTGTATTGGGCTATGGTGGGCTGTGGTGGGCTGGGACGGGCTGTGGCGGGCTGGGACGGGCTGTGGTGGGCTGTGGTGGGACGGGACGGGCTGTGGTGGGCTGGGACGGGCTGTGGTGGTCTACGGTAGCCTGTGGTGTGCTGTAGTGGCCTGTGGTGGGCTGGGACGGGCTGTGGTGGGCTGGGACGGGCTGTGGTAGGCTGTGGTGGGACGGGACGGGCTGTGGTGAGCCGGGACCGGCTGTGGTGTGCTGAGACGGGCTCTGGTGGGCCGGGATGGGCTGTGGTGTGCCGGGACGGGCTGTGGTGGGACGGGACGGGCTGTGGTGTGCCGGGACGGGCTGTGGTGTGCCGGGACGGGCTGTGGTGTGCCGGCACGGGCTGTGGTGTGCCGGGACGGGCTGTGGTAGGCTGGGACGGGCTGTGGTGGGCTGGGACGCGCTGTGGTGCACTGGGACGAATTGTGGTGGACTGGAACGGCCTCTGCTGGGCTGGAACAGGCCGTGGTGGGCTGGGATGGGCTGTGGTGGGGTGTGGTGAGCTGAGACGGTCTGGGAGGGGCTGAAACGGGCTGGGCCGGCTCTGGGGGTCTGGGAGGGGCTGGGAAGGCCTGTGGTGGGCTGGGACGAGCTGGGACGGGCTGGGACGGGCTGTGGTGGGCTGGGACGGGCAGTGGTGGGCTGGGACTGGCTGTGGTGGGCTGAGGTGGGCCACGGTGGGCCGGGACGGACCATGGTGGGCCGGGACGGGCGGTGATGGGCCTGGACAGGCCGTGGTGGACCGTAGTGGGCTGGGACGGGCTTTGGTGGGCCGGGACGTGCTGTTGTAGGCTGTGGTGTGCTGGGACGGGCTGTGGTGGGCTGGGACGGGCTGTGGTGGGCTGAGGTGGGCTGTGGAGGGCTGGGACGGGCTGTGGTGGGCTGGGACGGGATGTGGTGGTCTGCGGTAGGCTGTGGTGTGCTGTAGTGTCCTGTGGTGGGCTGGGACAAGCTGTGGTGGGCTTCACGGGCTGTGGTGGGCCGTGTTTGGCTGTGGTGGGTTGTGGTGGGCTGGGACAGGCTGTGGTGAGTTGGGACACGATGTGGTGGGCTGGGCCGGGCTGTGGTGGGTTGGGACGGGCTCTGGTGCGCTGTGTTGGGTTGTGATGAGCTGAGACAGTCTGTGGTGGGTTGGGACGGGCTGTGGAGAGCTGTGGAGGGCTGTGGTGGGCTTGGACAGGCTGTGGTGGGTTGAGATCTGTCGTGGTGGGTCGTGGTGGGCTGGGACGGGCCGTGGTGTGCTGGGATGGGCCGTGGTGGGCTGGGATGGGCCTTGGTGGGCCGGGACGGGCCGTGGTGGGCCGGGACTGGCCGTGGTGGGCCGGGACGGGCTGTGGTAATCAGGGACGGGCCGTGGTGGGCTGGGACGGGCCGTGATGGGCTGGGACGAGCTGTGACGGGCTGGGACGGGCTGTGGTGGGCTGGAACGGGCTGTGGTGGGCTGGGACGGGCTGTGGTGGGCTGGGACGGGATGCGGTGGGCCGTGGTGGGCTGTGGTGGGCCGTGGTGGGCTGGGACAGGCTGTGGTGGGCTATGACGTGCCGTGGTGTGCCGTGGTGAACTGTGGTGGGCTGTGGTAAGCCGTGGTGGGTTGTGGTGGGCCGTGGTGGGCTGTGGTCGGACGTGGTGGGCTGGGACAAGCTGTGGTGGGCTGGGACGGGCCGTGGTGGGCCAGGACTGGCCTTGGTTGGCCGTGACGGGCCGTGGTGGGCCGGGCCGGGCTGTAGTGGGCCGGGTCAAGTTGTGGTGGGCGGGGACAGGCTGTGGTGAGCAGGGAAGGGCTGTGGTGGCCTGGGACGGGCTGTGGTGAGCGGGGACGGGCTGTGTTGGGCGGGGGACGGGCTGTGGTGGGCTCTGGTGTGCTGGAACGGGCTCTGCTGGGCTGGAACGGGCTGGAACGAGCTGTAATGGGCTGTGGTGGGCTGGGACGGGCTGTGGTGGGCTGGGACGGGCTGTGGTGGTCTGGGACGCTCTGTGGTGGGCTGGGACGCGCTGTGGTGGGCATGGACGCGCTGTGGTGGGCTGGGACGGGCTGTGGTGTGCTGGGATGGGCTGTGGTGGGCTGGGACGGGCTGTGGTGGGCCGGTACGTGCTATGGTAGGCTGTGGTGTGCTGGGATAGGCTGTGGTGGGCTGGGAAGGGCTGTGGTGGGCTGGGACGGGCTGTGGTGGGCTGGGATGGGCCGTGGTGGGCTGGGTCGGGCTGTGGTGGGCTGGGACGTGCTGTGGTGGCCTGGTACAGGGCGTAGTAGGCCGGGACGGGCCGTGGTGGGTTGTTATGGGCTGTGGTGGGCTGGGACGGGCTGGGACGGGCCGTGGTGGGCTGGGACGGGCCGTGGTGGGCTGGGACGGGCCGTGGTGGGCTGGGACGGGCTGTGGTGGGTTGTGGTGGGCTGTTGTGGGCTGGGACGGGCCGTGGTGAGCTGTGGTGGGTTGGGACGGGCTGTGGGGGGCTGGGTCGGGCTAAGACGGGCTGTGGTGGGCTGGGACGGGCTGTGGTGGGATGTGGTGAGCTGGGACAGGCTGGGACGGGCTGTGGTGGGCTGGGACAGGCTGGGTCAGGCTGTGGTGGGCTGAGACGTGCTCTGGTGGGCTGGGACGGGCTGTGGTGTGCTGGGACGGGCTATGGTGGGCCGGGAGAAGCTGTGGTAGCTTGGGACGGGCTCTGGTGGACTGGGACGGTCTCTGGTGGGCTGGAACAGGCTGTGGTGGGCTGGGAAGGGCTGGGACGGGCTGTGGTGGGCTGGGATGGGCTGTGGTTGGCTGGGATGGGCTGTGGTGGGCTGAAAAGGGCTGTGGAGGGCTGGGACAAGTTGTGGTGGGCTGTGGTGGGCTGAGACGGGCTGTGGTGGTCTGCGGTAGGCTGTGGTTTGCTGTAGTGGCCTGTGGTGGGCTGGGACGGGCTGTGGTGGGCTGGGACGGGCTGTGGTGGGCTGGGACGGGCTGTGGTGGGCCGTGTTTGGCTGTGGTGGGTTGTGGTGGGCTGGGACAGGCTGTGGTGAGTTGAGACGGGCTGTGGTGGGCTGGGACACGATGTGGTGGGCTGGGCCGGGCTGTGGTGGGTTGGGACGGGCTCTGGTGCGCTGTGTTGGGTTGTGATGAGGTGAGATAGTCTGTGGTGGGTTGGGACGGGCTGTGGAGAGCTGTGGAGGGCTGTGGTGGGCTGTGGCAGGCTGTGGTGGGTTGAGATCTGTCGTGGTGGGCCATGGTGGGCTGGGACGGGCCGTGGTGTGCTGGGATGGGCCGTGGTGGGCTGGGATGGGCCGTGGTGGGCCGGTACGGGCAGTGGTGGGCCGGGACGGTCCGTAGTAATCAGGGACGGGCCGTGGTGGGCTGGGACGGGCTGTGGTGGGCTGAGGTCGGCCGCGGTGGGCCGGGACGGACCATGGCGGGCCGGGACGGGCGGTGATGGGCCTGGACGGGCCGTGGTGGACCGTAGTGGGCTGGGACGGGCTTTGGTGGGCCGGGACGTGCTGTTGTAGGCTGTGGTGGGCTGGGATGGGCTGTGGTTGGCTGGGACGGGCTGTGGTGGGCTGAGACGCGCTGTGGTGGGCTGGGACGCGCTGTGGTGGGCTGGGAAGGTCTGGGACAAGCTGTGGTGGTCTGCGATGGGCTGTGGTTGGCTGGGATGGGCTGTGGTGGGCTGGGACGGGCTCTGGTGGGCCGGGACGTGCTGTGGTAGGCTGTGGTGTGCTGGGATGGGTTGTGGAGGGCTGGGACGGGCTGTCGTGTGCTGGGAAGGGCTGTGTTGGGCTGGGACGGGCTGGGAAGGGCTGGGACGGGCTGTGGTGGGCTGGGACGGGCTGTGGTGTGCTGGGACATACTGTGGTGGGCTGTGGTGTGCTATGGTGGGCTGGCACGGGCTGTGGTGGGCTGTGGAGGGCTGGGACAGGCTGTGGTGGGCTGTGGTGGGCTGTGGTAAGCTGGGACGGGCTCTGGCGGGCTGGGACGGTCTGTGTTGAGCTGTGGTGGGCTGGGATGGGCTGTGGTGGGCTGGGACGGGCTGTGGTGGGCTGAGGTGGGCCGTGGTGGGCCGGGACCACCCGTGGTGGGCCGTGGTGGGCCGTGTTAGGCGGGGACGGGCCCTGGTGGGCGGGGACGTGCTGTGGTGGGTTGTGGTGAGCTGGGAAGGGCTGTGGTGGGGTGTGGTAAACTGGGACGGGCTTTGGTGGGCTGGGACGGTCGGTGGTGGGCTGTGGTGGGCTGGGACGGGCTGTGGTGGGCTGGGACGGGCTGTGGTGGGCTGGGACTGGCTGTGGTGGGCTGTGGTGGGCTTGGACAGGCTGTGGTGGGCTGGGATGGGCTGTGGTGGGCTATGGTCGTGTGGAACGGGCTGGGACAGGCTGGGACGTGCTGTGGTGGGCTGAGACGTACTGTGGTGGGCTGTGGTGTGCTGTGGTGGGCTGGGACGGGCTGTGGAGGGCTGGGACAGGCTGGGACAGGCTGTGGTGGGCTGGGACGGGCCGTTGTGGGCTGGGACGAGCTGTGGTGGGCCATGGCGGGCCGTGGTGGGCTGGGACGGGCCGTGGTTTGCCGTGGTGGGCTGAAACAGGCTGTGGTGACCGGTGGTTGGCTGTGGTGACCTGTGGTGGATTGCGGTGGGCTGGGACGGGTTTCGGTGGTCTGGGATAAGCTGTGTTGGGCTGCGACGGGCTGTGGCAGGCTGGGATGAGCTGTGGAGGGTTGGGACGGGCTGTGGAGGGTTGTGGAGGGCTGTGCTGGGCTTGGACAGGCTGTGGTGGGCTGAGATGGGCCGTGGTGGTCCGTGGTGGGCTGGGACGGGCCGTGCTGGGCTAGGACGGGCTGTGGTGAACTGTGGTGGGCTGTGATGGGCCGTGGTGGGCTGGGACGGGCCGTGGTGGGCTGGGACGGGCTGCGGTGGGCTGGGACGGGCTGTGGTGGGCTGGGACAGGCTGTGGTGGGCTGTGGTGGACTGGGAAGGGCCGTGGTGGGCCGTGGTGTGCTCTGGTGGGCCATGGTGGACCGTGGTTGGCCGTGGTGGGCCGGGACAGGCCGTGGTTAGCCGTGCTAGGCTGAAACAGGCTGGGACGGGCTCTGGTGGGCTGGGACGGGATGTGGTGGGCTGGGACGGGCTGGGACGGGCTGTGGTGAGCTGGGACGGGCTGTGGTGTGCTGGGATGGGCTGTGGTGGGCTGGGACGGGCTGTGGTCGTCTGGGACGGGTTGTAGTGAGCTGAGACGGGCCGTGGTGGGCTGAGACGGGCCGTGGTGGGCTGGGACGGGCTGGTACTTGCTGTGGTGGGCTGTTACGGGCTGTGGTGTGCTGTGAGAGGCTGTGGTGGTCTGGGACGAGCTGGGACGGGCTGTGGTGGGCTGGGACGGGCTGTGGTGGTCTGGGATTGTTTGTGGGGGGCTGGGAGGGGCTGTGGTGTGCTGGGACGGGCTGTGGTGTGCAGGGACAGGCTGGGACGGGCTGGGACGGGCTGGGACGTGCTGGGACGGGCTGTGGTGGGCTGGGACGGGCTGGGACGGGCTGTGACGGGCTGTGGTGGGCTGGGACGGGCTGTGGTGAGCTGGGACGGGCTTTGGTGGGCTGGGACGGGCCGTGGTGGGCTGGGACGGGCTGTGGTGGGCTGGGACGGGCTGTGGTGGGCCGTAGTGGGCTGTGGTGGGCTGGGACGGGCTGTGGTGGTCTGTGACAAGCTCTTGTGGGCTGTGGTGGGCTGGGACGAGCTGTGGTGGGCTCTGGTGGGCTGGGACGGGCTGTCGTGGGCTGGGACGGGCTGTCGTGGGCTGGGACGGGCTGGGACGGGCCGTGGTGGGCTGGGACGGGCCGTGGTTGGCTGGGACGGGCCATGGTGGGCTGGGACGGGTTGGGATAGGCTGCAGTGGGCCGTGGTGGGCTGGGATAGGCTGTGGTGAGCTGAGACGGGCTCTGGAGGTCTGTGGTGGGCTAGGACGGGCTGTGGTGGGCTTGGACGGGCTGTGGTGGGCCGTAGTGGGCCGTGGTGGGCTGGGACGGGCTGTGGTGGTCTGTGACAAGCTCTTGTGGGCTGTGGTGGGCTGGGACGAGCTGTGGTGGGCTCTGGTGGGCTGGGACGGGCTGTCGTGGGCTGGGACGGGCTGTCGTGGGCTGGGACGGGCTGGGACGGGCCGTGGTGGGCTGGGACGGGCCGTGGTTGGCTGGGACGGGCCATGGTGGGCTGGGACGGGTTGGGATAGGCTGCAGTGGGCCGTGGTGGGCTGGGATAGGCTGTGGTGAGCTGACACGGGCTCTGGAGGTCTGTGGTGGGCTAGGACGGCTTGTGGTGGGCTGGGACGGGCTGTGGTGGGCTGTGGTGGGCTTTTGTGGGCCGTGGTGGGCTGCGACGGGCTCTGGGGGTCTGGGACAGGCTTGGACGAGCTGGGACAGGCTGGGACAGGCTGTGGTGGGCTGAGACGGGCTGGGAGGGTCTGGGACGGGCTGTGGTGGGCTGGGACGGTCTGTGGTGGGCTGTGGTATAGCTGGGACGGGCTGTAGTGGGCTGTGATGGGCTGTGACGGGCTGTGGTGGGCCGGGACGGGCCGTGGTGGGCTGTGGTGCGCCGTGTTTATCTGGGACGAGCTGTGGTGGGCCATGGCGGGCCGTGGTGGGCTGGGACGGGCCGTGGTTTGCCGTGGTGGGCTGAAACAGGCTGTGGTGACCGGTGGTGGGCTGTGGTGACCTGTGGTGGGTTGCGGTGGGCTGGGACGGGTTTCGGTGGGCTGGGATAAGCTGTGTTGGGCTGCGACGGGCTGTGGTAGGCTGGGATGAGCTGTGGAGGGTTGGGACGGGCTGTGGAGGGTTGTGGAGGGCTGTGCTGGGCTTGGACAGGCTGTGGTGGGCTGAGATGGGCCGTGGTGGTCCGTGGTGGGCTGGGACGGGCCGTGCTGGGCTAGGACGGGCTGTGGTGAACTGTGGTGGGCTGTGATGGGCCGTGGTGGGCTGGGACGGGCCGTGGTTTGCCGTGGTGGGCTGAAACAGGCTGTGGTGACCGGTGGTGGGCTGTGGTGACCTGTGGTGGGTTGCGGTGGGCTGGGACGGGTTTCGGTGGGCTGGGATAAGCTGTGTTGGGCTGCGACGGGCTGTGGTAGGCTGGGATGAGCTGTGGAGGGTTGGGACGGGCTGTGGAGGGTTGTGGAGGGCTGTGCTGGGCTTGGACAGGCTGTGGTGGGCTGAGATGGGCCGTGGTGGTCCGTGGTGGGCTGGGACGGGCCGTGCTGGGCTAGGACGGGCTGTGGTGAACTGTGGTGGGCTGTGATGGGCCGTGGTGGGCTGGTACTTGCCGTGGTGGGCTGGGACGGGCCGTGGTGGGCTGGGACGGGCCGTGGTGGGCTGGGACAGGCTGTGGTGGGCTGTGGTGGACTGGGAAGGGCCGTGGTGGGCCGTGGTGTGCTCTGGTGGGCCATGGTGGACCGTGGTTGGCCGTGGTGGGCCGGGACAGACCGTGGTTAGCCGTGGTGGGCTGAAACAGGCTGGGACGGGCTCTGGTGGGCTGGGACGGGATGTGGTGGGCTGGGACGGGCTGGGACGGACTGTGGTGGGCTGGGACGGGCCGTGGTGGGCTGGGACGGGCTGTGGTGGGCTGGGACGGGCTGTGGTCGTCTGGGACGGGTTGTAGTGAGCTGAGACGGGCCATGGTGGGCTGAGACGGGCCGTGGTGGGCTGGGACGGGCTGGTACTTGCTGTGGTGGGCTGTTACGGGCTGTGGTGTGCTGTGAGAGGCTGTGGTGGTCTGGGACGAGCTGGCACGGGCTATGGTGGGCTGGGACGGGCTGTGGTGGGCTGGGATTGTCTGTGTTGGGCTGGGAGGGGCTGTGGTGTGCTGGGACGGGCTGTGGTGTGCAGGGACAGGCTGGGACGGGCTGGGACGGGCTCTGGTGGGCTGGGACGGGATGTGGTGGGCTGGGACTCGGTGTGGTGGGCTGGGACGGGCTGTGGTGGGCTGTGGTGGGCTGTGACGGGCTGGGACGGGCTGTGACGGGCTGTGGTGAGCTGGGACGGGCTGTGGTGGGCTGTGGTGAGCTGGGACGGGCTGTGGTGGGCTGTGGTGTGCTGTGGTGGGCTGTGGTGGGCTGGGACGGGCTGTGGTGGGCTTGGACGGGCTGTGGTCGGCTGGGACGGGCTGTGGTGGGCTGTGACAGGCTGTGGTGGGCTGGGTCGGGCTGTGGCAGGCTGGGATGGGCTTTGGCGGGCCGGGACAGTCTGTGGCGGGCTGTGGCGGGCCGTCGTTGGCCGTAGTGGGCCGTGGTGAGCCGTGGTGGGCTGTTGTAGGCTGGGACGGGCTGTGGTGACCTGGGACGGGCTGTGGTGGGCTGTGGAGGGCTGGGACGGGCTGTGGAGGGCTGGGACGGGCTGTGGTGGGCTCGACGGGCTGTGGTTGGCTGACACCGTCTGTTTTGGGCTGGGATGGCCTGCGGTGGCCTGTGGTGGGCTGTGGTGGGCTGTGGTGGGCTGTGGTGGGCTGGGACGGGCTGGGACGGGCTGGGACGGGCAGTGGTGGGCTGGGACGGGCAGTGGTGGGCTGGGACGGGCTGTGGTGGGCTGTGAGAGGCTGTGGTGGGCTGGGACGGTCTGTGGTGGGCTGGGACGGGCTGTGGTGGGCTGTGGTGTGCTGGGACGGGCTGTGGTGGGCTGTGATGGGCTGTGGTGGGCTGTGGTGTGCTGGGATGGGCTGTGGTGGGCCGGGACGGGCCGTGGTGGGCTGTGGTGTGCCGTGTTTTTCTGGGACGAGCTGTGGTGGGCCATGGCGGGCCGTGGTGGGCTGGGACGGGCCGTGGTTTGCCGTGGTGGGCTGAAACAGGCTGTGGTGACCGGTGGTGAGTTGTGGTGACCGGTGGTGGGCTGTGGTGACCGGTGGTGGGCTTTGGTGACCTGTGGTGGGCTGTGGTGGGCTGGGACGTGTTTCGGTGGGCTAGGACGGGCTGCGGTGGGCTGGGACGGGCTGCAGTGGGCTGGGATAAGCTGTGTTGGGCTGCGACGGGCTGTGGTAGGCTGGGATGAGCTGTGGAGGGTTGGGACGGGCTGTGGAGGGTTGTGGAGGGCTGTGCTGGGCTTGGACAGGCTGTGGTGGGCTGATATTGGCTGTGGTGGTCCGTGGTGGGCTGGGACGGGCCGTGCTGGGCTAGGACGGGCTGTGGTGGGCTGTGATGGGCCGTGGTGGGCTGGGACGGGCCGTGGTGGGCTGGGACGGGCCGTGGTGGGCTGCGACGGGCCGTGGTGGGCTGCGACGGGCCGTGGTGGGCTGTGGTGTGCCGTGGTGGGCTGGGACAGGCTGTGGTGGGCTGTGGTGGACTGGGAAGGGCCGTGGTGGGCCGTGGTGTGCTCTGGTGGGCCATGGTGGACCGTGGTTGGCCGTGGTGGGCCGGGACAGGCCGTGGTTAGCCGTGGTGGGCTGAAACAGGCTGGGACAGGCTCTGGTGGGCTGGGACGGGCTGTGGTGGGGCTGGGACAGACTGTGGTGGGCTGGGACGGGCTGTGGTGGGCTGTGGTGGGCTGGGACGGGCTGTGGTCGTCTGGGACGGGTTGTGGTGAGCTGAGACAGGCCGTGGTGGGCTGAGACGGGCCCTGGTGGGCTGAGACGGGCCCTGGTGGGCTGGGACGGGCTGGTACTTGCTGTGGTGGGCTGTTACGGGCTGTGGTGTGCTGTGAGAGGCTGTGGTGGTCTGGGACGAGCTGGGACGGGCTGTGGTGGGCTCGGACGGGCTGTGGTGGGGTGGGACGGGCTGTGGTGGGCTGGGACGGGCTGTGGTGGGCCGTAGTGGGCTGTGGTGGGCAGGGACGGGCTGTAGTGGTCTGTGACAAGCTCTTGTGGGCTGTGGTGGGCTGGGACGAGCTGTGGTGGGCCGTAGTGGGCTCTGGTGGGCTGGGACGGGCTGTCGTGGGCTGGGACGGGCTGTCGTGGGCTGGGACGGGCTGGGACGGGCCGTGGTGGGCTTTCGTGGGCCGTGGTTGGCTGGGACGGGCCGTGGTGGGCTGGGACGGGTTGGGATAGGCTGCAGTGGGCCGTGGTGTGCTGTGGTGGGCCGTGGTGGGCTGGGATAGGCTGTGGTGAGCTGAGACGGGCTCTGGAGGTCTGTGGTGGGCTAGGACGGCTTGTGATGGGCTGTGGTGGGCTTTCGTGGGCCGTGGTGGGCTGGGACGGGCTGTGGTGGGCTGGGACGGGCTGCGGTGGGTTGTGGAGAGCTGGGACGGGCTGTGACGGGCTGTGGTGGGCTGCGACGGGCTGTGGTGGTCTGGGACAGGCTTGGACGAGCTGGGACAGGCTGGGACAGGCTGTGGTGGGCTGAGACGGGCTGGGAGGTGTTGGGACGGGCTGTGGTGGGCTGGGACGGTCTGTGGTGGGCTGTGGTAAGCTGAGACGGGCCGTGGTGGGCTGGGACGGGCTGGTACTTGCTGTGGTGGGCTGTTACGGGCTGTGGTGGGCTGTGGTGGTCTGGGACGAGCTGGGACGGGCTGTGGTGGGCCGGGACGGGCCATGGTGGGCTGTGGTGCGCCGTGTTTATCTGGGACGAGCTGTGGTGGGCCATGGCGGGCCGTGGTGGGCTGGGACGGCCCGTGGTTTGTCGTGGTGGGCTGAAACAGGCTGTGGTGACCTGTGGTGGGCTGTGGTGACCGGTGGTGGGCTGTGGTGGGCTGGGACGGGTTGCGGTGGGCTGGGACGGGTTGCGGTGGGCTGGGATAAGCTGTGTTGGGCTGCGACGGGCTGTGGTAGGCTGGGATGAGCTGTGGAGGGTTGGGACGGGCTGTGGAGGGTTGTGGAGGGCTGTGCTGGGCTTGGACAGGCTGTGGTGGGCTGAGATGGGCCGTGGTGGTCCGTGGTGGGCTGGGACGGGCCGTGCTGGGCTAGGACGGGCTGTGGTGAACTGTGGTGGGCTGTGATGGGCCGTGGTGGGCTGCGACAGGCCGTGGTGGGCTGGGACGGGCCGTGGTGGGCTGGGACGGGCCGTGGTGGGCTGGGACGGGCCGTAGTGGGCTGGGACGGGCTGTGGTGGGCTGGGACGGGCCGTGGTGGGCTGGGACAGGTTGGGATAGGCTGCGGTGGGCCGTGGTGGGCTGGGATAGGCTGTGGTGAGCTGACACGTGCTCTGGAGGTCTGTGGTGGGCTAGGACGGCTTGTGGTGGGCTGGGACGGGCTGTGGTGGGCCGTGGTGGGCTGTGGTGGGCTTTCGTGGGCCGTGGTGAGCTGGGACGGGCTGTGGTGGGCTGGGACGGGCTGCGGTGGGTTGTGGAGAGCTGGGACGGGCTGTGACGGGCTGTGGTGGGCTGCGACGGGCTCTGGGGGTCTGGGACAGGCTTGGACGAGCTGGGACAGGCTGGGACAGGCTGTGGTGGGCCTAGACGGGCTGGGAGGGGCTGGGACAGGTTGTGGTAAGCTGGGACGGGCTGTGGTGGGCTGTGATGGGCTGTGGTGGGCTGTGGTGTGCTGGGACGGGCTGTGGTGGGCCGGGACGGGCCGTGGTGGGCTGTGGTGCGCCGTGTTTATCTGGGACGAGCTGTGGTGGGCTGGGACGGGCCGTGGTGGGCTGGGACGGGCCGTGGTTTGCCGTGGTGGGCTGAAACAGGCTGTGGTGACCGGTGGTGGGCTGTGGTGACCTGTGGTGGGCTGTGGTGGGCTGGGACGGGTTGCGGTGGGCTGGGACGGGTTTCGGTGGGCTGGGATAAGCTGTGTTGGGCTGCGACGGGCTGTGGTAGGCTGGGATGAGCTGTGGAGGGTTGGGACGGGCTGTGGAGGGTTGTGGAGGGCTGTGCTGGGCTTGGACAGGCTGTGGTGGGCTGGGATGGGCCGTGGTGGTCCGTGGTGGGCTGGGACGGGCCGTGCTGGGCTAGGACGGGCTGTGGTGAATTGTGGTGGGCTGTGATGGGCCGTGGTGGGCTGGGACGGGCCGTGGTGGGCTGGGACGAGCCGTGGTGGGCTGGGGTGGGCCGTGGTGGGCTGGGACGGGCCGTGGTGGGCTGGGACAAGCCGTGGTGGGCTGGGACAGGCTGTGGTGGGCTGTGGTGGACTGGGAAGGGCCGTGGTGGGCCGTGGTGTGCTCTGGTGGGCCATGGTGGACTGTGGTTGGCCGTGGTGGGCCGGGACAGGCCGTGGTTAGCCGTGGTGGGCTGAAACAGGCTGGGACGGGCTCTGGTGGGCTGGGACGGGCTGTGCTGGGCTGGGACGGGCCGTGGTGGGCTGGGACGGGCTGGGTTTGGCTGTGGTGGGCTGGGACGGGCTGTGGTGGGCTGGGACGGGCTGTGGAGGGCTGGGACGGGCTGTGGTGGGCAGGGACGGGCTGTAGTGGTCTGTGACAAGCTCTTGTGGGCTGTGGTGGGCTGGGACGAGCTGTGGTGGGCTCTGGTGGGCTCTGGTGGGCTGGGACGGGCTGTCATGGGCTGGGACGGGGGTGTCGTGGGCTGGGACGGGCTGGGACGGGCCGTGGTGGGCTGGGACGGGCCGTGGTGGGCTGGGACGGGCCGTGGTGGGCTGGGACGGGTTGGGATAGGCTGCGGTGGGCCGTGGTGTGCTGTGGTGGGCCGTGGTGGGCTGGGATAGGCTGTGGTGAGCTGAGACGGGCTCTGGAGGTCTGTGGTGGGCTAGGACGTCTTATGGTGGGCTGGGACGGGCTGTGGTGGGCTGTGGTGGGCTTTCGTGGGCCGTGGTGGGCTGGGACGGGCCGTGGTGGGCTGGGACGGGCTGCGGTGGGTTGTGGAGAGCTGGGACGGGCTGTGGTGGGCTGTGACGGGCTGTGGTGGGCTGCGACGGTCTGTCGTGGGCTGTGGTAAGCTGGGACGGGCTGTGGTGGGCTGTGATGGGCTGTGGTGGGCTGTGGTGTGCTGGGACGGGCTGTGGTGGGCCGGGACGGGCCGTGGTGGGCTGTGGTGCGCCGTGTTTATCTGGGACGAGCTGTGGTGGGCCATGGCGGGCCGTGGTGGGCTGGGACGGGCCGTGGTTTGCCGTGGTGGGCTGAAACAGGCTGTGGTGACCTGTGGTGGGCTGTGGTGACCGGTGGTGGGCTGTGGTGACCTGTGGTGGGCTGTGGTGGGCTGGGACGGGTTGCGGTGGGCTGGGACGGGTTTCGGTGGGCTGGGATAAGCTGTGTTGGGCTGCGACGGGCTGTGGTAGGCTGGGATGAGCTGTGGAGGGTTGGGACGGGCTGTGGAGGGTTGTGGAGGGCTGTGCTGGGCTTGGACAGGCTGTGGTGGGCTGAGATGGGCCGTGGTGGTCCGTGGTGGGCTGGGACGGGCCGTGCTGGGCTAGGACGGGCTGTGGTGAACTGTGGTGGGCTGTGATGGGCCGTGGTGGGCTGGGACGGGCCGTGGTGGGCTGGGACGAGCCGTGGTAAGCTGGGGTGGGCCGTGGTGGGCTGGGACGGGCCGTGGTGGGCTGGGACAGGCTGTGGTGGGCTGTGGTGGACTGGGAAGGGCCGTGGTGGGCCCTGGTGTGCTCTGGTAAGCCATGGTGGACCGTGGTTGGCCGTGGTGAGCCGGGACAGGCCGTGGTTAGCCGTGGTGGGCTGAAACAGGCTGGGACGGGCTGTGGTGGGCTGGGACGGGCTGTGGTGGGCTGGGACGGGCCGTGGTGGGCTGGGACGGGCTGTGGTGGGCTGTGGTGGGCTGGGACGGGCTGTGGTCGTCTGGGACGGGTTGTGGTGAGCTGAGACGGGCCGTGGTGGGCTGAGACGGGCTGGTACTTGCTGTGGTGGGCTGTTACGGGCTGTGGTGTGCTGTGAGAGGCTGTGGTGGGCTGGGACGAGCTGGGACGGGCTCTGGTGGGTTGGCACGGGGCGTGGTGGGCTGTGGTGGGCTGGGACGGGCTCTGGTGGTCTGGGACATACTGTGGTGGGCTGGGACGGGCTGGGACGGGCTGTGGTGCTCTGTGGTGGGCTGGGACGTGCCGTGGTGGACCGTGGTGGGCTTGGATGGGCCGTGGTGGGCTTGGATGGGCCGTGGTGGGCTTGGATGGGCCGTGGTGGGCTGTGGTCGGCCGTGGTGGGTTGTGGTGGGCTGTGGTCGGTTGTGGTGGGCTTGGACGGGCTGTGGTGGGCTGAGATGGGATGTGGTTATCTGGAACAGGCTGTAATGGGCTGGGATGGGCTGTGGTGCGCCTTGGTGGGCTGTGTTGGGCCCGGATGGGCCGTGGTGGGCTGTGGTGGGCCGTGGTGGGCTGGGACGGGCTGTGGTGGGCTGGGACGGGCCGTGGTTGGCTGGGACGGGCAGTGGTGGGCTGTGGAGTGATGGGACGGGCTGTGGTGGGCTGGGATCAGCTGGGATAGGCTGTGGTTGGTTATGGTGGGCTGGGAAGAGCTGTGGTGGTCTGGGACAAGCTGTGGTGGGCTGTGGTGGGCTGGGACGGGCTGTGGTGGGCTGGGACGGGCTGTAGTGGGCTGAGGCGGGCTGTGGTGGGCTGGCACGGGCTGTGGTGGGCTGTGGTGGTCTGTGGTGGCCTGGGACGTGCTGTGGTGGGCTGGGACGGGCTGTGGTGGGCTGTGGTGGGTTGGGACACGCTGTGGTGGGTAGGGACGGGCTGTGGTGGGCTGTGGTGTGTTGTGACGGGTTGGCACGGGCTGGGACGGGCCGTGGTGGGCTGGGATGGGCTGCGGTGGGCTGTGGTGGGCTGTGGTGGGCTTGGACGGGCCGTGGTGGGCTGGGACAGGCTGTGGTGGGCTGTGGTGGACTGGGAAGGGCCGTGGTGTGCTCTGGTGGGCCATGGTGGACCGTGGTTGGCCGTGGTGGGCCGGGACAGGCCGTGGTTAGCCGTGCTGGGCTGAAACAGGCTGGGACGGGCTCTGGTGGGCTGGGACGGGATGTGGTGGGCTGGGACGGGCCGTGGTGGGCTGGGACGGGCTGTGGTGGGCTGTGGTGGGCTGGGACGAGCTGTGGTCGTCTGGGACGGGTTGTGGTGAGCTGAGACGGGCCGTGGTGGGCTGAGACGGGCTGGTACTTGCTGTGGTGGGCTGTTACGGGCTGTGGTGTGCTGTGAGAGGCTGTGGTGGTCTGGGACGAGCTGGGACGGGCTGTGGTAGGCTGGGACGGGCTGTGGTGGGCTGGGACGGGCTGTGGTGGGCCGTAGTGGGCTGTGGTGCTCTGGGACGGGCTGTGGTGGTCTGTGCAAGCTCTTGTGGGCTGTGGTGGGCTGGGACGAGCTGTGGTGGGCTCTGGTGGGCTCTGGTGGGCTGGGACGGGCTGTCGTGGGCTGGGACGGGCTGTCGTGGGCTGGGACGGGCTGTCGTGGGCCGTGGTGGGCTGGGACGGGCCGTGGTGGGCTGGGACGGGCCGTGGTGTGCTGGGACGGGCCGTGGTGGGCTGGGACGGGTTGGGATAGGCTGCGGTGGGCTGGGACGGGCTGTGGTGGGTTGTGGTGAGCTGAGACGGGCTGTGGTGAAATTGGACAAGCTGTGGTGGGCTGTGGTGTGCTGGGACATGCTGTGGTGAACTGGGAAGGGCTCTGGTGGTCTGGAATGGGCTGTGGTGGGCTGGGACGGGCCGTGGCGGGCTGCGGTGGGCTGGGACGGGCTGTGGTGGGCTGGGACAGGCTCTGGTGGGCCGGGACAGACTCTGGTGCGCTGTGGTGGGCTGTGGTGGGTTATGGTGCGCTGTGGTGGGTTGTGGTGAGCTAGAACGGGTTGTGGTGGGCTGGGACGGGCTATAGTGGGCTGGGACGGGATTGTGGTGGGCTGGGACGGGCTAAGAAGGGCTGTGGTGGGTTGTGGTGAGCTGGGGCGACCTCTGGTGGGCTAGGACGGGCTGTGACGGGCTGTGGTGGGCTGTGGTAAGCTGCGACGGGCTCAGGTGGGTTGGGACGGGCTGTGGTGCGCTGTGGTTGGCTGGGACGGGCTGTGGTGGGCGGGGACGGGCTTTGGTGGGTTAGTGGTGGGCTGGGATGACCTCTTGTGGTCTGGGTCGGGCTGTGGTGGGCTGTGGTGAGCTGGGACGGGCTCTGGTGGGTTGGCACGGGGCGTGGTGGGCTGTGGTGGGCTGGGACGGGCTGTGGTGGGCTGGGACGGGCTCTGGTGGTCTGGGACATACTGTGGTGGGCTGGGACGGGCTGGGACGGGCTGTGGTGCTCTGTGGTGGGCTGGGACGTGCCGTGGTGGACCGTGGTGGGCTTGGATGGGCCGTGGTGGGCTTGGATGGGCCGTGGTGGGCTGTGGTCGGCCGTGGTGGGCTGTGGTCGGTTGTGGTGGGCTTGGACGGGCTGTGGTGGGCTGAGATGGGATGTGGTTGTCTGGGACAGGCTGTAATGGGCTGGGATGGGCTGTGGTGCGCCTTGGTGGGCTGTGTTGGGCCCGGATGCGCCGTGGTGGGCTGTGGTGGGCCGTGGTGGGCTGGGACGGGCTGTGGTGGGCTGGGACGGGCCGTGGTTGGCTGGGACGGGCAGTGGTGGGCTGTGGAGTGATGGGACGGGCTGTGGTGGGCTGGGATCAGCTGGGATAGGCTGTGGTTGGTTATGGTGGGCTGGGAAGAGCTGTGGTGGTCTGGGAAAAGCTGTGGTGGGCTGTGGTGGGCTGGGACGGGCTGTGGTGGGCTGGGACGGGCCGTGGTGGGCTGGGACGGGCCGTGGTGGGCTGGGACGGGCCGTGGTGGGCTGGGACGGGTTGGGATAGGCTGCAGTGGGCCGTGGTGTGCTGTGGTGGGCCGTGTTGGGCTGGGATAGGCTGTGGTGAGCTGAGACGGGCTCTGGAGGTCTGTGGTGGGCTAGGACGGCTTGTGGTGGGCTGGGACGGGCTGTGGTGGGCTGTGGTGGGCTTTCGTGGGCCGTGGTGGGCTGGGACGGGCTGTGGTGGGCTGGGACGGGCTGCGGTGTGTTGTGGAGAGCTGGGACGGGCTGTGACGGGCTGTGGTGGGCCGGGACGGGCCGTGGTGGGCTGTGGTGCGCCGTGTTTATCTGGGACGAGCTGTGGTGGGCCATGGCGGGCCGTGGTGGGCTGGGACGGGCCGTGGTTTGCCGTGGTGGGCTGAAACAGGCTGTGGTGACCTGTGGTGGGCTGTGGTGACCTGTGGTGGGCTGTGGTGGGCTGGGACGGGTTGCGGTGGGCTGGGACGGGTTTCGGTGGGCTGGGATAAGCTGTGTTGGGCTGCGACGGGCTGTGGTAGGCTGGGATGAGCTGTGGAGGGTTGGGACGGGCTGTGGAGGGTTGTGGAGGGCTGTGCTGGGCTTGGACAGGCTGTGGTGGGCTGAGATGGGCCGTGGTGGTCCGTGGTGGGCTGGGACGGGCCGTGCTGGGCTAGGACGGGCTGTGGTGAACTGTGGTGGGCTGTGATGGGCCGTGGTGGGCTGGGACGGGCCGTGGTGGGCTGGGACGGGCCGTGGTGGGCTGTGGTGGACTGGGAAGGGCCGTGGTGGGCCGTGGTGTGCTCTGGTGGGCCATGGTTGACCGTGGTTGGCCGTGGTGGGCCGGGACAGGCCGTGGTTAGCCGTGGTGGGCTGAAACAGGCTGGGACGGGCTCTGGTGGGCTGGGACGGGCCGTGGTGGGCTGGGACGGGCCGTGGTGGGCTGGGACGGGCTGTGGTGGGCTGTGGTGGGCTGGGACGGGCTGTGGTCGTCTGGGACGGGTTGTGGTGAGCTGAGACGGGCCGTGGTGGGCTGAGACGGGCCGTGGTGGGCTGGGACGGGCTGGTACTTGCTGTGGTGGGCTGTTACGGGCTGTGGTGTGCTGTGAGAGGCTGTGGTGGTCTGGGACGAGCTGGGACGGGCTGTGGTGGGCTGGGACGGGCTGTGGTGGGCTGGGACAGGCTGTGGTGGGCCGTAGTGGGCTGTGGTGGGCTGGGACGGGCTGTGGTGGTCTGTGACAAGCTCTTGTGGGCTGTGGTGGGCTGGGACGAGCTGTGGTGGGCTCTGGTGGGCTCTGGTGGGCTGGGACGGACTGTCGTGGGCTGGGACGAGCTGTCGTGGGCTGGGACGGGCTGGGACGGGCCGTGGTGGGCTGGGACGGGCCGTGGTGGGCTGGGTCGGGTTGGGATAGGCTGCGGTGGGCTGGGACGGGCTGTGGTGGGTTGTGGTGAGCTGAGACGGGCTGTGGTGAAATTGGACGGGCTGTGGTGGGCTGTGGTGAACTGGGAAGGGCTCTGGTGGTCTGGAATGGGCTGTGGTGGGCTGGGATGGGCCGTGGCGGGCTGCGGTGGGCTGGGACGGGCTGTGGTGGGCTGGGACAGGCTCTGGTGGGCCGGGACAGACTCTGGTGCGCTGTGGTGGGCTATGGTGCGCTGTGGTGGGTTGTGGTGAGCTAGAACGGGTTGTGGTGGGCTGGGACGGGCTATAGTGGACTGGGACGGGATTGTGGTGGGCTGGGACGGGCTCTGATGGTCTGCGGCGGCCGTGGTGGGCTGGGACGGGCTGTGGTGGGCTGGGACGGGCTGGGAAGGGCTTTGGTGGGTTGTGGTGAGCTGGGACGACCTCTGGTGGGCTGGGACGGGCTGTGACGGGCTGTGGTGGGCTGTGGTAAGCTGGGACGGGCTCAGGTGGGTTGGGACGGGCTGTGGTGCGCTGTGGTTGGCTGGGACGGGCTGTGGTGGGCGGGGACGGGCTTTGGTGGGTTAGTGGTGGGCTGGGACGACCTCTTGTGGTCTGGGACGGGCTGTGGTGGGCTGTGGTGAGCTGGGACGGGCTCTGGTGGGTTGGCACGGGGCGTGGTGGGCTGTGGTGGGCTGGGACGGGCTGTGGTGGGCTGGGACGGGCTCTGGTGGTCTGGGACATACTGTGGTGGGCTGGGACGAGCTGTGGTGCTCTGTGGTGGGCTGGGACGTGCTGTGGTGGACCGTGGTGGGCTTGGATGGGCCGTGGTGGGCTTGGATGGGCCGTGGTGGGCTGTGGTCGGCCGTGGTGGGCTGTGGTGGTCTGTGGTCGGTTGTGGTGGGCTGTGGTCGGTTGTGGTGGGCTGGGACGGGCTGTGGTGGGCTGAGATGGGATGTGGTGGTCTGGGACAGGCTGTAATGGGCTGGGATGGGCTGTGGTGCGCCTTGGTGGGCTGTGTTGGGCCCGGATGGGCCGTGGTGGGCTGTGGTGGGCTGGGACGGGCTGTGGTGGGCTGGGACGGGCCGTGGTTGGCTGGGACGGGCTGTGGTGGGCTGTGGTGTGATGGGACGGGCAGTGGTGGGCTGGGATCGGCTGGGATAGGCTGTGGTTGGTTATGGTGGGCTGGGAAGAGCTGTGGAGGTCTGGGACAAGCTGTGGTGGGCTGTGGTGGGCTGGGACGGGCTGTAGTGGGCTGAGGCAGGCTGTGGTGGGCTTCACGGGCTGTGGTGGGCTGTGGTGGTCTGTGGTGGCCTGGGACGTGCTGTGGTGGGTTGGGACACGCTGTGGTGGGTAGGGACGGGCTGTGGTGGGCTGTGGTGTGTTGTGACGGGTTGGCACGGGCTGGGACGGGCCGTGGTGGGCTGGGATGGGCTGCGGTGGGCTGTGGTGGGCTGTGGTGGGCTGGGACGGGCTGTGGTGGGTTGGGACGGGCTGGGACGGGCTGGGACGGGCAGTGGTGGGCTGGGACGGGCAGTGGTGGGCTGGGACGGGCTGTGGTGGGCTGGGACGGTCTGTGGTGGGCTGTGGTAAGCTGGGACGGGCTGTGGTGGGCTGGGACGGTCTGGTGTGGGCTGTGGTAAGCTGGGACGGGCTGTGGTGGGCCGGGACGGGCCGTGGTGGGCTGTGGTGCGCCGTGTTTATCTGGGACGAGCTGTGGTGGGCCATGGCGGGCCGTGGTGGGCTGGGACGGGCCGTGGTTTGCCGTGGTGGGCTGAAACAGGCTGTGGTGACCTGAGGTGGGCTGTGGTGACCGGTGGTGGGCTGTGGTGGGCTGGGACAGGTCATGGTGGGCTGGGACAGGTTTCGGTGGGCTAGGACGGGCTGCGGTGGGCTGGGACGGGCTGCGGTGGGCTGGGATAAGCTGCGGTGGACTGGGATAAGCTGTGTTGGGCTGCGACGGGCTGTGGTAGGCTGGGATGAGCTGTGGAGGGTTGGGAAGGGCTGTGGAGGGTTGTGGAGGGCTGTGCTGGGCTTGGACAGGCTGTGGTGGGCTGAGATGGGCCGTGGTGGTCCGTGGTGGGCTGGGACGGGCCGTGCTGGGCTAGGACGGGCTGTGGTGAACTGTGGTGGGCTGTGATGGGCCGTGGTGGGCTGGGACGGGCCGTGGTGGGCTGGGACGAGCCGTGGTGGGCTGGGGTGGGCCGTGGTGGGCTGGGACGGGCCGTGGTGGGCTGGGACAGGCTGTGGTGGGCTGTGGTGGACTGGGAAGGGCCGTGGTGGGCCGTGGTGTGCTCTGGTGGGCCATGGTGGACCGTGGTTGGCCGTGGTGGGCCGGGACAGGCCGTGGTTAGCCGTGGTGGGCTGAAACAGGCTGGGACGGACTCTCGTGGGCTGGGACGGGCCGTGGTGGGCTGGGACGGGCTGTGGTGGGCTGTGGTGGGCTGGGACGGGCTGTGGTCGTCTGGGACGGGTTGTGGTGAGCTGAGACGGGCCGTGGTGGGCTGGGACGGGCTGGTACTTGCTGTGGTGGGCTGTTACGGGCTGTGGTGTGCTGTGAGAGGCTGTGGTGGTCTGGGACGAGCTGGGACGGGCTGTGGTGGGGTGGGACGGGCTGTGGTGGGCTGGGACGGGCTGTGGTGGGCTGGGACGGGCTGTGGTGGGCCGTGGTGGGCTGGGACGGGCCGTGGTGGGCTGGGACGGGTTGGGATAGGCTGCGGTGGGCCGTGGTGTGCTGTGGTTGGCCGTGGTGGGCTGGGATAGGCTGTGGTGAGCTGAGACGGGCTCTGGAGGTCTGTGGTGGGCTAGGACGGCTTGTGGTGGGCTGGGACGGGCTGTGGTGGGCTGTGGTGGGCTTTCGTGGGCCGTGGTGGGCTGGGACGGGCTGTGGTGGTTTGGGACGGGCTATAGTGGGCTGGGACGGGATTGTGGTGGGCTGGGACGGGCTCTGATGGTCTGCGGCGGCCGTGGTGGGCTGGGACGGGCTGTGGTGGGCTGGGCTGGGAAGGGCTTTGGTGGGTTGTGGTGAGCTGGGACGACCTCTGGTGGGCTGGGACGGGCTGTGACGGGCTGTGGTGGGCTGTGGTAAGCTGGGACGGGCTCAGGTGGGTTGGGACGGGCTGTGGTGCGCTGTGGTTGGCTGGGACGGGCTGTGGTGGGCGGGGACGGGCTTTGGTGGGTTAGTGGTGGGCTGGGACGACCTCTTGTGGTCTGGGACGGGCTGTGGTGGGCTGTGGTGAGCTGGGACGGGCTCTGGTGGGTTGGCACGGGGCGTGGTGGGCTGTGGTGGGCTGGGACGGGCTGTGGTGGGCTGGGACGGGCTCTGGTGGTCTGGGACATACTGTGGTGGGCTGGGACGAGCTGTGGTGCTCTGTGGTGGGCTGGGACGTGCTGTGGTGGACCGTGGTGGGCTTGGATGGGCCGTGGTGGGCTTGGATGGGCCGTGGTGGGCTGTGGTCGGCCGTGGTGGGCTGTGGTCGGCCGTGGTGGGCTGTGGTGGGCTGTGGTCGGTTGTGGTGGGCTGGGACGGGCTGTGGTGGGCTGAGATGGGATGTGGTGGTCTGGGACAGGCTGTAATGGGCTGGGATGGGCTGTGGTGCGCCTTGGTGGGCTGTGTTGGGCCCGGATGGGCCGTGGTGGGCTGTGGTGGGCCGTGGTGGGCTGGGACGGGCTGTGGTGGGCTGGGACGGGCCGTGGTTGGCTGGGACGGGCTGTGGTGGGCTGTGGTGTGATGGGACGGGCTGTGGTGGGCTGGGATCGGCTGGGATAGGCTGTGGTTGGTTAAGGTGGGCTGGGAAGAGCTGTAGTGGTCTGGGACAAGCTGTGGTGGGCTGTGGTGGGCTGGGACGGGATTTGGTGGGCTGGGACGGGCTGTAGTGTGCTGAGGCGGGCTGTGGTGGGCTGGCACGGGCTGTGGTGGGCTGTGGTGGTCTGTGGTGGGCTGGGACGGGCTGTGGTGGGCTGTGGTGGGTTCTGAAGGGCTGTGGTGGGCTGTGGTGGGTTGGGACACGCTGTGGTGGGTAGGGACGGGCTGTGGTGGGCTCTGGTGTGTTGTGACGGGCTGGGACGGGCTGGGACGGGCCGTGGTGGGCTGGGATGGGCTGCGGTGGACTGTGGTGGGCTGTGGTGGGCTGGGACGGGCTGGGACGGGCTGGGACGGGCCGTGGTGGGATGGGACGGGCCGTGGTGGGCTGGGACGGGCCGTGGTGGGCTGGGACGGGCTGTGGTGGGCTGGGACAGGCTGTGGTGGGCTGTGGTGGACTGGGAAGGGCCGTGGTGGGCCGTGGTGTGCTCTGGTGGGCCATGGTGGACCGTGGTTGGCCGTAGTGGGCCGGGACAGGCCGTGGTTAGCCGTGGTGGGCTGAAACAGGCTGGGACGGGCTCTGGTGGGCTGGGACGGGATGTGGTGGGCTGGGACGGGCCGTGGTGGGCTGGGACGGGCTGTGGTGGGCTGTGGTGGGCTGGGACGGGCTGTGGTCGTCTGGGACGGGTTGTGGTGAGCTGAGATGGGCCGTGGTGGGCTGAGACGGGCCGTGATGGGCTGGGACGGGCTGGTACTTGCTGTGGTGGGCTGTTACGGGCTGTGGTGTGCTGTGAGAGGCTGTGGTGGTCTGGGACGAGCTGGGACGGGCTGTGGTGGGCTGGGACGGGCTGTGGTGGGCTGGGACGGGCTGTGGTGGGCTGGGACGGGCTGTGGTGGGCCGTAGTGGGCTGTGGTGGGCTGGGACGGGCTGTGGTGGTCTGTGACAAGCTCTTGTGGGCTGTGGTGGGCTGGGACGAGCTGTGGTGGGCTCTGGTGGGCTCTGGTGGGCTGGGACGGGCTGTGGTGGGCTGGGACGGGCTGTCGTGGGCTGGGACGGGCTGGGACGGGCCGTGGCGGGCTGGGACGGGCTGTGGTGGGCTGGGACGGGCCGTGGTGGGCTGGGACGGGTTGGGATACGCTGTGGTGGGCTGGGACGGGCTGTGGTGGGTTGTGGTGAGCTGAGACGGGCTGTGGTGAAATTGGACGGGCTGTGGTGGGCTGTGGTGTGCTGGGACATGCTGTGGTGAACTGGGAAGGGCTCTGGTGGTCTGGAATGGGCTGTGGTGGGCTGGGACGGGCCGTGGCGGGCTGCGGTGGGCTGGGACGGGCTGTGGTGGGCTGGGACAGGCTCTGGTGGCCCGGGACAGACTCTGGTGCGCTGTGGTGGGCTGTGGTGGGCTATGGTGCGCTGTGGTGGGTTGTGGTGAGCTAGAACGGGTTGTGGTGGGCTGAGACGGGCTGCGGTGGGCTGAGATGGGATGTGGTGGTCTGGGACAGGCTGTAATGGGCTGGGATGGGCTGTGGTGCGCCTTGGTGGGCTGTGTTGGGCCCGGATGGGCCGTGGTGGGCTGTGGTGGGCCGTGGTGGGCTGGGACGGGCTGTGGTGGGCTGGGACGGGCCGTGGTTGGCTGGGACGGGCTGTGGTGGGCTGTGGTGTGATGGGACGGGCTGTGGTGGGCTGGGATCGGCTGGGATAGGCTGTGGTTGGTTATGGTGGGCTGGGAAGAGCTGTGGTGGTCTGGGACAAGCTGTGGTGGGCTGTGGTGGGCTGGGACGGGCTGTGGTGGGCTGGCACGGGCTGTGGTGGCCTGGGACGTGCTGTGGTGGGCTGGGACGGGCCGTGGTGGGCTGTGGTGGGCTGTGGTGTGTTGTGACGGGTTGGCACGGGCTGGGTCGGGCCGTGGTGGGCTGGGATGGGCTGCGGTGGGCTGTGGTGGGCTGTGGTGTGTTGTGACGGGCTGTGGTGGGTTGGGACGGGCTGGGACGGGCAGTGGTGGGCTGTGATGGGCTGTGGTGGGCTGTGGTGTGCTGGGACGGGCTTTGGTGCGTTGGGACGGGCTGGGACGGGCTGGGACGGGCAGTGGTGGGCTGGGACGGGCTGTGGTGGGCTGGGACGGGCTGTGGTGGGCTGGGACGGGCCGTGGTGGGCTGTGGTGGAGTGGGAAGGGCCGTGGTGGGCCGTGGTGTGCTCTGGTGGGCCATGGTGGACCGTGGTTGGCCGTGGTGGGCCGGGACAGGCCGTGGTTAGCCGTGGTGGGCTGAAACAGGCTGGGACGGGCTCTGGTGGGCTGGGACGGGCTGTGGTGGGCTGGGACGGGCCGTGGTGGGCTGGGACGGGCTGTGGTGGGCTGTGGTGGGCTGGGAGGGGCTGTGGTCGTCTGGGACGGGTTGTGGTGAGCTGAGACGGGCCGTGGTGGGCTGGGACGGGCTCTGGTGGGCTGGGACGGGCTGTGGTGGGCTGGGACGGGCCGTGGTGGGCTGGGACGGGCCGTGGTGGGCTGGGACGGGCTGTGGTCATATGGGACGGGTTGTGGTGAGCTGAGACGGGCCGTGGTGGGCTGAGACGGGCTGTGGTGGGCTGAGACGGGCCGTGGTGGGCTGGGACGGGCTGGTACTTGCTGTGGTGGGCTGTTACGGGCTGTGGTGGGCTGGGACGGGCTGTGGTGGGCTGGGACGGGCTGTGGTGGGCTGGGACGGGCTGTGGTGGGCCGTAGTGGGCTGTGGTGGGCTGGGACGGGCTGTGGTGGTCTGTGACAAGCTCTTGTGGGCTCTGGTGGGCTGGGACAAGCTGTGGTGGGCTCTGGTGGGCTCTGGTGGGCTGGGACGGACTGTCGTGGGCTGGGACGGGCTGTCGTGGGCTGGGACGGGCTGGGACGAGCTGTGGTGGGCTGGGACGGGCCATAGTGGGCTGGGACGGGTTGGGATAGGCTGCGGTGTGCTGGGACGCGCTGTGGTGGGTTGTGGTGAGCTGAGACGGGCTGTGGTGAAATTGGACGGGCTGTGGTGGGCTGTGGTGTGCTGGGACATGCTGTGGTGAACTGGGAAGGGCTCTGGTGGTCTGGAATGGGCTGTGGTGGGCTGGGACGGGCTGTGGTGGGCTGGGACAGGCTCTGGTGCGCTGTGGTGGGCTGTGGTGTGCTATGGTGCGCTGTGGTGGGTTGTGGTGAGCTAGAACGGGTTGTGGTGGGCTGGGACGGGCTATAGTGGGCTGGGACGGGATTGTGGTGGGCTGGGACGGGCTCTGATGGTCTGCGGCGGCCGTGGTGGGCTGGGACGGGCTGTGGTGGGCTGGGACGGGCTGGGAAGGGCTGTGGTGGGTTGTGGTGAGCTGGGACGACCTCTTGTGGGCTGGGACGGGCTGTGACGGGCTGTGGTGGGCTGTGGTTGGCTGGGACGGGCTGTGGTGGGCGGGGACGGGCTTTGGTGGGTTAGTGGTGGGCTGGGACGACCTCTTGTGCTCTGGGACGGGCTGTGGTGGGCTGTGGTGAGCTGGGACGGGCTCTGGTGGGTTGGCACGGGGCGTGGTGGGCTGTGGTGGGCTGGGACGGGCTGTGGTGGGCTGGGACGGGCTCTGGTGGTCTGGGACATACTGTGGTGGGCTGGGACGGGCTGGGACGGGCTGTGGTGCTCTGTGGTGGGCTGGGACGTGCCGTGGTGGACCGTGGTGGGCTTGGATGGGCCGTGGTCGGCTTGGATGGGCCGTGGTGGGCTGTGGTCGGCCGTGGTGGGCTGTGGTGGGCTGTGGTCGGTTGTGGTGGGCTGGGACGGGCTGTGGTGGGCTGAGATGGGATGTGGTGGTCTGGGACAGGCTGTAATGGGCTGGGATGGGCTGTGGTGCGCCTTGGTGGGCTGTGTTGGGCCCGGATGGGCCGTGGTGGGCTGTGGTGGGCCGTGGTGGGCTGGGACGGGCTGTGGTGGGCTGGGACGGGCCGTGGTTGGCTGGGATGGGCTGTGGTGGGCTGTGGTGTGATGGGACGGGCTGTGGTGGGCTGGGATCGGCTGGGATAGGCTGTGGTTGGTTATGGTGGGCTGGGAAGAGCTGTGGAGGTCTGGGACAAGCTGTGGTGGGCTGTGGTGGGCTGGGACGGGCTGTGGTGGGCTGGGACGGGCTGTAGTGGGCTGAGGCGGGCTGTGGTGGGCTTCATGGGCTGTGGTGGGCTGTGGTGGTCTGTGGTGGCCTGGGACGTGCTGTGGTGGGCTGGGACAGGCTGTGGTGGGCTGTGGTGGGTTGGGACACGCTGTGGTGGGTAGGGACGGGCTGTGGTGGGCTGTGGTGTGTTGTGACGGGTTGGCACGGGCTGGGACGGGCCGTGGTGGGCTGGGATGGGCTGCGGTGGGCTGTGGTGGGCTGTGGTGGGCTGGGACGGGCTGTGGTGGGTTGGGACGGGCTGCGACGGGCTGGAACGGGCAGTGGTGGGCTGGGACGGGCAGTGGTGGGCTGGGACGGGCTGTGGTGGGCTGGGACGGTCTGGTGTGGGCTGTGGTAAGCTGGGACGGGCTGTGGTGGGCTGTGGTGGGCTGTGGTGTGCTGGGACGGGCTTTGGAGGGTTGGGACGGGCTGGGACGGGCTGGGACTGGCAGTGGTGGGCTGGGACGGGCAGTGGTGGGCTGGGATGAGCTGTGGAGGGTTGGGACGGGCTGTGGAGGGTTGTGGAGGGCTGTGCTGGGCTTGGACAGGCTGTGGTGGGCTGAGATGGGCCGTGGTGGTCCGTGGTGGGCTGGGACGGGCCGTGCTGGGCTAGGACGGGCTGTGGTGAACTGTGGTGGGCTGTGATGGGCCGTGGTGGGCTGGGACGGGCCGTGGTGGGCTGGGACGGGCCGTGGTGGGCTGCGACGGGCCGTGGTGGGCTGGGACGGGCCGTGGTGGGCTGGGACAGGCTGTGGTGGGCTGTGGTGGATTGGGAAGGGCCGTGGTGGGCCATGGTGGACCGTGGTTGGCCGTGGTGGGCCGGGACAGGCCGTGGTTAGCCGTGGTGGGCTGAAACAGGCTGGGACGGGCTCTGGTGGGCTGGGACGGGCTGTGCTGGGGTGGGACGGGCTGTGGTGTGCTGGGACGGGCTGTGGTGGTCTGGAACAGGCTGTGGTGGGTTGGGACAGGCTGGGACATGCTGGGACGGATTGTGGTGGACTGGGATGGTCTGTGGTGTGCTGGGACGGGCTGTGGTGGGCAGGGATGGGCTGTGGTGGGGCGTGGTTGGCTGGAACAGGTCATGGTCGTCTGAGATGGCCCGTGGTGAACTGTGGTGGGCTGTGGTGGGCCGTGGTGGTCTGGGACAGGCTGTCGTGGGCTGTGGTGGGTTCTGGTGAGCTTGAGACGGGCTATGGTGGGCTGGGACGGGCTGGGATGGGCTGTGGTGGGCTGGGACGGGCTGCGGTGGGCTGGGACGGGCTGTGGTGGGCTGGGACGGGCTGGGACGGGCTGTGGTGGGCTGGGACGGTCTGGGACAGCCTGTGTAGGGCTGGGAGGGGCTGTGGTGGGCTGTGGGGGGCTGGGAAGGGCTGTGGTGGGCTGGGACGGGCTAGAACGGCTATGGTGGGCTGGGACGGGCTGTGGTGGGCTTGGATGGGCTGTGCTGTGCTGGAACGGTCTGGGACGAGTTGTGGTGAGTGTGGTGGGCTGGGACGGGCTGGGACGGACTGTGTTTAGCTGGGACGGGCTGTGGTGGGCCGTGGTGGGCTGGGACAGGCTGTGGTGAGCTGAGACCGGCTGTGGTGGGCTGTGTCGGGCTGGGACGAGCTGTGATGGGCTGGGACGGGCTGTGGTGGGTTGGGGCGGGCTGGGACGGGCTGGGACGGGCTATGGTGGGCTGGGACAGGCTGTGGTGGGATGGGGACGGGCTGTGGTTGGTTGTGGTGGGCTGGGACGGGCTGTGGTGGGCTGGGACGGTCTGTGGTGGGCTGGGACAGGCTGTGGTGGGCTTGGACCTGCTGTGGTGGTCGCGGACGGGTTGTGGTAGGTCCGGGATGGGCTGTCGTGGTCCGGGACGTGCTGTGGTGGGCTGGGAAGGCCTGGGACGGGCTGTGGTGGGCGGGAACGGGTTTGGACGAGCTGGGACGGGCTGTGGTGGGCTGCGGTAGGCTGTGGTGTTCTGTAGTGGTCTGTGGTGTTCTGTAGTGGTCTGTGGTGGGCTGGGACGGGCTGTGGTGGGCTGGGACGGGCTGTCTTGGGCTGGGATGGGCTGTCGTGGGCTGTGGGGGCCTGGGGCATGCTGGGGTGGGCTGGGAAGGGCTGGGACGAGCTGTGACGGGCTGTGGTGTGTTGTAATTGCCTGTGGTGTGCTGTAGTGGCCTGTGGACGGCTGGGACGGGCTGTGGTGGGCTGGGACGGGCTGGGACGGGCTGGGACGAGCTGTGACGGGCTGGGACCGGCTGCGGTGGGGTGTGGTGGGCTGGGACCGGGCTGCGGTGGGCTGTGGTGGGCTGGATTGGGCTGGGACGGGCTGTGGTGGGTGTGGTGGACTGGGACGCGCTGTGGTGAACTGAGACGGGCTGTGGTGGGCTGGGATTTGCTGGGACAGCTGGAAGGGGCTGTGGTTGGCTGGGACGGGCTGCGGTGGGCTGGGACGGGCTGCGGTGGGCTGGGACGGGCTGCGGTGGGCTGGGACGGGCTGGGACGGGCTGTGGTGGGCTGGGACGGGCTGTGGTGGGCTGGGACGGGCTATGGTGGGCTGGGACGAGCTAAGGTGGGCTGGGACGGGCTGGGACGGGCTGCGGTGGGTTGGGACGGGCTGCGGTGGTCTGGGACGAGCTAAGGTGGGCGGGGACGGGCTGCGGTGGGTTGGGACGGGCTGCGGTGGTATGGGACGAGCTAAGGTGGGCGGGGACGGGCTGCGGTGGGCGGGGACGGGCTGCGGTGGGCGGGGACGGCCTGCGGTGGGCGGGGACGGGCTGCGGTGGGCGGGGACGGGCTGCGGTGGGCGGGGACGGCCTGCGGTGGGCGGGGATGGGCTGCGGTGGGCGGGGACGGGCTCCGGTGGGCGGGGATGGGCTGCGGTGGGCGGGGAAGGGCTGCGGTGGGCGGGGAAGGGCTGCGGTGGGCGGGGATGGGCTGCGGTGGGCGGGGACGGGCTGCGGTGGGCTGGGACGGGCTGGGGTGGGCTGGGAAGGCCTGGGACGGGCTGGGACGAGCTGTGACGGGCTGGGACGGGCTGCGGTGGGCTGGGAAGGCCTGGGACGGGACGGGACGAGCTGCGACGGGACGGGACAGGCTGGGACGGGCTGTGCTGGGAAGGGACGGGACGGGTTGTGGTGGGCTGGGACGGGACGGGCTGTTCTGGGACGGGACGGGACGAGCTGGGACGGGACGAGACGGGCTGGGATGGGCCGGGACTGGCTCTGGTGGGCCGTGGTGGGCCGGGACGGGCCGGGACGGGCCATGGGGGGCCGGGATGGGCCGTGGTGGGGTGGGACGGGCTGTGGTGGGCTGGGACGGGCTGTGGTGGGTGTGGTGGGCTGGGAAGGGCTGTGGTGAGCTGAGACGGGCTGTGGTGGGCTGCGATGGAAAAGATGGTGGCAGACCTGGTAAGGAGGTCTGCCTGCTCTTCCCTGCTACGTGCCTGGATAACCCTGGGGCAAAGCAGAGCTCTACTGGCTTGGGTAGAGCTAAAACACCTCAAGAGGAGGGAGCTGTCGGCGCTGTTTTGGCTGAATGGAGGCAGGGGGTAGTACCTGTTATGGGAAGGCTATAGGGGAACGTCCTTGCCTTTGTTTAGTCTTACAAAAGTCCCTCGTATAGAGAACTTCCTTGGGTCTGTTTTCAAAAGCTCGTTTATCAGAGCTCCTGAAGTCGGGCCTCCCTTGCCACGACAGTGTAATCTTCAGTTCTCCCTTCCTTTCTCCCTTAGGTTGAAAACAGCTTTTCTATTTCTGTCCCCATCTGCAAACAGTTCCACAAGAACATCGTAGGGAAAGGAGGTGCCAACATCAAGAAGGTGAGATATTGTTCCTAAGACAGGTGGGCTGGGACGGGCTGTGCTGGGCCGGGCCGGGCCCTGGTGGGCCGCGGTGGTCCGGGACGGGCCGCGGTGGTCCCGGACGGGCTGTCGTGGGCTGGGACGGGCTTTCGTGGTCCGGGACGGGCCGCGGTGGTCCGGGATGGGCTGTGGTGGGCTGGGACGGGCTGTCGTGGTCCGGGACGGGCTGTCGTGGTCCAGGGCGGGCTGTCGTGGTCCGGGACGGGCTGTCGTGGTCCGGGGCGGGCTGTGGTGGTCCGGGGCGGGCTGTGGTGGTCCGGGGCGGGCTGTCGTGGTCCGGGGCGGGCTGTCATTGTCCGGGGCGGGCTGTCGTTGGCTGGGGCGAGCCGTCGTGGGCTGGGGCGGGCTGTCGTGAGCCATGGCGAGCCGTGGTGGGCTGGGGCGGGCTGTCGTGAGCCATGGCGAGCCGTGGTGGGCTGGGGCGGGCTGTCGTGAGCCATGGCGAGCCGTGGTGGGCTGGGGCGGGCTGTCGTGAGCTGGGGCGAGCCGTGGTGGGCTGGGGCGGGCTGTCGTGAGCCGGGGCGAGCCGTGGTGGGCTGGGGCGGGCTGTCGTGAGCCATGGCGAGCCGTGGTGGGCTGGGGCGGGCTGTCGTGAGCCATGGCGAGCCGTGGTGGGCCGGGGCGGGCTGCGGTGGGCCGGGGCAAGCAGCGGTGGGCCGGGGCAAGCTGTGGGGGGCTGTGGTGGGCCGGAACGGGCTGTGGTGGGCCGGGCCGGGCTGGCACGGGCTGCGGTGGGCTGGTATTGGCTGGCACAAGCTGGGACGGGCTGGGACCGGCTGCGGTGCGCTGAGACGGGCTGGGACGGACTGGGATTGGCTGGGACGGGCTGCGGTGGCCTGGGACGAGCTGCGGTGGGCTGGGACGGGCTGCGGTGGGCTGGGACGGGCTGTGGTGGGCGGGGACGGGCTGTGGTGGGCGGGGACGGGCTGTGTTGGGCTGGGAAGGCCTGGGACGGGCTGGGACGGGCTGTGGTGGGCGGGGACGGGCTGTGGTGGGCTGGGACGGGCTCTGGTGGTCTGGAACGGGCTGTGGTGAGCTGGGAAGGGCTGGAATGGGCTTTGGTGGGTTGGGACGGGCTGTGGTGGGCTTGGACCTGTTGTGGTGGTCAGGGACGGGTTCTGGTAGGTCCGGGATGGGCTGTCGTGGTCCAGGACGGGCTGTCGTGGTCCAGGACGGGCTGGGACAAGCTGTGTTGGGCGGGGACGGGCTGTGGTGGGCTGGGACGGGCTGTGTTGGGCTGGGATGGGCTGGGACGCCTTGGAAGGGCTGTGGTGGGCGGTGACGGGTTGTGGTGTTCTGTGACGGGCTGCGACAGTCTGTGGTGAGCTGCGACGGTCTGTGGTGGGCTGGGACAGGCTGTGGTGGGCTGGGACAGGCTGTGGCGGGCCGGGCCGGGCTGTGGTGGGCTGGGACGGGCCGTGGCGGGCCGGGCCGGGCCGTGGCGGGCTTGGATGAACTGTGGTTGTCTGTGGTGGGCTTGGACGGGCCGTGGTGGGCTGGGACGGGCTTGGACGAGCTGTGACGGGCTGGGACGGGCTGGGACGGGCTGTGTTGGGCTGGGACGGGCTGTGTTGTGCGGGGACGGGCTGTGGCTGGCGGTGATGGGCTGTGGTGCGCTGGGACAGGCTGTGAAGGGCTGTGGTGTGCGGTGACGGTCTGTAGTGAGCTGGGACAGTCTGGGAAGGGCTGTGGTGGGCTGTGGTGGGCTGGAACGGTTTGTGGTGATCTGGAACGGGCTGTGATGGGCTGGGACGGGCTGGGACATGCTGGGACGGTCTGTGGTGGACTGGGACAGTCTGTGGTTTGGTGGGACGGGCTGGGACGGGCTGTGGTGTGCTGGGAAGGGCTGTGGTGGGCTGGGACGGGCTTGGACAGGCTGGGACGGGCTGTGGTGGGCTGGGACGGGCTGCGGTGTGCTGGGACGGGCTGTGGTTTGCTGGGGTCATGTGTGAATGGCTGAGACGGGCTGTGGTGGACTGCGATAAGCTGTGGTGCGCTGGGACGGGCTGTGGTGGGCTGGGACGGGCTGTGGTGGGCTGGGACGGGCTGCGGTGGGCTGGGACGGGCTGTGGTTTGCTGGGATCATCTGTGATGGGCTGGGACGGGCTGTGGTGGGCTGTAGTAGGCTGAGACGGGCCGTGGTGGCCTGTGGTGGGCTGTGGTGGTCTGTGACGGGCTGTGGTGTGCTGGGATAAGCTGTGGTAGGCTGGGTTGGGCTGTGGAGGGCTGTGGCGGGCTGTGGTGGGGTGTCGTGACCTGTGGTGAGCTGTGGTGGGCTGTGAAAGGCTGTGGTGGTCTGTGATGGGCTGCTGTGGGCTGGGACCGGTTGCGGTGGGCTGGGACGGGTTGCGGTGGGCTGGGACGGGCTGCGGTGGGCTGGGACGGGCTGTGGTGAGCTGGGACGGGCTGCGATGGGCTGGGACGGGTTGCGGTGGGCTGGGACGGGCTGGGACCGGCTGCGGTGGGCTGGGACGGGCTGCGGTGGGTTGGGACGGTCTGTGGTGGGCTGTGGCAGGCTGGGATGGGCTGTGGTGCGCTGGGACGGGCTGTGGTATGCGGGGATGGGCTGTGGTGTGCTGGGATGGGCTGTGGTTGGCAAGGACGCACTGTGGGGGGCCGGGACGGGCTGTGGTGGGCTATGGTGAGCTGGGACGGGCTGTGGTGGGCTGAGATGGTCTGTGGCGGGCTGTGGAGGGCTGGGACATGCTGTGTTGGTCTGGAAGGAGCTGTGGTGGGCCGTGGTGGGCTGTGGGTGGCCGTGGTGGGCTGTGGGTAGCCGTGGTGGGCTGTGGGTGGCGGTGGTGGGCTGTGGTGGGCTGTGCTGGGCTGGGACGGGCTGTGCTGGGCTGGGACGGGCTGTGCTGGGCTGGGACGGACTGCGGTGGGCTGTGGTGGGCCGTGGTGGGCCGGGATGGTCTGTTGTGGGCTGGGAAAGGCTGGGACGGGCTGTGGTGGGCTGGGACGGGCTGTGGTTGGCTGGGATGGGCTGTGGTGGGCTGGGACGGGCTGGGAGAGGCCGTGGTGGGCTGTGGTGGGCTGTGGTAAGCTGGAACGGGCTCTGGTGGCTTGGGACGGTCTGTGGTGAGCTGTGGTGGGCTGGGACGGGCTGTGGTGGTCTGGGACAAGCTGTGGTGGGCTGTGGTGGGCTGGGACGGGTTGTGGTGGGCTGTGGTGGGCTGGAACGGGCTGTGGTGGACTGGTATTGGCTGGCACGGGCTGGGACGGGCCGTGGTGGGCTGGGACGGGCTGTGGTGGGCTGGGACGGGCCGTGGTGGGCTGGGACGGGCCGTGGTGGGCTGGGTCGGGCTGTGGTGGGCTGGGACGGGCCGTGGTGGGCTGGGGTGGGCTGTGATGGGCCGTGGTGGGCTGGGACGGGCCGTGGTGGGCTGGGACGGGCCGTGGTGGGCTGGGGTGGGCCGTGGTGGGCTGGGACGGGCCGTGGTGGGCTGGGACAGGCTGTGGTGGGCTGTGGTGGACTGGGAAGGGCCGTGGTGGGCCGTGGTGTGCTCTGGTGGGCCATGGTGGACCGTGGTTGGCCGTGGTGGGCCGGGAAAGGCCGTGGTTAGCCGTGGTGGGCTGAAACAGGCTGGGACGGGCTCTGGTGGGCTGGGACGGGATGTGGTGGGCTGTGGTGGGCTGGGACAAGCTGTGGTGGGCTGGGACGGGCCGTGGTGGGCTGGGATGGGCTGTGGTGGGCTGGTACGGGCTGTGGTCGTCTGGGACGGGTTGTAGTGAGCTGAGACGGGCCGTGTTGGGCTGAGACGGGCCGTGGTGGGCTGGGACGGGCTGGTACTTGCTGTGGTGGGCTGTTACGGGCTGTGGTGTGCTGTGAGAGGCTGTGGTGGTCTGGGACGAGCTGGGACGGGCTGTGGTGGGCTGGGACGGGCTGTGGTGGGCTGGGACAAGCTGTGGTGTGCTGGGACGGGCTGTGGTGTGCAGGGACAGCCTGGGACGGGCTGGGACGAGCTGGGACGGGCTGTGGTGGGCTGGAACTCGGTGTGGTGGAATGGGACGGGCTGGGACAGGCTGTGGTGGGCTGGGACGGGCTGGGACAGGCTGGGATGGGCTGTGGTGGGCTGGGACAGGCTGGGACGGGCTGTGGTGGGCTGGGACGAGTTGTGGTGGGCTGGGACGGGCTGGGACGCCTTGGACGGGTTGTGGTGGGCGGTGACGGGTTGTGGTGGGCGGGGACGGGCTTTGGTGGGCGGGGACGGGCTTTCGTGGGCTGGGACGTGCTGTGGTGGGCTGGGACGAGCTGTGGTGGGCTGGGACGAGTTCGGGTGGGCTGGGTCGCCTTGGACGGGCTGTGGTGGACGGTGACGGGTTGTGGTGGGCTGGGACGGGTTGTGGTGGGCTGGGACGGGCTTTGGTGTGCTGTGGTGGGCGGGCACGGCCTGTGGTGGGCTGGAACAGGCTGTGGTGGGTTGGGACGGCCTGTGGTAAGCTGTAATGGCTGTGGTGGGTTGTGGTGGGCTGGGCTGGGCCGTGGTGGGTTGGGAAGTGCCGTGGTGGGCCGGGACCGGTCTTGGTTGGCTGGGACGGGCCGTGGTGGGCCGGGAAGGGCCGTAGTGGGTGGGGACAAGTTGTGGTGGGCGGGGACATGTTGTGGTGGGCAGGGACGGGCTGTGGTGGGCGGGGATGGGCTGTGGTGGGCGGGGATGGGCTGTGGTAAGCGGTGACGGGGTGTGGTGGGCTGTGGTGGGCTGGGATGCGCTGTGGTGGGCTGGGATGCGCTGTGGTGGGCTGGGACGTGCTGTGGTGGGCTGGGAAGGGCTGGGACGGGCTGTGGTGGGCTGGGAAGGGCTGGGACGGGCTGTGGTGGGCTGGGAAGGGCTGGGACGGGCTGTGGTGGGCTGGAACGGGCTCTGCTGGGCTGGAACGGGCTGTGGTGGGCTGGGACGGGCTGTCGTGGGTTGGGAAGGGCTGTGGTGGGCTGTGGTGGGCTGGGACGGGCTGTGGTCGTCTGGGACGGGTTGTGGTGAGCTGAGACGGGCCGTGGTGGGCTGAGACGGGCCGTGGTGGTCTGGGACGGGCTGGTACTTGCTGTGGTGGGCTGTTACGGGCTGTGGTGTGCTGTGAGAGGCTGTGGTGGTCTGGGACGAGCTGGGACGGGCTGTGGTGGGCTGGGACGGGCTGTGGTGGGCCGTAGTGGGCTGTGGTGGGCTGGGACGGGCTGTGGTGGTCTGTGACAAGCTCTTGTGGGCTGTGGTGGGCTGGGACGAGCTGTGGTGGGCTCTGGTGGGCTCTGGTGGGCTGGGACGGGCTGTCGTGGGCTGGGACGGGCTGTCGTGGGCTGGAACGGGCTGGGATGGGCCGTGGTGGGCTGGGACGGGCCGTGGTGGGCTGGGACAGGCCGTGGTAGGCTGGGACGGGTTGGGATAGGCTGCGGTGGGCCGTGGTGTGCTGTGGTGGGCCGTGGTGGGCTGGGATAGGCTGTGGTGAGCTGAGACGGGCTCTGGAGGTCTGTGGTGGGCTAGGACGGCTTGTGGTGGGCTGGGACGGGCTGTGGTGGGCCGTGGTGGGCTGTGGTGGGCTTTCGTGGGCCGTGGTGGGCTGGGACGGGCTGTGGTGGGCTGGGACGGGCTGCGGTGGGTTGTGGAGAGCTGGGACGGGCTGTGACGGGCTGTGGTGGGCTGCGACGGGCTCTGGGGGTCTGGGACAGGCTTGGACGAGCTGGGACAGGCTGGGACAGGCTGTGGTGGGCTGAGACGGGCTGGGAGGGGCTGGGACGGGCTGTGGTGGGCTGGGACGGTCTGTGGTGGGCTGTGGTATAGCTGGGACGGGCTGTGGTGGGCTGTGATGGGCTGTGGTGGGCTGTGGTGTGCTGGGACGGGCTGTGGTGGGCCGGGACAGGCCGTGGTGGGCTGTGGTGCGCCGTGTTTATCTGGGACGAGCTGTGGTGGGCCATGGCGGGCCGTGGTGGGCTGGGACGGGCCGTGGTTTGCCGTGGTGGGCTGAAACAGGCTGTGGTGACCGGTGGTGGGCTGTGGTGACCTGTGGTGGGTTGCGGTGGGCTGGGACGGGTTTCGGTGGGCTGGGATAAGCTGTGTTGGGCTGCGACGGGCTGTGGTAGGCTGGGATGAGCTGTGGAGGGTTGGGACGGGCTGTGGAGGGTTGTGGAGGGCTGTGCTGGGCTTGGACAGGCTGTGGTGGGCTGAGATGGGCCGTGGTGGTCCGTGGTGGGCTGGGACGGGCCGTGCTGGGCTAGGACGGGCTGTGGTGAACTGTGGTGGGCTGTGATGGGCCGTGGTGGGCTGGGACGGGCCGTGGTGGTCTGGGACGGGCCGTGGTGGGCTGGGACGGGCCGTGGTGGGCTGGGACGGGCCGTGGTGGGCTGACACGGGCTGGGAGGGGCTGTGGTGGGCTGGGACGGGCTGTGGTGGGTTGTGGTTGGCTGGGACGGGCTGTGGTGAGCTGGGACGGGCTGTGGTGTGCTGGGACGAGCTGTGGTGGGCAGGGATGGGCTCTGGTGGGCTGTGGTGGGGTGGGACAGGCTGTGGTGAGCTGAGACGGGCTGGGACGGGCCGTGGTGTGCTGGGACGGGCTGTGGTGGGCTGGGACGGGCTGTGGTGGGCTGCGGTGAGTAGCGACGGGCTGTGGTGGGCTGGGACAGGCTGTGGTGGGCCGTGGTGGGCTGGGACGGGCCGCGGTTGGCTGGGACGGGCCGTGGTGGGCTGTGGTGGGCCGTGGCGGGCTGGGACGGGCTGTGGTGGGCTGGGACGGGCTGTGGGGGGGCTGTGACGGGCTGTGGTGGGCTGCGGTGGGCTGGGACGGGCTGTGGTGGGCGCGGACGGGCTGGGACGGTCTGTGGTGTGCTGGGACGAGCTGTGGTGGGTTGTGGAGAGCTGGGATGGGCTGTGACGGCCTGTGGTAAGCTGCGATGGGCTCTGGTGGTCTGGGACGAGCTGGGACGGGCTGGGTCGGGTTGTGGTGGGCTGAGACGGGCTGTGGTGGGCGGGGATGGGCTGTGGTGGGCTAGGACGGGTTGTGGTGTGCTGCGACGGGCTGTGGTGAGCTTTGGTAAGCTGGGACGGGCTGTGGTGGGCTAGGACGGGTTGTGGTGGGCTGAGACGGGCTATGGTGGGCTGGGACGGGCTGTGGTGGGATGTGGTGAGCTTGCACAGGCTGGGATGGGATCTGGTGGGCCGGGACGGGCTGTGGTTAGCTGGGACGGGCTCTGGTGGGCCGGGACGGGCTCTGGTGCACTGTGGTGGGCTGTGGTGTGCTGTAGTGGGTTGTGGTGAGCTGAAACGGGCTGTGGTGTGCTGGGACGGGCTGTGGTGGGCTGCGACGGGCTGTGGTGGGCTGTGGTGGGCTGGGACGGGCTGTGGTGGGTTGTGGTGAGCTGAGACGGGCTGTCGTGAAATTGGACGGGCTGTGGTGGGCTGTGGTGTGCTGGGACATGCTGTGGTGAACTGGGAAGGGCTCTGGTGGTCTGGAATGGGCTGCGGTGGGCTGGGACGGGCTGTGGTGGGCTGGGACAGGCTCTGGTGGGCCGGGACAGACTCTGGTGCGCTGTGGTGGGCTGTGGTGGGCTATGGTGCGCTGTGGTGGGTTGTGGTGAGCTAGAACGGGTTGTGGTTTGGCTGGGACGGGCTATAGTGGGCTGGGACGGGATTGTGGTGGGCTGGGACGGGCTCTGATGGTCTGCGGCGGCCGTGGTGGGCTGGGACGGGCTGTGGTGACCTGGGACGGGCCGTGGTGGGCTGGGACGGGCCGTGGTGGGCTGGGACGGGTCGTGGTGGGCTGGGACGGGCTGTGGTGGGCTGCGGTGAGTAGGGACGAGCTGTGGTGGGCTGGGACAGGCTGTGGTGGGCCGTGGTGGGCTGGGACAGGCCGCGGTTGGCTGGGACGGGCCGCGGTGGGCTGTGGTGGGCCGTGGTGGGCTGGGACGGGCCGTGGTGGAATGGGATGGGCTGGGATGGGCTGTGGTGGGCTGCGGTGGGCTGGGACGGGCTGTGGTGGGCGGGGACGGGCTGGGACGGTCTGTGGTGTGCTGGGACGAGCTGTGGTGGGTTGTGGAGAGATGGGATGGGCTGTGACGGCCTGTGGTGGGCTGCGACGGACTCTGGTGGTCTGGGACGGGTTGTGGTGGGCTGGGATGGCCTTGGACGGGCTGTGGTGGGCGGGGACGGGCTGTGGCCGGTGGGGACGGGCTCTGGTGGTCTGGAATGGGCTGTGGTGGGCTGGGACGGGCTGGGAAGTGCTGGGACGGTCTGTAGTGGGCTGTCGTGGGCTGGCACGGGCTGGGACGGGCTGTGGTGAGCTGGGATGGGCCGTGGTGAGCTGGGACGGGCCGTGGTGAGCTGGGACGGGCCGTGGTGGGCGGGAAAGGGCTGTGGTGGGCGGGGACAGGCTCTAGTGGGCAGGGACAGGCTCTGCTGGTCTGGAATGGTCTGTTCTTGGCTGGGACGGGCTGTGGTGGGCGGGGACGGACTGTGTTTGGCTGGGACGGGCTGTGGTGGGCTGAGACGGGCTGTGACGGGCTGTGATGGGTTGGGACGAGCTGTGACGGGCTGTGGTGGTCTGCGGTAGGCTGTGGTGTGCTGTAGTGGCCTGTGGTGGGCTGGGACGGGCTGTGGTGGGCTGGGACAGGCTGGGACGGGCTGTGGTGGGCTGGGACGAGTTGTGGTGGGCTGGGACGGGCTGACATGGGCTGGGACGGGCTGGGACGCCTTGGACGGGTTGTGGTGGGCGGGGACGGGTTGTGGTGGGCGGGGACGGGCTTTGGTGGGCGGGGACGGGCTTTGGTGGGCTGTGGTGGGCTGGAACGGGCTTTGGTGGGCTGGGACGGGCTGTGGTGGGCTGGGACGAGCTGTGGTGGGCTGGGACGAGTTCTGGTGGGCTGGGACGGGCTGAGATGGGCTGGGACGGGCTGGGACGCCTTGGACGGGCTGTGGTGGGCGGTGACGGGTTGTGGTGGGCTGGGACGGGCTTGGATGTGCTGTGGTGGGCGGGCACGGTCTGTGGTGGGCTGGAACAGGCTGTGGTGGGTTGGGACGGGCTTTGGTAAGCTGTAATGGGCTGTGGTGAGTTGTGGTGGGCTGGGCTGGGCCGTGCCGTGGTGGGCCGGGACCGGTCTTGGTTGGCTGGGACGGGCCGTGGTGGGCCGGAAGGGCCGTAGTGGGTGGGGACAAGTTATGGTGGGCGTGGACAAGTTGTAGTGGGCAGGGACGGGCTGTGGTGGGCGGGGACGGGCTGTGGTGGGCTGGGACGGGGTGTGGTGAGCGGGGACGGGCTTTGGTGGGCTGTGGCGGGCTGCGGTGGGCTGGGACGGACTGCGGTGGGCTGGGACAAGCTGTGGTGGGCTGTGGTGGGCTGGGACGGGCTGTGGTGGGCTGGGATGCGCTGTGGTGGGCTGGGATGCGCTGTGGTGGGCTGGGACGCGCTGTGGTGGGCTGGGAAGGGCTGGGACGGGCTGTGGTGGGCTGGGACGGGCTGTGGTTGGCTGTGGTGGGCTGTGGTGGGCTGGGACGGGCTGTGGTGGGCTGGGACGGACTGTGGTGTCCTGGGACGGGCTGCGGTGGGCTGGGACGGACTGTGGTGGGCTGGGACAAGCTGTGGTGGGCTCTGGTGGGCTGGGATGAGCTGTGGTGGGCTGGGACGGGCTCTGGTGGGCTGGGACAAGCTGTGGTGGGCTGTGGTGGGCTGGGATGCGCTGTGGTGGGCTGGGATGCGCTGTGGTGGGCTGGGACGTGCTGTGGTGGGCTGGGAAGGGCTGGGACGGGCTGTGGTTGGCTGGGATGGGCTGTGGTGGGCTGGGACTGGCTCTGGTGGGCCGGGACGTGCTGTGGTAGGCTGTGGTGTGCTGGGATGGGCTGTCGTGGGCTGGAACGGGCTGTGGTGGGCTGGGACGGGCTGTGGTGGGCTGGGACGGGCTGCTGTGGGCTGGGACGGGCTGTGGTGGGCTGGGACGGACTGTGGTGGTCTGGGACAAGTTGGGGTGGACTGTGGTGGGCTGAGACGGGCTGTGGTGGGCTGGGACAGGCTCTGGTTGGCTGGGACAAGCTGTGGTGGGCTGTGGTGGGCTGAAAAGGGCTGTGGAGGGCTGGGACGGGATGCGGTGGGCCGTGGTGGGCTGTGGTGGGCCGTGGTGGGCTGGGACAGCCTGTGGTGGGCTATGACGTGCTGTGGTGTGCCGTGGTGAACTGTGGTGGGCTGTGGTAAGCCGTGGTGGGTTGTGGTGGGCCGTGGTGGGCTGTGGTCGGACGTGGTGGGCTGGGACAAGCTGTGGTGGGCTGGGACGGGCCGTGGTGGGCCAGGACCGGCCTTGGTTGGCCGTGACGGGCTGTGGTGGGCCGGGCCGGGCTGTAGTGGGCGGGGACAAGTTGTGGTGGGCGGGGACAGGCTGTGGTGAGCAGGGAAGGGCTGTGGTGGCCTGGGACGGGCTGGGACGGGCTGTGGTGAGCGGGGACGGGCTTTGGTGGGCTCTGGTGGGCTGGAACAGGCTCTGGTAGGCTGGGACGGGCTGTGGTAAGCTGTAATGGGCTGTGGTGGGCTTGGACGGGCTGTGGTGGGTTGTGTTGAGCTGAGATGGGCTGGGACGGGCTGGGACGGGCTGTGGTGAGCTGTGGTGGGACGGGACAGGCTGTGGTGGGCTGGGACGGGCTGTGGTGGTCTACGGTAGCCTGTGGTGTGCTGTAGTGGCCTGTGGTGGGCTGGGACGGGCTGTGGTGGGCTGGGACGGGCTGTGGTGGGCTGTGGTTGGACGGGACGGGCTGCGGTGAGCCAGGACAGGCTGTGGTGTGCTGAGACGGGCTCTGGTGGGCCGGGACGGGCTGTGGTGGGCCGGGATGGGCTATGGTGGGCCGGGACAAGCTGTGGTAGGTTGGGACGGGCTCTGGTGGACTGGGACGGGCTCTGGTGGGCTGGAACAGGCCGTGGTGGGCTGGGATGGGCTGTGGTGGGGTGTGGTGAGCTGAGACGGTCTGGGAGGGGCTGAAACGGGCTGGGCCGGCTCTGGGGGTCTGGGAGGGGCTGGGAAGGCCTGTGGTGGGCTGGGACGAGCTGGGACGGGCTGGGACGGGCTGTGGTGGGCTGGGACGGGCAGTGGTGGGCTGGGACGGGCTGCGGTGGGTTGTGGAGAGCTGGGACGGGCTGTGACGGGCTGTGGTGGGCTGCGACGGGCTCTGGGGGTCTGGGACAGGCTTGGACGAGCTGGGACAGGCTGGGACAGGCTGTGGTGGGCTGACACGGGCTGGGAGGGTCTGGGACGGGCTGTGGTGGGCTGGGACGGTCTGTGGTGGGCTGTGGTATAGCTGGGACGGGCTGTGGTGGGCTGTGATGGGCTGTGGTGGGCTGTGGTGTGCTGGGACGGGCTGTGGTGGGCCGGGACAGGCCGTGGTGGGCTGTGGTGCGCCGTGTTTATCTGGGACGAGCTGTGGTGGGCCATGGCGGGCCGTGGTGGGCTGGGACGGGCCGTGGTTTGCCGTGGTGGGCTGAAACAGGCTGTGGTGACCGGTGGTGGGCTGTGGTGACCTGTGGTGGGTTGCGGTGGGCTGGGACGGGTTTCGGTGGGCTGGGATAAGCTGTGTTGGGCTGCGACGGGCTGTGGTAGGCTGGGATGAGCTGTGGAGGGTTGGGACGGGCTGTGGAGGGTTGTGGAGGGCTGTGCTGGGCTTGGACAGGCTGTGGTGGGCTGAGATGGGCCGTGGTGGTCCGTGGTGGGCTGGGACGGGCCGTACTGGGCTAGGACGGGCTGTGATGGGCCGTGGTGGGCTGGGACGGGCCGTGGTGGGCTGGGACGGGCTGTGGTGGGCTGGGACAGGCTGTGGTGGGCTGTGGTGTGCTGGGACGGGCTGTGGTGGGCTGAGACGGGCTGGGAGGGGCTGGGACGGGCTGTGGTGGTCTGGGACGGGCTGTGTTGGGCGGGGACGGGCTGTGGTGGGCTGGAACGGACTGTGGTGGTCCTGGACGGGCTCTGGTGGGCTGTGGTGGGCTGGGATGGACTGTGGTGAGCTGGGACGGGCTGTGGGTGGCTGGGACGGGCTGTGGTGGGCTGGGACTTGCTGTGGTGTGCTGTGGTTTGTCCATCAAACAGCTTCTCTGTTTTTCTGTCTCTCAGGCCAACAGTTTTACCGTCTCCTCGGTCTCTGCCCCCTCTTGGCTTCATCGTTTCATTATTAGAAAGAAAGGACAGAACCTGGCCAAAATAACTCAGCAGATGCCAAAGGTATGGGTGAGCTGGTTAGCTTAGCACCCCCGGCGTAGAAAAAGGTTTAGTCCAGATCACTCGTCACGAAAGAGAGAGGTGTATTCTAGCGTGGGTAAAACCAGGGGGAAATGACACAGATCTTTGCTGTTCAAGGGAACCCTCTCTTTTACTGCTGCAAACACTGCTCCTCCTATGTTATTGTCATGGGTTGAGCCCTTCCAAGGAAGCTTTATGTGGTGCTGTTTTGAGAACTGATGTAGTAGGATACCTGGAAATGGCGAGTGCAGCAAGGCTTCTCCCTGGGGAGTTAGACGGTATCTAGATAAAGGCTAAATGAGTAAACTTCTCCAAAGCCCTTGCAGAAACCGGGACGGCACCAGAGCCTTGGGCTCTAGGCACTGCCATATGGCCGAAATTGTTAAGTTTCTGACTTGTAAAATTGTGGGGATTTGGTCTGGGCTTTTTGGGAAGGAGCGCATCTCTCAGTGGCAGGGATCGATGGTGTAGGCCTGACCAAAAGCATTGGCCTGGCTTGGATCTTGGCAAATTCTGAAGAGATTCATTGTCCTTCACCTCAAGGTTCACATCAAATTCACTGGAGGAGAGGATAACATCACTTTGGAAGGACCTACAGAAGATGTGCATGTGGCTCAGGAACAGATTGAAGCCGTGCTCAAGGAACTGGTGAGCTGCAGTTACTAGTTCCAGTAAGAAACTGGGGGAAGAAGGGGCAACAGAGCAGAGGTGATGAGGTGTTTGTCACATCCATAGGATGTCTTGGCATGCTTAATCGAACTTGCAGGAGACAAATTGTGTGGCAGGTGGATGACACCCCTTGGTCATCCATAGCATCCTTGAAAAGTCAGCATTAATTTTTTTGGTGCGGAGAAGGAAGGATTCTCTTGGTTATAGCTGGAGAGGCATAGAAGTGAGTCTTTTCAATGTTTCATGAGCACAATGCTCTCTTCTCAAAGCAGAGGAATGCTTGTGCTCTGCTTAAGAGCAGAAGTGCTTGTAGCTGACCGCTGGTGAGTCAGTGCCAATACTGGCAGTAGGCAGTTACTTAGGGCACGAGACAGAAGCGGTGGCCTGTCCTACCTGGCCCTATATAATATAATATATAATAGTGGACATACATACATATATAGATATAGATATAAAAATATAATTCTTTTTAGATCCACGGGATGGATTACGCAATAATCAAGGCTGACCACCAATTCCACCGACACCTCATTGGCAAGAACGCAGCTAAACGGTAAGTGGAGTGCCTTTCTAGTCCTTCCCATGCTCACACTCTTCGTGTTTAGTAGATGGTATCAGGGGCTCTGTAGCTCACCCAGTGTGCTGTCTCCATCACGTTTCCTCTGCTTTCCTGGAGTGGTGGTGGTACAAGGAGAGAAATGGGCCGTGAGGCCTTGCGATGGCTTTAACGTGTGAAAGTACCTTGGGAGCCTGAACAGTAGTGGAATTACTTCTCTGTGCGAATGACATTTTAGCAGCCAGTTGTGGGTGGTGGAAATGTGCTTGGTGAGCTTCTCCCTGTAGAGGAATGAAGGCGGTGGGTTGATTAGCATTGATAACACGCAGCTGTGGCCTTGCCTCAGAGGCAGTGGGTTGATTGACGTGGATGACGTGCAGGTGTAGCTGGTTCCCGCTAAGGGGTTAAATAGCCCTGTGGCTTGTGGGAGAGGGTGTCAGCTGGAGGAGGAGCAGTGTGGTCTGGCCTCTGGAGGAAGGCGCTACAGCACCGGCAGTAGAATATGGTCAACGGTAAAGCCTTGTTGCGGTCTGCTAGTTTGATAGCACTGCAACGTGACCCCAGCCAAGAGTTTGGGGTAGAAAGGAACGATTATCTTCTGCTCTAAATGTGATACTGTTTGGGGAAGAAACACGCCTCGCTCTGACAAGGGAACAATGGGCTCTGTAGATGCCACGGTATTTACTTGGACAGGCTCTCGTGTGGCACAGGTCTGCTCTCAGTGAACTCCAGGGGGAAGAGGCAATTTCCCCTGTCTCAACCCTACCCCGCTGAGCCCTTCCCAGAGGCGGCTTTACTTCTTCAACAGCCTCTGAGCAGTGATAATCAAGGTGCCTTGCTTCCAGGTCTTTGCCTAGCAGATGGCGTCACCACAGTCCTTGCCTCGAAGTGAACAGGATGAAGGATCTGTACAAGGTGTCTGTGCGCATTCCCCCGGACAACGAGAAGAGCAACCCGATCAGAATGGAAGGAGACCCACAGGGGGTCCCACAGGCCAAGAAAGAGCTGCTGGAACTCGCTTCCCGTATGGTGAGTGGGTAGGACGTGATGTTTGGGAGACTGCAGGGTTTGCGCTCTCGTGTTCCCTTGTAACCTTCTGGTGCGAGTGTGTGCCCCTTGCCCACCGAGCACTTGGATCTCATGACAAGTGCAAGTTCCTCTTCACAAATGTCTTCCCCTGTTCCCTCGGGTAGCCTTTCTCTGTCAACGCAGAGTGAATTTTGTCTGGAGAAAAGAGGGACAGTGCTGGCAAGTAAACCGTCGGGCAGCAAACCGCTAAGTCAAAGTAGATGGCTCTCCGGCTGAACACTCAGTGTGCCCTCTGTTCCCATCAGGAAAATGAACACGCTGCGGACCTAATCGTTGAGCAGAAATTCCACCGGACCATCATTGGGCAGAAGGCTGAGCGGGTCTGGGAAATCCGGGAGCAATTCCCAGAGGTAAGGCTTTGTAGGAGAGGAGGAATCCAGAGGGGATATTTCCTACATGGGTAGTAGGCCTGTCGTCACAGAAGTCGTAACTTTAGTGGCTCTGTAGCGCAAGTGTCTGAGAAGATAGTTCTTTTAGCCAGAGGCCGCTAACACGGTTCCCCGTTTCTGAATGGGAAAAGGGCATGAGTAGGATCCCCCCAACCTTTGCATGTGTCTGACACAAGGGTTCTTGCTTTTGCTTGAGCTAACTAGAAATGACCGCTCCTGCAGGTTATCATCAGCTTCCCAGACCCTGCACACAAGAGTGACATCGTCCAACTCCGAGGTCCCAAAAACGAGGTGGAGAAGTGCACCGAGTACATGCAAAAGATGGTGGCAGACCTGGTAAGGAGGTCTTCTGCCTGCTCTTCCCTCCTACGTGCCTGGATAACCCTGGGGCAAAGCAGAGCTCTACTGGCTTGGGTAGAGCTAAAACACCTCAAGAGGAGGGAGCTGTCAGCTCTGTTTTGGCTGAATGGAGGCAGGGGGATAGTACCTGTTATGGGAAGGCTATAGGGGAACGTCCTTGCCTTTGTTTAGTCTTACAAAAGTCCCTCGTATAGAGAACTTCCTTGGGTCTAAGCCTGTTTTCAAAAGCTTGTTTATCAGAGCTCCTGAAGTCGGGCCTCCCTTGCCACGACAGTGTAAACTTCATGTCTCCCTTCCTTTCTCCCTTAGGTTGAAAACAGCTTTTCTATTTCTGTCCCCATCTGCAAACAGTTCCACAAGAACATCATAGCGAAAGGAGGTGCCAAAATCAAGAAGGTGAGATACTGTTCCTAACACAGGTGAGCCGGGACGGGCCGCGGTGGGCCGGGACGGGCTGGGACAGGCTGTAACCGGCTGTGGTGTGCTGTGGTGGGCTGGGACGGGCCGTGGTGGGCTGGGACGGGCCGGGGTGGGCTGGGACGGGCCGGTACTTGATGTGGTGGGCTGGGATGGGCCGTGGTGGGCTGTGGTGTGCCGTGATGGGCTGGGACGGGCCGTGGTGGGCTGTGGTGTGCCGTGATGGGCTGGGACGGGCCGTGGTGGGCTGTGGTGTGCCGTGGTGGGCTGTGGTGTGCCGTGGTGGGCTGTGGTGTGCCATGGTGGGCTGGGACGGGCCGTGGTGGGCTGGGACGGGCCGTGGTGGGGTGGGACGGGCCGTGGTGGGCTGGGACGGGCCGTGGTGGGCTGGGATGGGCCGTGGTGGGCTGGGACGGGCCGTGGTGGGCTGGGACGGGCCGTGGTGGGCTGTGGTGTGCCGTGATGGGCTGGGACGGGCCGTGGTGGGCTGTGGTGGGACGGGGACGGACTGTGGTGGGCAGGGACGGGCCGTGGTTGGTTGTGGTGGGCTGGTACGGGCTGTGGTTGGCTGGGACGGACTGTGATGAACTGAGACGGGCTGCGGTGGGCCGTGTTGGGATGGGACAGGCCCTGGTGGGCTGTGGAGTGCTGGGACGTGCTGTGGTGTGCTGGGATGGGCTGTGGTGGGCTGGGACGGGCTGCGGTGGGCTGTGGTGGGCTGGGACGTGCTGTGGTGTGCTGGGATGGGCTGTGGTGGGCTGGGACTGGCTGCGGTGGGCTGTGGTGGGCTGGGACCGGCTGCGGTGGGCTGTGGTGGGCTGGGACCGGCTGCGGTGGGCTGTGGTGAGCTGGGACGGGATGCGGTGGGCTGGAATGGGCTGTGCCATGCTGGAACGGTCTGGGACGAGTTGTGGTGAGTGTGGTGGGCTGGGACGGGCTGGGACGGACTGTGTTTGGCTGGGACGGGCTGTGGTGGGCCGTGGTGGGCTGGGACAGGCTGTGGTGAGCTGAGACGGGCTGTGGTGGGCTGTGTCGGGCTGGGACGAGCTGTGACGGGGTGGGACGGGCTGTGGTGGTCTGCGGTAGGCTGTGGTGTGCTGTAGTGGCCTGTGGTGGGCTGGGACGGGCTGTGGTGGGCGGGGACAGGCTGTGGTGGGCGGGGACGGGCTGTGGTGGGTGTGGTGGACTGGGACGCGCTGTAGTGAGCTGAGACGGGCTGTGGTGGGCTGGGATTTGCTGGGACGGGCTGTGGTGGGCGGGGACGGTCTGTGGTGGGCTGGGACGGGCTGTGTTGGGCTGGGACGGGCTGTGGAGGATTGGACCGGGCTATGGAGAGCTGTGGAGAGCCGTGGTGGGCTGGGACGGGCCGTGGTGGGCAGGGACGGGCCGTGGTGGGCTGGGACGGGCTCTGGTGGTGAGCAGAGACGGCCTGTGTTGGGCTGGGACGGGCTGTGATAAGCTGTAACCGGCTGTGGTGGGTCGTGGTGGGCTGGGACGGGTCGTGGTGGGCTGGGGCGGGTTGGGATGGGCTGGGACTGGCTGTGGAGGGCTGTGGTGGGCTGGGACGGGCTGTGGTGGGCTGGGACGGGCTGGGACGGGCCGTGGTGGGCTGGGACGGGCTTTGGTGTGCTGGGACGAGGCGTAGTAGGCCGGGACGGGCCGTGGTGGGTTGTTATGGTCCGTGGTGGGCTGGGACGGGCTGGGACGGGCCGTGGTGGGCTGGGACGGGCCGTGGTGGGCTGGGACGGGCCGTGGTGGGCTGGGACGGGCCGGGACAGGCTGTGGTGGGCTGTGGTGGGTTCTGCTGAGCTTGAGACGGGCTGTGGTGGGCTGGGACGGGCTGCGACGAGTTCTGGTAGTCTGGAACGAGCTGGGACGTGCTGTGGTGGCTTGGAACGGGCTGTGGTGGGCGGGGACGGGCTGTGGTCGTCTGGAATGGTGTGTGGTGGGCTGGGACGGTCTGTAGTGGGCTTGGACGGGCCGTGGTGTGCTGGGACGGGCTGTGGTGGGCTGGGACGGGCTGTGCTGGTCTGTGGTGGGCTGGGACGGGCGGGGACGGGCTGTGGTGGGCTGGGACGGGCTGTGGTGGTCTGGAACAGGCTGTGGTGGGTTGGGACAGGCTGGGACATGCTGGGACGGTGTGTGGTGGACTGGGATGGTTTGTGGTGTGCTGGGACGGGCTGTGGTGGGCAGGGATGGGCTGTGGTGGGGCGTGGTGGGCTGGGACGGGCCGTGGTGGGCTGTGGTGGGCCGTGGTGAGCTGTTTTGAGCCGGTATGGGAAGGGATGGGCTGTGGTGGGCCGTGCTGGGCTGGGACAGGTCATGGTGGTCTGAGATGGCCCGTGGTGAACTGTGGTGGGCTGTGGTGGGCCGTGGTGGGCTGGGACGGGCCGTGGTGGGCTGTGATGGTCTGGGACAGGCTGTGGTGGGCTGTGGTGGGTTCTGGTGAGCTTGAGACGGGCTGTGGTGGGCTGGGACAGGCTGGGACGGGCTCTGGTTGGCTGGGACGGGCTGGGACGGGGTGTGGTGGGCTGGGACGAGCTGTGGTGGGTTGGGACGGGCTGTGGTGGGCTGGGACGAGCTGTGGTGGGCTGGGACGGGCTGTGGTGGGCTGGGACGGGCTGTGGTGGGCTGGGACGGGCTGTGGTGGGCTGGGACGGGCTGTGGTGGGCTGGGACGGGCTGTGGTGGGCTGGGACGGGCTGTGGTGGGCTGGGACGGGCTGTGGTGGGCTGGGACGAGCTGTGGTGGGCTTGGACGGGCTGTGGTGTGCTGGGCCGTGCTGGGACGGGCTGTGGTGTGCTGGGACGGGCTGTGGTGTGCTGAGACGGGCTGTGGTGTGCTGGGACGGGCTGTGGTGGGCTGGGACGGGCTGTGGTGGGCTGGGACGGGCTATGGTGGGCTGGGACGGGCTGTTGTGGGCTGGGACGGGCTGTGGTGGGCTGTGGTGGGCTGGGACGGGCTGTGGTGGGCTGGGACGGGCTGTGGTGGGCTGTGGTGGGCTGGGAGGGGCTGGGACGGGCTGTGGTGGGCTGGGACGGGCTGGTACGTGCTGTGGTGTGCTGGGACGGGCTGTGGTGGTCTGGGACGGGCTGGGACGGGCTGTGGTGGTCTCAAACCGGCTGTGGTGGGTTGGGAAGGGCTGGAATGGGCTTTGGTGGGTTGGGACAGGCTGTGGTGGGCTGGGACGGGCTGTGGTGGGCTTAGACCTGCTGTGGTGGTCAGGGACGGGTTCTGGTAGGTCCGGGACGGGCTGTGGTGGGCTGGGACGGTCTGTGGTGGGCTGTGACGGGCTGTGGTGGGCTGGGACGGGCCGTGGTGGGCCGGGACGGGCCGTGGTGGGCCGGGACGGGCCGTGGTGGGCCGGGACGGGCTGTGTTTGGCTGGGACAGGCTGTGGTGGGCTGGGACGGGCCGTGGTGGGCCGGGCCGGGCCGTGGTGGGCCAGGACGGGCCGTGGTGGGCCGGGACGGGCCGTGGCGGGCTGGGACGGGTTGTGGAGGACTGGGACGAACTCTGGTGGTCTGTGGTGGGCTGGTACGGGCCGTGGTGGGCTGGGACGGGCTGGGACGAGCTGTGCCGGGCTGGGACTGGCTGTGGTGGGCTGCGGTAGGCTGTGGTGTGCTGTAGTGGTCTGTGATGGGCTGGGACGGGCTGTGGTGGGCTGGGACGGGCTGTGGTGGGCTGGGACGGGCTGTCGTGGGCTGTGGGGGCCTGGGACATGCTGTGGTGGGCTGGGAAGGGCTGGGACAAGCTGTGACGGGCTGGGACGATCTGTGACGGGCTGTGGTGTGCTGTAGTGGCCTGTGGTGTGCTGTAGTGGCCTGTGGTGGGCTGGGACAAACTGTGGTGGGCTATGGTGGGCTGGGATGAGCTGGGACAGGCTGGGACGGGTTGTGGTGGGCTGTGGTGGGCTGGGACGGGCTGTGGTGCGCTGGGATGGGCTGTAGTGGGCTGTGGTGTGCTGTGGAGGGCTGGGACGGGCTGTGATGTGCCGTGGTGGGCTGGGACGGGCCGTGGTGGGCTGGGATGGGCTAGGACGGGCTGTGGTGGGCTGGGACGGGCTGGGATGGGCTGTGGTGGGCTGGGACCGGCTGCGGTGGGCTGTGGTGAGCTGGGACGGGATGCGGTGGGCTGGAATGGGCTGTGCCATGCTGGAACGGTCTGGGACGAGTTGTGGTGAGTGTGGTGGGCTGGGACGGGCTGGGACGGACTGTGTTTGGCTGGGACGGGCTGTGGTGGGCCGTGGTGGGCTGGGACAGGCTGTGGTGAGCTGAGACGGGCTGTGGTGGGCTGTGTCGGGCTGGGACGAGCTGTGACGGGGTGGGACGGGCTGTGGTGGTCTGCGGTAGGCTGTGGTGTGCTGTAGTGGCCTGTGGTGGGCTGGGACGGGCTGTGGTGGGCGGGGACAGGCTGTGGTGGGCGGGGACGGGCTGTGGTGGGTGTGGTGGACTGGGACGCGCTGTAGTGAGCTGAGACGGGCTGTGGTGGGCTGGGATTTGCTGGGACGGGCTGTGGTGGGCGGGGACGGTCTGTGGTGGGCTGGGACGGGCTGTGTTGGGCTGGGACGGGCTGTGGAGGATTGGACCGGGCTATGGAGAGCTGTGGAGAGCCGTGGTGGGCTGGGACGGGCCGTGGTGGGCAGGGACGGGCCGTGGTGGGCTGGGACGGGCTCTGGTGGTGAGCAGAGACGGCCTGTGTTGGGCTGGGACGGGCTGTGATAAGCTGTAACCGGCTGTGGTGGGTCGTGGTGGGCTGGGACGGGTCGTGGTGGGCTGGGGCGGGTTGGGATGGGCTGGGACTGGCTGTGGAGGGCTGTGGTGGGCTGGGACGGGCTGTGGTGGGCTGGGACGGGCTGGGACGGGCCGTGGTGGGCTGGGACGGGCTTTGGTGGGCTGGGACGAGGCGTAGTAGGCCGGGACGGGCCGTGGTGGGTTGTTATGGTCCGTGGTGGGCTGGGACGGGCTGGGACGGGCCGTGGTGGGCTGGGACGGGCCGTGGTGGGCTGGGACGGGCCGGGACAGGCTGTGGTGGGCTGTGGTGGGTTCTGCTGAGCTTGAGACGGGCTGTGGTGGGCTGGGACGGGCTGCGACGAGTTCTGGTAGTCTGGAACGAGCTGGGACGTGCTGTGGTGGCCTGGAACGGGCTGTGGTGGGCGGGGACGGGCTGTGGTCGTCTGGAATGGTGTGTGGTGGGCTGGGACGGTCTGTAGTGGGCTTGGACGGGCCGTGGTGTGCTGGGACGGGCTGTGGTGGGCTGGGACGGGCTGTGCTGGTCTGTGGTGGGCTGGGACGGGCGGGGACGGGCTGTGGTGGGCTGGGACGGGCTGTGGTGGTCTGGAACAGGCTGTGGTGGGTTGGGACAGGCTGGGACATGCTGGGACGGTGTGTGGTGGACTGGGATGGTTTGTGGTGTGCTGGGACGGGCTGTGGTGGGCAGGGATGGGCTGTGGTGGGGCGTGGTGGGCTGGGACGGGCCGTGGTGGGCTGTGGTGGGCCGTGGTGAGCTGTTTTGAGCCGGTATGGGAAGGGATGGGCTGTGGTGGGCCGTGCTGGGCTGGGACAGGTCATGGTGGTCTGAGATGGCCCGTGGTGAACTGTGGTGGGCTGTGGTGGGCCGTGGTGGGCTGGGACGGGCCGTGGTGGGCTGTGATGGTCTGGGACAGGCTGTGGTGGGCTGTGGTGGGTTCTGGTGAGCTTGAGACGGGCTGTGGTGGGCTGGGACAGGCTGGGACGGGCTCTGGTTGGCTGGGACGGGCTGGGACGGGGTGTGGTGGGCTGGGACGAGCTGTGGTGGGCTGGGAAGAGCTGTGGTGGGCTGGGACGGGCTGTGGTGGGCTGGGACGGGCTGTGGTGGGCTGGGACGAGCTGTGGTGGGCTGGGACGGGCTGTGGTGGGCTGGGACGGGCTGTGGTGGGCTGGGACGGGCTGTGGTGGGCTGGGACGGGCTGTGGTGGGCTGGGACGGGCTGTGGTGGGCTGGGACGAGCTGTGGTGGGCTGGGACGGGCTGTGGTGTGCTGGGCCGTGCTGGGACGGGCTGTGGTGTGCTGGGACGGGCTGTGGTGTGCTGAGACGGGCTGTGGTGGGCTGGGACGGGCTGTGGTGGGCTGGGACGGGCTATGGTGGGCTGGGACGGGCTGTGGTGGGCTGGGACGGGCTGGGACGGGCTGTGGTGGGCTGGGACGGGCTGTGGTGGGCTGGGACGGGCTGTGGTGGGCTGGGACGGGCTGTGGTGGGCTGTGGTGGGCTGGGAGGGGCTGGGACGGGCTGTGGTGGGCTGGGACGGGCTGGTACGTGCTGTGGTGTGCTGGGACGGGCTGTGGTGGTCTGGGACGGGCTGGGACGGGCTGTGGTGGTCTCAAACCGGCTGTGGTGGGTTGGGAAGGGCTGGAATGGGCTTTGGTGGGTTGGGACAGGCTGTGGTGGGCTGGGACGGGCTGTGGTGGGCTTAGACCTGCTGTGGTGGTCAGGGACGGGTTCTGGTAGGTCCGGGACGGGCTGTGGTGGGCTGGGACGGTCTGTGGTGGGCTGTGACGGGCTGTGGTGGGCTGGGACGGGCCGTGGTGGGCCGGGACGGGCCGTGGTGGGCCGGGACGGGCCGTGGTGGGCCGGGACGGGCTGTGTTTGGCTGGGACAGGCTGTGGTGGGCTGGGACGGGCCGTGGTGGGCCGGGCCGGGCCGTGGTGGGCCAGGACGGGCCGTGGTGGGCCGGGACGGGCCGTGGCGGGCTGGGACGGGTTGTGGAGGACTGGGACGAACTCTGGTGGTCTGTGGTGGGCTGGTACGGGCCGTGGTGGGCTGGGACGGGCTGGGACGAGCTGTGTCGGGCTGGGACTGGCTGTGGTGGGCTGCGGTAGGCTGTGGTGTGCTGTAGTGGTCTGTGATGGGCTGGGACGGGCTGTGGTGGGCTGGGACGGGCTGTGGTGGGCTGGGACGGGCTGTCGTGGGCTGTGGGGGCCTGGGACATGCTGTGGTGGGCTGGGAAGGGCTGGGACAAGCTGTGACGGGCTGGGACGATCTGTGACGGGCTGTGGTGTGCTGTAGTGGCCTGTGGTGTGCTGTAGTGGCCTGTGGTGGGCTGGGACAAACTGTGGTGGGCTATGGTGGGCTGGGATGAGCTGGGACAGGCTGGGACGGGTTGTGGTGGGCTGTGGTGGGCTGGGACGGGCTGTGGTGCGCTGGGATGGTCTGTAGTGGGCTGTGGTGTGCTGTGGAGGGCTGGGACGGGCTGTGATGTGCCGTGGTGGGCTGGGACGGGCCGTGGTGGGCTGGGATGGGCTAGGACGGGCTGTGGTGGGCTGGGACGGGCTGGGACTGGCTGTGGTTGGCTGTGGTGGGCTGGGACGCGCTGTGGTGGGCTGCGACAAGCTGGGACGGGCCGTGGTGGGATGGCACGGGCTGTGGTGGGCTGGGACGGGCTGTGGCGGGCTGGAGCGGGCTGTGGTGGGTTGTGGTGAGCTGGGACGGGCTGGCACGGGCTGTGGTGGGCTGTGGTAAGCTGGGACGGGTTGTGGTGGGCTGGGATGGGCTGGGACTTTCTGTGGTGAGCTGCGACGGTCTGTGGTGGGCTGGGAAAGGCTGTGGTGGGCCGGGACGGGCCGTGGTGGGCCGGGACGGGGCGTAGTGGGCCGGGACGGGCCGTGGTGGGCCGGGATGGGCCATGGTGGGCTGGGACGGGCCGTGGCGGTTTGGGACGGGTTGTGGCGGGCTGGGACGAACTGTGGTGGTCTGTTGTGGGCTGGGACGGGCCGTGGTGGGCTGGGACGGGCTGGGACGAGCTGTGACGGGCTGGGACGAGCTGTGACGGGCTGGGACGGGCTGTGGTGGGCTGCGGTAGGCTGTGGTGTGCTGTAGTGGTCTCTGGTGGGCTGGGACGGGCTGCCGTGGGCTGGGACGGGCTGTCGTGGGCTGGGACGGGCTGTCGTGGGCTGTGGGGGCCTGGGACATGCTGTGGTGGGCTGGGAAGGGCTGGGACGAGTTGTGACGGGCTGGGGCGAGCTGTGATGGGCTGGGACGGGCTGCGGTGGGCTGGGACATGCTGGGACGGGCTGTGGTAGGCTGAGACAGGCTGGTACGTGCTGTGGTGAGCGGAGATGGGCTGTGGTGGGCTTGGACGGGCCGTGGTGGGCTAGGACGGACTGGTACTTGATATGGTGGGCTGGGACGGGCTGTGGTGGTCTGGGACAAGCTGGGACTGGCTGTTGTGGGCTGTGACGGGCTGTGACGGGCTGTCGTGGGCTGGGATGGGCTGGGATGGTCTGGGACGGGCTGTAGTGGGCTGTGGTGGTTTGTGGTGAGCTGTGGTGGGCTGGGATTGGCTTTGGTGGGCGGGGAGAGATTTTGCTGGGCAGGGACAGGCTGTGGTGGGCGAGGACAGGTTGTGGTGGGCGGAGACGGGCTGTGGTGGGCTGTGGTGGGCTGGGACGGGCTGTGGTGGGCTGTGGTGGGCTGGGACGGGCTGTGGTGGGCTAGGACGGGCTGTGGTGGGTAGGCACGGGCTGTGGTGGGCTGGGACGGGCTGGGACGGGTTGGCACGGGCTGGGACGGGCTGTGACGGGCTGTGGTGGGCTGGGACGGGCTGTGGTGGGCTAGGACGGGCTGTGGTGTGCTGGGACAAGTTGTGGTGGGTTGTGGTGCGCCGTGGTGGGCCGGACAGGGCTGTGGTGGGCCGGGACGGGCTGTGGTGGGCTGGGAAGGCCTGGGACAGGCTGGGACGAGCTGTGCTGGGCGGGGACGGGCTCTTCTGGGCGGGGACGGGCTCTGCTGGGCGGGGCGGGCTGTGGTGGGTTGTGGTGAGCTGGGACGGTCTGGGACGGGCTGACACGGGCTGTGGTGGGCTGGGATGGACAGGTACGACCTGTGGTGGGCTTGGACGTGTTGTGGTGGGCTGGGACTGGCTCTGGTTGGCTGGGACGGGCTGTGGTGGGCTGTGGTGGGCTGGGATGGATAGGTACGACCTGTGGTGGGCTTGGACGGGTTGTGGTGGGCTGGGACGGGCTGTGGTGGGCTGTGGTGGGCTGGGATGGACAGGCACGAGCTGTGGTGGGCTTGGACGGGCTGTGGTGGGCTGGGACTGGCTATGGTGGGCTGTGGTGGGCTGGGACGGGCTGTGGTTCGCTGGGACAGGCCGTGGTGGGCTGGGACGGGCCGTGGTGAATTGGGACGGGCCGTGGTGAATTGGGACGGGCTGTGGTGGGCTGGGACGGGCTGTGGTGGGCTGGGACGGGCTGTGGTGGGCTGGGACAGGCCGTGGTCAACTGGGACGGGCCGTGGTGGGCTGCAGTGGTCCGTGGTGGGCTGGGAAGGGCCGTGGTGAACTGTGATGGGCTGTGGTGGGCCGTGGTGGCCTGGCACGGGCTGTGGTCAGCCGTGGTGGGCTGGCACGGGCTGTGGTGGGCTGGGACGAGCTGTGGTGGGCTGGGACAGGCTGTGATGTGCTGGGACGGGCTGTGACGGGCTGTGGTGGGCTGGGACGGGCTGCGGTGGGCTGGGACGGGCTGCGGTGGGCTGGGACGGGCTGCGGTGGGCTGGGACGGGCTGCGGTGGGCTGGGACGGGCGGCGGTGGGCTGGGACGGGCGGCGGTGGGCTGAGACAGGCTGGTACGTGCTGTGGTGAGCAGAGATGGGCCGTGGTGGGCTGGGACAAGCCGTGGTGGGCTAGGACGGACTGGTACTTGATGTGGTGGGCTGGGACGGGCTGTGGTGGGCTGGGACGGGCTGTGGTGGGCTGGGACGGGCTGGGACTGGCTGTTGTGGGCTGGGACGGGCTGCGGTGGGCTGGGACGGGCTGTGACGGGCTGTCGTGGGCTGGGATGGGCTGGGATGGTCTGGGACGGGCTGTGGTGGGCTGTGGTGGTTTGTGGTGAGCTGTGGTGGGCTGGGATGGGCTGTGGTGGGCGGGGAGAGATTTTGCTGGGCGGGGACAGGCTGTGGTGGGCGAGGACAGTTTGTGGTGGGCGGAGACGGGCTGGGACGGGCTGTGGTGTGCTGGGACGAGCTGTGGTGTGCTGGGACGGGCTGTGGTGGGCTGGCACAGGCTGCGCTGGGCTGGGACGGGCTGCGCTGGGCTGGGACGGGCTGTGGTGGGCTGGGACGGGCTGTGGTGGGCTAGGACGGGCTGCGGTGGGCGGGGACGGGCTGTGGTAGGCTGAGACAGGCTGGTACGTGCTGTGGTGAGTGGAGACAGGCCGTGGTGCGCTGGGACGGGCCGTGGTGGTCTGGGACGGGCCGTGGTGCGCTGGGACGGACTGGTACTTGATGTGGTGGGCTGGTACGGGCTGTGGTGGGCTGGGACGGGCTGTGGTGGTCTGGGACAAGCTGGGACTGGCTGTGGTGGGCTGTGACGGGCTGTCGTGGGCTGGGATGGGCTGGGACAGGCTGTGGTGGGCTGTGGTGGGCTGGGACAAGCTGTGACTGGCTGCGGTGGGCTGGGACGGGCTGTGGTAGGCTGGGACGGGTTGTGGTGGGCTGGGACGGGCTGTGGTGGGTTGTGGTGGTCTGGGACGGGCTGTGGTGGGCTAGGACGGGCTGTGGTGTGCTGGGACAAGTTGTGGTGGGTTGTGGTGCGCCGTGGTGGGCCGGACAGGGCTGTGGTGGGCCGGGACGGGCTGTGGTGGGCTGGGAAGGCCTGGGACAGGCTGGGACGAGCTGTGCTGGGCGGGGACGGGCTCTTCTGGGCGGGGACGGGCTCTGCTGGGCGGGGCGGGCTGTGGTGGGTTGTGGTGAGCTGGGACGGTCTGGGACGGGCTGACACGGGCTGTGGTGGGCTGGGATGGACAGGTACGACCTGTGGTGGGCTTGGACGTGTTGTGGTGGGCTGGGACTGGCTCTGGTTGGCTGGGACGGGCTGTGGTGGGCTGTGGTGGGCTGGGATGGATAGGTACGACCTGTGGTGGGCTTGGACGGGTTGTGGTGGGCTGGGACGGGCTGTGGTGGGCTGTGGTGGGCTGGGATGGACAGGCACGAGCTGTGGTGGGCTTGGACGGGCTGTGGTGGGCTGGGACTGGCTATGGTGGGCTGTGGTGGGCTGGGACGGGCTGTGGTTCGCTGGGACAGGCCGTGGTGGGCTGGGACGGGCTGTGGTGAATTGGGACGGGCCGTGGTGAATTGGGACGGGCTGTGGTGGGCTGGGACGGGCTGTGGTGGGCTGGGACGGGCTGTGGTGGGCTGGGACAGGCCGTGGTCAACTGGGACGGGCCGTGGTGGGCTGCAGTGGTCCGTGGTGGGCTGGGAAGGGCCGTGGTGAACTGTGATGGGCTGTGGTGGGCCGTGGTGGCCTGGCACGGGCTGTGGTCAGCCGTGGTGGGCTGGCACGGGCTGTGGTGGGCTGGGACGAGCTGTGGTGGGCTGGGACAGGCTGTGATGTGCTGGGACGGGCTGTGACGGGCTGTGGTGGGCTGGGACGGGCTGCGGTGGGCTGGGACGGGCTGCGGTGGGCTGGGACGGGCTGCGGTGGGCTGGGACGGGCTGCGGTGGGCTGGGACGGGCGGCGGTGGGCTGGGACGGGCGGCGGTGGGCTGAGACAGGCTGGTACGTGCTGTGGTGAGCAGAGATGGGCCGTGGTGGGCTGGGACAAGCCGTGGTGGGCTAGGACGGACTGGTACTTGATGTGGTGGGCTGGGACGGGCTGTGGTGGGCTGGGACGGGCTGTGGTGGGCTGGGACGGGCTGGGACTGGCTGTTGTGGGCTGGGACGGGCTGCGGTGGGCTGGGACGGGCTGTGACGGGCTGTCGTGGGCTGGGATGGGCTGGGATGGTCTGGGACGGGCTGTGGTGGGCTGTGGTGGTTTGTGGTGAGCTGTGGTGGGCTGGGATGGGCTGTGGTGGGCGGGGAGAGATTTTGCTGGGCGGGGACAGGCTGTGGTGGGCGAGGACAGTTTGTGGTGGGCGGAGACGGGCTGGGACGGGCTGTGGTGTGCTGGGACGAGCTGTGGTGTGCTGGGACGGGCTGTGGTGGGCTGGCACAGGCTGCGCTGGGCTGGGACGGGCTGCGCTGGGCTGGGACGGGCTGTGGTGGGCTGGGACGGGCTGTGGTGGGCTAGGACGGGCTGCGGTGGGCGGGGACGGGCTGTGGTAGGCTGAGACAGGCTGGTACGTGCTGTGGTGAGTGGAGACAGGCCGTGGTGCGCTGGGACGGGCCGTGGTGGTCTGGGACGGGCCGTGGTGCGCTGGGACGGACTGGTACTTGATGTGGTGGGCTGGTACGGGCTGTGGTGGGCTGGGACGGGCTGTGGTGGTCTGGGACAAGCTGGGACTGGCTGTGGTGGGCTGTGACGGGCTGTCGTGGGCTGGGATGGGCTGGGACAGGCTGTGGTGGGCTGTGGTGGGCTGGGACAAGCTGTGACTGGCTGCGGTGGGCTGGGACGGGCTGTGGTAGGCTGGGACGGGTTGTGGTGGGCTGGGACGGGCTGTGGTGGGTTGTGGTGGTCTGGGACGGGCTGTGGTGGGCTGGGACGGGCTGTGGTGGGCTGGGACTGGTTGTGGTGGGCTGGGATGGGCTGTGATAAGCTGTAACCGGCTGTGGTGGGCTGTGGTGGTCTGGGATGGGCCGTGGTGGGCTGGGACGGGCTGTGGTGGACTGGGACGGGCTGTCGTGGGCTCTGACGGGCTGTGGTGGGCTGGGACGGGCTGTCGTGGGCTGTGGGGGCCTGGGACATGCTGTGGTGGGCTGTGGTGGGCTGGGAAAAGCTGTGACGGGCTGGGACGAGCTGTGACGGGCTGTGGTGTGCTGTAGTGGCCTGTGGTGTGCTGTAGTGGCCTGTGGTGTGCTGTAGTGGCCTGTGGTGGGCTGGGACGGGCTGTGGTGGGCTGGGACAAACTGTGGTGGGCTATGGTGGGCTGGGATGAGCTGGGACAGGCTGGGACGGGTTGTGGTGGGCTGTGGTGGGCTGGGACGGGCCGTGCTGGGCTAGGACGGGCTGTGGTGTACTGTGGTGGGCTGTGATGTGCCGTGGTGGGCTGTTACGGGCCGTGGTGGGCTGAGACGGGCCGTGGTGCGCTGGGACGGACTGGTACTTGATGTGGTGGGCTGGTACGGGCTGTGGTGGGCTGGGACGGGCTGTGGTGGTCTGGGACAAGCTGGGACTGGCTGTGGTGGGCTGTGACGGGCTGTCGTGGGCTGGGATGGGCTGGGACAGGCTGTGGTGGGCTGTGGTGGGCTGGGACAAGCTGTGACTGGCTGCGGTGGGCTGGGACGGGCTGTGGTAGGCTGGGACGGGTTGTGGTGGGCTGGGACGGGCTGTGGTGGGTTGTGGTGGTCTGGGACGGGTTGTGATGGGCTGGGACGGGCTGTGGTGGGCTGGGACGGGTTGTGGTGGGCTGGGATGGGCTGTGATAAGCTGTAACCGGCTGTTGTGTGCTGTGGTGGTCTGGGACGGGCCGTGGTGGGCTGGGACGGGCTTTGGTGGGCTGGGACGGGCTGTGGTGGGCTGGGACGGGCTGTCGTGGGCTGGGACGGGCTGTGGTGGGCTGGGACGGGCTGTCGTGGGCTGTGGGGGCCTGGGACATGCTGTGGTGGGCTGTGGTGGGCTGGGAAAAGCTGTGACGGGCTGGGACGAGCTGTGACGGGCTGTGGTGTGCTGTAGTGGCCTGTGGTGTGCTGTAGTGGCCTGTGGTGGGCTGGGACGGGCTGTGGTGGGCTGGGACAAACTGTGGTGGGCTATGGTGGGCTGGGATGAGCTGGGACAGGCTGGGACGGGTTGTGGTGGGCTGTGGTGGGCTGGGACGGGCTGTGGTGTGCTGGGATGGGCTGTAGTGGGCTGTGGTGTGCTGTGGAGGGCTGGGACGGGCTGTGATGTGCCGTGGTGGGCTGGGACGGGCCGTGGTGGGCTGGGATGGGCTAGGACGGGCTGTGGTGGGCTGGGACGGGCTGGGACTGGCTGTGGTTGGCTGTGGTGGGCTGGGACGCGCTGGGGCGAGCTGTGATGGGCTGGGACGGGCTGCGGTGGGCTGGGACATGCTGGGACGGGCTGTGGTAGGCTTAGACAGGCTGGTACGTGCTGTGGTGAGCGGAGACGGGCTGTGGTGGGCTTGGACGGGCCGTGGTGGGCTAGGACGGACTGGTACTTGATGTGGTGGGCTGGGACGGGCTGTGGTGGGCTGGGACGGGCTGTGGTGGTCTGGGACAAGCTGGGACTGGCTGTTGTGGGCTGGGACGGGCTGTGACGGGCTGTCGTGGGCTGGGATGGGCTGGGATGGTCTGGGACGGGCTGTAGTGGGCTGTGGTGGTTTGTGGTGAGCTGTGGTGGGCTGGGATTGGCTTTGGTGGGCGGGGAGAGATTTTGCTGGGCGGGGACAGGCTGTGGTGGGCGAGGACAGGTTGTGGTGGGCGGAGACGGGCTGTGGTGGGCTGGGACGGGCTGTGGTGGGCTGGGACGGGCTGTGGTGGGCTAGGACGGGCTGTGGTGGGCTAGGACGGGCTGTGGTGGGTAGGCACGGGCTGTGGTGGGCTGGGACGGGCTGGGACGGGTTGGCACGGGCTGGGACGGGCTGTGACGGGCTGTGGTGGGCTGGGACGGGCTGTGGTGGGCTAGGACGGGCTGTGGTGTGCTGGGACAAGTTGTGGTGGGTTGTGGTGCGCCATGGTGGGCCGGACAGGGCTGTGGTGGGCCGGGACGGGCTGTGGTGGGCTGTGGTGGCCTGGGACAGGCTGGGACGAGCTGTGCTGGGCGGGGACGGGCTCTGCTGGGCGGGGACGGGCTCTGCTGGGCGGGGACGGGCTGTGGTGGGTTGTGGTGAGCTGGGACGGTCTGGGACGGGCTGACACGGGCTGTGGTGGGCTGGGATGGACAGGTACGACCTGTGGTGGGCTTGGACGTGTTGTGGTGGGCTGGGACTGGCTCTGGTTGGCTGGGACGGGCTGTGGTGGGCTGTGGTGGGCTGGGATGGATAGGTACGACCTGTGGTGGGCTTGGACGGGTTGTGGTGGGCTGGGACTGCTTCTGGTTGGCTGGGACGGGCTGTGGTGGGCTGTGGTGGGCTGGGATGGACAGGCACGAGCTGTGGTGGGCTTGGACGGGCTGTGGTGGGCTGGGACTGGCTATGGTGGGCTGTGGTGGGCTGGGACGGGCTGTGGTTCGCTGGGACAGGCCGTGGTGGGCTGGGACGGGCCGTGGTGAATTGGGACGGGCTGTGGTGGGCTGGCACGGGCTGTGGTGGGCTAGAGGTGGGCTGGGACGGGCCGTGGTGGGCTGGGACGGGCCGTGGTGGGCTGGGACGGGCCGTGGTGGGCTGGGACAGGCTGTGGTGGGCCGTAATGGGCTCTGGTCTGCCGTGTTGGGACGGGACGAGCTGTGGTGAGCCGGGACGGGCTGTGGTGGGCTGGGACGGGCTGGGACGGGTTGCGGTGGGCTGGGACGGGCTGCGCTGGGCTGGGACGGGCTGCGTTGGGCTGGGACGGGCTGCGGTGGGCTGGGACGGGCTGCGGTGGGCTGGGACATGCTGGGACGGGCTGTGGTAGGCTGAGACAGGCTGGTACGTGCTGTGGTGAGCAGAGACGGGCCGTGGTGGGCTGGGACAAGCCGTGGTGGGCTAGGACGGACTGGTACTTGATGTGGTGGGCTGGTACGGGCTGTGGTGGGCTGGTACGGGCTGTGGTGGGCTGGGACGGGCTGGGACTGGCTGTGGTGGGCTGGGACGGGCTGTGGTGGGTTTGGACGGGCTGTGACGGGCTGTCGTGGGCTGGGATGGGCTGGGACGGTCTGGGACGGGCTGTGGTGGGCTGTGGTGGTTTGTGGTGAGCTGTGGTGGGCTGGGATGGGCTGTGGTGGGCGGGGAGAGATTTTGCTGGGCGGGGACAGGCTGTGGTGGGCGAGGACAGTTTGTGGTGGGCGGAGACGGGCTGGGACGGGCTGTGGTGGGCTGTGGTGGGCTGGGACGGGCTGTGGTGTGCTGGGACGAGCTGTGGTGTGCTGGGACGGGCTGTGGTGGGCTGGCACGGGCTGCGCTGGGCTGGGACGGGCTGCGCTGGGCTGGGACGGGCTGTGGTGGGCTGTTACGGGCTGTGGTGGGCTGGGACGGGCTGCGGTGGGCGGGGACGGGCTGTGGTACGATGAGACAGGCTGGTACTTGCTGTGGTGAGTGGAGACAGGCCGTGGTGCGCTGGGACGGGCCGTGGTGGTCTGGGACGGGCCGTGGTGCGCTGGGACGGACTGGTACTTGATGTGGTGGGCTGGTACGGGCTGTGGTGGGCTGGGACGGGCTGTGGTGGTCTGGGACAAGCTGGGACTGGCTGTGGTGGGCTATGACGGGCTGTCGTGGGCTGGGATGGGCTGGGACAGGCTGTGGTGGGCTGTGGTGGGCTGGGACAAGCTGTGACTGGCTGCGGTGGGCTGGGACGGGCTGTGGTGGGCTGGGACGGGTTGTGGTGGGCTGGGACGGGCTGTGGTGGGTTGTGGTGGTCTGGGACGGGTTGTGGTGGGCTGGGACGGGCTGTGGTGGGCTGGGACTGGTTGTGGTGGGCTGGGACGGGCTGTGGTGGGCTTCTATGGGCTTGTACTTTATATGGTGGGCTGGGACGGGCTGTGACGGGCTCTGGTGGGCAGGGACGGGCTGTGGTGGGTGTGGTGGACTGGGACGCGCTGTGGTGAGCTGAGACGGGCTATGGTGGGCTGGGATTTGCTGGGACGGCTTGGACGGGCTGCGGTGGGCTGGGACAGGCTTCGGTGGGCTGGGACGGGCTGCGGTGGGCTGGGACGGGCTGTGGTGGGCTGGAACGGGCTGTGGTGGGCTGGGACAGGCTGGAACCAGCTGTGGTTGGCTGGGACGAGCTGGGACGGGCTGTGGTGGGCTGGGACGAGCTGTGACGGGCTGTGGTGGGCTGGGACGAGCTGGGACAGGCTGTGGTGGGCTGGGACGAGCTGGGACGGGCTGGGACGAGCTGGGACGGGCTGGCACGGGCTGTGGTGGGCTGGTACGGTCTGACACTGGCTGGGACGGGCTGTGGTGGGCTGGGACGGGCTGTGGTGGGCTTGGACGGGCTGTGGTGGGCTGGGAAGAGCTGTTTTGGGTTGAGGCGGGTTCTGGTGGGCTGGGATAGGCTGTGGTGGGTTGTGGTGGGCTGGGACGGGCTGTGGTGGGCTGGGACGGGCTGTGGTGGGCTGGGAAGGGCTGTGGTGGGCTGGGACGGGCTGGGACGGGCTGTGGTGTGCTGGGAAGGGCCGTGGTGGGCTGAGGTGGGCCATGGTGGGCTGCGACGGACCGTGGTTGGCCGGGATGGACCGCTGTGGGCCGTGGTGGGCCGCGACGGGCTGTGGTGGGCTGCTACGAGCCGTGGTGGGCTTGTTCGGGCCGTGGTGGGCTTGTTCGGGCCGTGCTGGTCTTGTTCGGGCCGTGCTGGGCTTGTTCGGGCTGTGCTGGGCTTTTTCGGGCCGTGGTGGGCTGGGACGGGCCGTGGTGGGCTGGGACGGGCCGTTGTGGGCTGAGACGGGCCGTGGTGGGCTGGGACGGGCTGTGGTCGACGGGGACTGGCTGTGGTGGGCTGGGACGAGCTGGGACGGGCTGTGGTGGGCTGGGACGAGCTGGGACGGGCTGTGGTGGGCTGGGACGACCTGGGACGGGCTGGCACGGGCTGTGGTGGGCTGGTACGGTCTGACACTGGCTGGGACGGGCTGTGGTGGGCTGGGACGGGCTGTGGTGGCCTGGGACGGGCTGTGGTGGCCTGGGAAGAGCTGTTTTGGGTTGAGGCGGGTTCTGGTGGGCTGGGACAGGCTGTGGTGGGCTGTGGTGGGCTGGGACGGGCTGTGGTGGGCTGGGACCAGCTGTGGTGGGCTGGGACGGGCTGTGGTGGGCTGGGACGGGCAGTGGTGGGCTGGGAAGGGCCGTGGTAGGCTGAGGTGGGCCATGGTCGGCTGCGACGGACCGTGGTTGGCCGGGACGGACCGCTGTGGGCCGTGGTGGGCCGCGACGGGCTGTGGTGGGCCGCTACGAGCCGTGGTGGGCTTGTTCGGGCCGTGGTGGTCTTGTTCGGGCCGTGGTGGGGTTGGTCGGGCCGTGGTGGGCTGGGACGGGCCGTGGTGGGCTGTGGTGGGCCGTGGTGGTCTGGGATGGGCTGTGGTGGTCTGTGGTAGGTTCTGGTGAGCTTGAGACGGGCTGTGGTGGTCTGGGACGGGCTGGGATGGGCTGTAATGGGCGGGGACGGCCTGTGGTGGGCTGGGATGGGCTGTGGTGGGCTGGGACGGGCTGGGACGGCCTGTGGTGGGCTGGGACGGGCTAGTGGTGGGCTGGGACGGGCCGTGGTGGGCTGAGACGGGCCGTGGTGGGCTGGGACGGGCCGTGGTGGGCTGGGACGGGCCGTGGTGGGCTGGGATGGGCCGTGGTGGGCTGGGACGGGCCATGGTGGGCTGGGACGGGCTGTGGTGCTCAGGGACGGGCTGTGGTGGGCTGGGATGGGCTGTGGTGGGCTGTGGTGGGCTGGGACGAGTTGTACTGGGCTGGGACAGACTGTGGTGGGCTGTGGTGGGCTGGGAAGGGCTGTGGTGGTTTGGGACGGGCTGTGGTGGTCTGTGGTGGGCTGGGACGGGCCGTGGTGGGCTGGGACGGCCTGTGGTCAGTTGTCGTGGGCTGGGACGGGCCGTGGTGGCTTGGGACGGACTCTGGTGGGCCGGGACAAGCTCTGGTGGCCTCTGACGGGCTGTGACGGGCTGTGGTGTGCTGTATTGGGCTGTGGTGGGCTGTGGTGGCCTGTGGTGGGCTGGGACGAGTTGTAGTGGGCCGGGACGGGCTGTGGTGGGCTGAGACGGGCTGTGGTGGGCTGTGGTAAGCTGGGACGGGCTCTGGTGGGCTGGGACGGGCTGTGGTGTGCTGTGGTGGGCTGAGACGGGCTGTGGTGGGCTGAGACGGGCTGCGGTGGGCTGTGGTGGGCTGGGACGGGCTGTGGTGGGCTGGGATGGGCCGTGGTGGGCTGGGACGGGCTGTGGTGCTCAGGGACGGGCTGTGGTGGGCTGGGACGGGCTGTGGTGTGCTGGGATTGTCTGTGTGGGGCTGGGAGGGGCTGTGGTGGGCTGGGACGGGCTGTGGTGGGCTGGGACGGGCTGTGGTGTGCTGGGACAGGCTGTGGTGTGCTGGGACGAGCTGTGGTGTGCAGGGACAGGCTGGGACGGGCTGGGACGTGCTGGGATGGGCTGTGGTGGGCTGGGACTCGGTGTGGTGGAATGGGACGAGCTGGGACAGGCTGTGGTGGGCTGGGACGGGCTGGGACGGGCTGTGGTGAGCTGGGACGGGCTGTGGTGGGCTGTGGTGAGCTGGGACCGGCTGTGGTGGGCGGGGACGGGCTGTGGTGGGCGGGGACGGGCTGTGGTAGGCGGGGACGGGCTGTGGTAGGCGGGGACGGGCTGTGGTTGGCGGGGACGGGCTGTGGTGGGCTAGGCCGGGCTGGGACGGGCTGGGACGGGCTATGGTGGTTTGTGGTGAGCTTGGACGGGCTATGGTGGGCTGGGACAAGCTGTGGTGGGCTGGGACGAGCTGGGATGTGCTGTGATGGGCTGTGGTGGGCTGGGACAGGCTGGGATGCACTGTGGTGGGCTGTGGTGGGCTGTGGTGGGCTGTGGTCGGCGGGGACGTGCTGTGGTGGGCAGGAAGTGCTGTGGTGGGCTTCGACGGGCTGTGGTGGGCTGTGGTGGGCTGTGGCGGTCTTTGTTTGGCTAGGACGGGCTGGGAAGGATTGGGACGGTCTGGGACGTGCTGTGGTGGGCTGTGGTGGGCTGTGGCTGGCTGGGGTGGGCTGGGATGGGCTGCGGTGGGCTGTGGCTGGCTGGGACGGGCTGTGATGTGCTGGGACAAGCTGTGGTGGGCTGGGACGGTCTGTGGTGGTCTGGGATGGGCTGTGGTGGGCTGGGACGGGCTGTGGTGCTCAGGGACGGGCTGTGGTGGGCTGGGACGGGCTGTGGTGGGCTGTGGTGGGCTGGGACGAGTTGTAGTGGGCCGGGACGGACTGTGGTGGGCTGTGGTGGGCTGGGACGGGCTGTGGTGGTTTGGGACGGGCTGTGGTGGTCTGTGGTGGGCTGGGACGGGCTGTGGTGGTCTGGGACGGGTTGTGGTGGGCTGGGACGGGCTGTGGTGAGCTGGGACGGGCTGTGGTGTGCCGGGACGGGCTGTGGTGGGCTGTGGTGGGCTGGGACGAGTTGTAGTGGGCGGGACGGGCTGTGGTGGGCTGTGGTAAGCTGGGACGGGCTGTGGTGTGCTGGGATTGTCTGTGTGGGGCTGGGAGGGGCTGTGGTGGGCTGGGACGGGCTGTGGTGGGCTGGGACGGGCTGTGGTGTGCTGGGACAGGCTGTGGTGTGCTGGGACGAGCTGTGGTGTGCAGGGACAGGCTGGGACGGGCTGGGACGTGCTGGGATGGGCTGTGGTGGGCTGGGACTCTGTGTGGTGGAATGGGACGAGCTGGGACAGGCTGTGGTGGGCTGGGACGGGCTGGGACGGGCTGTGGTGAGCTGGGACGGGCTGTGGTGGGCTGTGGTGAGCTGGGACCGGCTGTGGTGGGCGGGGACGGGCTGTGGTGGGCGGGGACGGGCTGTGGTGGGCGGGGACGGGCTGTGGTAGGCGGGGACGGGCTGTGGTTGGCGGGGACGGGCTGTGGTGGGCTAGGCTGGGCTGGGACGGGCTGGGACGGGCTATGGTGGGTTGTGGTGAGCTTGGACGGGCTATGGTGGGCTGGGACAAGCTGTGGTGGGCTGGGACGAGCTGGGACGTGCTGTGATGGGCTGTGGTGGGCTGGGACAGGCTGGGATGCACTGTGGTGGGCTGTGGTGGGCTGTGGTGGGCTGTGGTCGGCGGGGACGTGCTGTGGTGGGCAGGGACGTGCTGTGGTGGGCTTGGACAGGCTGTGGTGGGCTGGGTCGGGCTGTGGTCAGCCGTGGTGGGCTGGGACGGGCCGTTGTGGCTCCGGACGGGCTCTGGTGGGTTGGGACGGGCTGTGGTGGGCTGTGGTGGGCTGTGGCGGTCTTTGTTTGGCTAGGACGGGCTGGGAAGGATTGGGACGGTCTGGGACGTGCTGTGGTGGGCTGTGGTGGGCTGTGGATGGCTGGGGTGGGCTGGGATGGGCTGCGGTGGGCTGTGGCTGGCTGGGACGGGCTGTGATGTGCTGGGACAAGCTGTGGTGGGCTGGGACGGTCTGTGGTGGTCTGGGATGGGCTGTGGTGGGCTGGGACAGGCCGTGGTGAACTGGGACGGGCCGTGGTGGGCTGCGGTGGTCCGTGGTGGGCTGGGAAGGGCCGTGGTGAACTGTGATGGGCTGTGGTGGGCCGTGGTGGCCTGGCACGGGCTGTGGTCAGCCGTGGTGGGCTGGCACGGGCTGTGGTGGGCTGGGACGAGCTGTGGTGGGCTGGGACAGGCTGTGATGTGCTGGGACGGGCTGTGGTGGGCCGTGGTGGGCCGGGACCGGCTGTGGTGGGCTGGGAAGGGCTGTGGTGGGCTGGCAGCGGGTGTAGTTGGCTGGGACAGAATGTGGTCAGCCATGGTGGGCTGGGACGGGCCGTGGTGGCTCGGGGCGAGCTCTGGTGGGCCGGGACGGGCTCTGGTGGGCTGTGGTGGGCTGTGGTGGGCTGTGCAGGGCTGTGGTGGGCTAGGACGGGCTGGGAAGGGCTGGGACAGGCTGGGATGGTCTGTGGTGGGCCTTGCCGGGCTGTGGTGGGCTGTGCCGAGCTGGGACGGGCTATGCCGGGCTAGGACGGGCTGTGACGGGCTGTTGTGGGCTGTGACGGGCTGTTGTGGGCCGGGACGGGCTGTGGTGGGCCGGGACGGCCTGTGGTGGGCTGGGACGAGTTGTGGTGGGCTGTGGTGGGCTGTGGTGGGTTATGGTGAGCTTAGACGGGCTGTAGTGGGTTGGGATGGTCTGTGGTGGGTTGTGGTGGGCTGGCACGGGCTGTTGTGGTCAGGGACGGGCTGTGGTGGACCGGGACGGGCTGTGGTGGGCTGTGACAGGCTGTGGTGGGCTGGGTCGGGCTGTGGCAGGCTGGGACGGGCTTTGGCGGGCCGGGACAGTCTGTGGCGGGCTGTGGCGGGCCGTCGTTGGCCGTGGTGGGCTGTAGTGGGCTGTGGTGAGCCGTGGTGGGCTGTGGTAGGCTGGGACGGGCTGTGGTGACCTGGGACGGGCTGTGGTGGGCTGTGGAGGGCTGGGACGGGCTGTGGAGGGCTGGGACCGTCTGTTTTGGGCTGGGATGGCCTGCGGTGGCCTGTGGTGGGCTGTGGTGGGCTGGGACGGGCTGTGGTGGGTTGGGACGGGCTGTCGTGGGCTGGGACGGGCTGTGGTGGGCTGGGACGGGCTGTCGTGGGCTGTGGGGGCCTGGGACATGCTGTGGTGGGCTGTGGTGGGCTGGGAAAAGCTGTGACGGGCTGGGACGAGCTGTGACGGGCTGTGGTGTGCTGTAGTGGCCTGTGGTGTGCTGTAGTGGCCTGTGGTGGGCTGGGACGGGCTGTGGTGGGCTGGGACAAACTGTGGTGGGCTATGGTGGGCTGGGATGAGCTGGGACAGGCTGGGACGGGTTGTGGTGGGCTGTGGTGGGCTGGGACGGGCTGTGGTGTGCTGGGATGGGCTGTAGTGGGCTGTGGTGTGCTGTGGAGGGCTGGGACGGGCTGTGATGTGCCGTGGTGGGCTGGGACGGGCCGTGGTGGGCTGGGATGGGCTAGGACGGGCTGTGGTGGGCTGGGACGGGCTGGGACTGGCTGTGGTTGGCTGTGGTGGGCTGGGACGCGCTGGGGCGAGCTGTGATGGGCTGGGACGGGCTGCGGTGGGCTGGGACATGCTGGGACAGGCTGTGGTAGGCTTAGACAGGCTGGTACGTGCTGTGGTGAGCGGAGACGGGCTGTGGTGGGCTTGGACGGGCCGTGGTGGGCTAGGACGGACTGGTACTTGATGTGGTGGGCTGGGACGGGCTGTGGTGGGCTGGGACGGGCTGTGGTGGTCTGGGACAAGCTGGGACTGGCTGTTGTGGGCTGGGACGGGCTGTGACGGGCTGTCGTGGGCTGGGATGGGCTGGGATGGTCTGGGACGGGCTGTAGTGGGCTGTGGTGGTTTGTGGTGAGCTGTGGTGGGCTGGGATTGGCTTTGGTGGGCAGGGAGAGATTTTGCTGGGCGGGGACAGGCTGTGGTGGGCGAGGACAGGTTGTGGTGGGCGGAGACGGGCTGTGGTGGGCTGGGACGGGCTGTGGTGGGCTGGGACGGGCTGTGGTGGGCTAGGACGGGCTGTGGTGGGCTAGGACGGGCTGTGGTGGGTAGGCACGGGCTGTGGTGGGCTGGGACGGGCTGGGACGGGTTGGCACGGGCTGGGACGGGCTGTGACGGGCTGTGGTGGGCTGGGACGGGCTGTGGTGGGCTAGGACGGGCTGTGGTGTGCTGGGACAAGTTGTGGTGGGTTGTGGTGCGCCATGGTGGGCCGGACAGGGCTGTGGTGGGCCGGGACGGGCTGTGGTGGGCTGTGGTGGCCTGGGACAGGCTGGGACGAGCTGTGCTGGGCGGGGACGGGCTCTGCTGGGCGGGGACGGGCTCTGCTGGGCGGGGACGGGCTGTGGTGGGTTGTGGTGAGCTGGGACGGTCTGGGACGGGCTGACACGGGCTGTGGTGGGCTGGGATGGACAGGTACGACCTGTGGTGGGCTTGGACGTGTTGTGGTGGGCTGGGACTGGCTCTGGTTGGCTGGGACGGGCTGTGGTGGGCTGTGGTGGGCTGGGATGGATAGGTACGACCTGTGGTGGGCTTGGACGGGTTGTGGTGGGCTGGGACTGCTTCTGGTTGGCTGGGACGGGCTGTGGTGGGCTGTGGTGGGCTGGGATGGACAGGCACGAGCTGTGGTGGGCTTGGACGGGCTGTGGTGGGCTGGGACTGGCTATGGTGGGCTGTGGTGGGCTGGGACGGGCTGTGGTTCGCTGGGACAGGCCGTGGTGGGCTGGGACGGGCCGTGGTGAATTGGGACGGGCTGTGGTGGGCTGGCACGGGCTGTGGTGGGCTAGAGGTGGACTGGGACGGGCCGTGGTGGGCTGGGACGGGCCGTGGTGGGCTGGGACGGGCCATGGTGGGCTGGGACAGGCTGTGGTGGGCCGTAATGGGCTGTGGTCGGCCGTGTTGGGACGGGACGAGCTGTGGTGAGCCGGGACGGGCTGTGGTGGGCTGGGACGGGCTGGGACGGGTTGCGGTGGGCTGGGACGGGCTGCGCTGGGCTGGGACGGGCTGCGTTGGGCTGGGACGGGCTGCGTTGGGCTGGGACGGGCTGCGGTGGGCTGGGACATGCTGGGACGGGCTGTGGTAGGCTGAGACAGGCTGGTACGTGCTGTGGTGAGCAGAGACGGGCCGTGGTGGGCTGGGACAAGCCGTGGTGGGCTAGGACGGACTGGTACTTGATGTGGTGGGCTGGTACGGGCTGTGGTGGGCTGGTACGGGCTGTGGTGGGCTGGGACGGGCTGGGACTGGCTGTGGTGGGCTGGGACGGGCTGTGGTGGGTTTGGACGGGCTGTGACGGGCTGTCGTGGGCTGGGATGGGCTGGGGCGGTCTGGGACGGGCTGTGGTGGGCTGTGGTGGTTTGTGGTGAGCTGTGGTGGGCTGGGATGGGCTGTGGTGGGCGGGGAGAGATTTTGCTGGGCGGGGACAGGCTGTGGTGGGCGAGGACAGTTTGTGGTGGGCGGAGACGGGCTGGGACGGGCTGTGGTGGGCTGTGGTGGGCTGGGACGGGCTGTGGTGTGCTGGGACGAGCTGTGGTGTGCTGGGACGGGCTGTGGTGGGCTGGCACGGGCTGCGCTGGGCTGGGACGGGCTGCGCTGGGCTGGGACGGGCTGTGGTGGGCTGTTACGGGCTGTGGTGGGCTGGGACGGGCTGCGGTGGGCGGGGACAGGCTGTGGTACGATGAGACAGGCTGGTACTTGCTGTGGTGAGTGGAGACAGGCCGTGGTGCGCTGGGACGGGCCGTGGTGGTCTGGGACGGGCCGTGGTGCGCTGGGACGGACTGGTACTTGATGTGGTGGGCTGGTACGGGCTGTGGTGGGCTGGGACGGGCTGTGGTGGTCTGGGACAAGCTGGGACTGGCTGTGGTGGGCTATGACGGGCTGTCGTGGGCTGGGATGGGCTGGGACAGGCTGTGGTGGGCTGTGGTGGGCTGGGACAAGCTGTGACTGGCTGTGGTGGGCTGGGACGGGCTGTGGTGGGCTGGGACGGGTTGTGGTGGGCTGGGACGGGCTGTGGTGGGTTGTGGTGGTCTGGGACGGGTTGTGGTGGGCTGGGACGGGCTGTGGTGGGCTGGGACGGGTTGTGGTGGGCTGGGACGGGCTGTGGTGGGCTTCTATGGGCTTGTACTTTATATGGTGGGCTGGGACGGGCTGTGACGGGCTCTGGTGGGCAGGGACGGGCTGTGGTGGGTGTGGTGGACTGGGACGCGCTGTGGTGAGCTGAGACGGGCTATGGTGGGCTGGGATTTGCTGGGACGGCTTGGACGGGCTGCGGTGGGCTGGGACAGGCTTCGGTGGGCTGGGACGGGCTGCGGTGGGCTGGGACGGGCTGTGGTGGGCTGGAACGGGCTGTGGTGGGCTGGGACAGGCTGGAACCAGCTGTGGTTGGCTGGGACGAGCTGGGACGGGCCGTGGTGGGCTGTGGTGGGCCGTGGTGGTCTGGGACGGGCTGTGGTGGTCTGTGGTAGGTTCTGGTGAGCTTGAGACGGGCTGTGGTGGTCTGGGACGGGCTGGGATGGGCTGTAATGGGCGGGGACGGCCTGTGGTGGGCTGGGATGGGCTGTGGTGGGCTGGGACGGGCTGGGACGGCCTGTGGTGGGCTGGGACGGGCTAGTGGTGGGCTGGGACGGGCCGTGGTGGGCTGAGACGGGCCGTGGTGGGCTGGGACGGGCCGTGGTGGGCTGGGACGGGCCGTGGTGGGCTGGGATGGGCCGTGGTGGGCTGGGACGGGCCATGGTGGGCTGGGACGGGCTGTGGTGCTCAGGGACGGGCTGTGGTGGGCTGGGATGGGCTGTGGTGGGCTGTGGTGGGCTGGGACGAGTTGTACTGGGCTGGGACAGACTGTGGTGGGCTGTGGTGGGCTGGGAAGGGCTGTGGTGGTTTGGGACGGGCTGTGGTGGTCTGTGGTGGGCTGGGACGGGCCGTGGTGGGCTGGGACGGCCTGTGGTCAGTTGTCGTGGGCTGGGACGGGCCGTGGTGGCTTGGGACGGACTCTGGTGGGCCGGGACAAGCTCTGGTGGCCTCTGACGGGCTGTGACGGGCTGTGGTGTGCTGTATTGGGCTGTGGTGGGCTGTGGTGGCCTGTGGTGGGCTGGGACGAGTTGTAGTGGGCCGGGACGGGCTGTGGTGGGCTGAGACGGGCTGTGGTGGGCTGTGGTAAGCTGGGACGGGCTCTGGTGGGCTGGGACGGGCTGTGGTGTGCTGTGGTGGGCTGAGACGGGCTGTGGTGGGCTGAGACGGGCTGCGGTGGGCTGTGGTGGGCTGGGACGGGCTGTGGTGGGCTGGGATGGGCCGTGGTGGGCTGGGACGGGCTGTGGTGCTCAGGGACGGGCTGTGGTGGGCTGGGACGGGCTGTGGTGTGCTGGGATTGTCTCTGTGGGGCTGGGAGGGGCTGTGGTGGGCTGGGACGGGCTGTGGTGGGCTGGGACGGGCTGTGGTGTGCTGGGACAGGCTGTGGTGTGCTGGGACGAGCTGTGGTGTGCAGGGACAGGCTGGGACGGGCTGGGACGTGCTGGGATGGGCTGTGGTGGGCTGGGACTCGGTGTGGTGGAATGGGACGAGCTGGGACAGGCTGTGGTGGGCTGGGACGGGCTGGGACGGGCTGTGGTGAGCTGGGACGGGCTGTGGTGGGCTGTGGTGAGCTGGGACCGGCTGTGGTGGGCGGGGACGGGCTGTGGTGGGCGGGGACGGGCTGTGGTGGGCGGGGACGGGCTGTGGTAGGCGGGGACGGGCTGTGGTAGGCGGGGACGGGCTGTGGTTGGCGGGGACGGGCTGTGGTGGGCTAGGCCGGGCTGGGACGGGCTGGGACGGGCTATGGTGGTTTGTGGTGAGCTTGGACGGGCTATGGTGGGCTGGGACAAGCTGTGGTGGGCTGGGACGAGCTGGGATGTGCTGTGATGGGCTGTGGTGGGCTGGGACAGGCTGGGATGCACTGTGGTGGGCTGTGGTGGGCTGTGGTGGGCTGTGGTCGGCGGGGACGTGCTGTGGTGGGCAGGAAGTGCTGTGGTGGGCTTCGACGGGCTGTGGTGGGCTGTGGTGGGCTGTGGCGGTCTTTGTTTGGCTAGGACGGGCTGGGAAGGATTGGGACGGTCTGGGACGTGCTGTGGTGGGCTGTGGTGGGCTGTGGCTGGCTGGGGTGGGCTGGGATGGGCTGCGGTGGGCTGTGGCTGGCTGGGACGGGCTGTGATGTGCTGGGACAAGCTGTGGTGGGCTGGGACGGTCTGTGGTGGTCTGGGATGGGCTGTGGTGGGCTGGGACGGGCTGTGGTGCTCAGGGACGGGCTGTGGTGGGCTGGGACGGGCTGTGGTGGGCTGTGGTGGGCTGGGACGAGTTGTAGTGGGCCGGGACGGACTGTGGTGGGCTGTGGTGGGCTGGGACGGGCTGTGGTGGTTTGGGACGGGCTGTGGTGGTCTGTGGTGTGCTGGGACGGGCTGTGGTGGTCTGGGACGGGTTGTGGTGGGCTGGGACGGGCTGTGGTGAGCTGGGACGGGCTGTGGTGGGCCGGGACGGGCTGTGGTGGGCTGTGGTGGGCTGGGACGAGTTGTAGTGGGCGGGACGGGCTGTGGTGGGCTGTGGTAAGCTGGGACGGGCTGTGGTGTGCTGGGATTGTCTGTGTGGGGCTGGGAGGGGCTGTGGTGGGCTGGGACGGGCTGTGGTGGGCTGGGACGGGCTGTGGTGTGCTGGGACAGGCTGTGGTGTGCTGGGACGAGCTGTGGTGTGCAGGGACAGGCTGGGACGGGCTGGGACGTGCTGGGATGGGCTGTGGTGGGCTGGGACTCGGATGGTGGAATGGGACGAGCTGGGACAGGCTGTGGTGGGCTGGGACGGGCTGTGACGGGCTGTGGTGAGCTGGGACGGGCTGTGGTGGGCTGTGGTGAGCTGGGACCGGCTGTGGTGGGCGGGGACGGGCTGTGGTGGGCGGGGACGGGCTGTGGTGGGCGGGGACGGGCTGTGGTTGGCGGGGGACGGGCTGTGGTGGGCTAGGCCGGGCTGGGACGGGCTGGGACGGGCTATGGTGGGTTGTGGTGAGCTTGGACGGGCTATGGTGGGCTGGGACGAGCTGGGACGTGCTGTGATGGGCTGTGGTGGGCTGGGACAGGCTGGAATGCACTGTGGTGGGCTGTGGTGGGCTGTGGTGGGCTGTGGTCGGCGGGGACGTGCTGTGGTGGGCAGGGACGTGCTGTGGTGGGCTTGGACAGGCTGTGGTGGGCTGGGTCGGGCTGTGGTCAGCCGTGGTGGGCTGGGACGGGCCGTTGTGGCTCCGGACGGGCTCTGGTGGGTTGGGACGGGCTGTGGTGGGCTGTGGTGGGCTGTGGCGGTCTTTGTTTGGCTAGGACGGGCTGGGAAGGATTGGGACGGTCTGGGACGTGCTGTGGTGGGCTGTGGTGGGCTGTGGCTGGCTGGGGTGGGCTGGGATGGGCTGCGGTGGGCTGTGGCTGGCTGGGACGGGCTGTGATGTGCTGGGACAAGCTGTGGTGGGCTGGGACGGTCTGTGGTGGTCTGGGATGGGCTGTGGTGGGCTGGGACAGGCCGTGGTGAACTGGGACGGGCCGTGGTGGGCTGCGGTGGTCCGTGGTGGGCTGGGAAGGGCCGTGGTGAACTGTGATGGGCTGTGGTGGGCCGTGGTGGCCTGGCACGGGCTGTGGTCAGCCGTGGTGGGCTGGCACGGGCTGTGGTGGGCTGGGACGAGCTGTGGTGGGCTGGGACAGGCTGTGATGTGCTGGGACGGGCTGTGGTGGGCCGTGGTGGGCCGGGACCGGCTGTGGTGGGCTGGGAAGGGCTGTGGTGGGCTGGCAGCGGGTGTAGTTGGCTGGGACAGAATGTGGTCAGCCATGGTGGGCTGGGACGGGCCGTGGTGGCTCGGGGCGGGCTCTGGTGGGCCGGGACGGGCTCTGGTGGGCTGTGGTGGGCTGTGGTGGGCTGTGCAGGGCTGTGGTGGGCTAGGACGGGCTGGGAAGGGCTGGGACAGGCTGGGATGGTCTGTGGTGGGCCTTGCCGGGCTGTGGTGGGCTGTGCCGAGCTGGGACGGGCTATGCCGGGCTAGGACGGGCTGTGACGGGCTGTTGTGGGCTGTGACGGGCTGTTGTGGGCCGGGACGGGCTGTGGTGGGCCGGGACGGCCTGTGGTGGGCTGGGACGAGTTGTGGTGGGCTGTGGTGGGCTGTGGTGGGTTATGGTGAGCTTAGACGGGCTGTAGTGGGTTGGGATGGTCTGTGGTGGGTTGTGGTGGGCTGGCACGGGCTGTTGTGGTCAGGGACGGGCTGTGGTGGACCGGGACGGGCTGTGGTGGGCTGTGACAGGCTGTGGTGGGCTGGGTCGGGCTGTGGCAGGCTGGGACGGGCTTTGGCGGGCCGGGACAGTCTGTGGCGGGCTGTGGCGGGCCGTCGTTGGCCGTGGTGGGCTGTAGTGGGCTGTGGTGAGCCGTGGTGGGCTGTGGTAGGCTGGGACGGGCTGTGGTGACCTGGGACGGGCTGTGGTGGGCTGTGGAGGGCTGGGACGGGCTGTGGAGGGCTGGGACCGTCTGTTTTGGGCTGGGATGGCCTGCGGTGGCCTGTGGTGGGCTGTGGTGGGCTGGGACGGGCTGTGGTGGGTTGGGACGGGCTGTCGTGGGCTGGGACGGGCTGTGGTGGGCTGGGACGGGCTGTCGTGGGCTGTGGGGGCCTGGGACATGCTGTGGTGGGCTGTGGTGGGCTGGGAAAAGCTGTGACGGGCTGGGACGAGCTGTGACGGGCTGTGGTGTGCTGTAGTGGCCTGTGGTGTGCTGTAGTGGCCTGTGGTGGGCTGGGACGGGCTGTGGTGGGCTGGGACAAACTGTGGTGGGCTATGGTGGGCTGGGATGAGCTGGGACAGGCTGGGACGGGTTGTGGTGGGCTGTGGTGGGCTGGGACGGGCTGTGGTGTGCTGGGATGGGCTGTAGTGGGCTGTGGTGTGCTGTGGAGGGCTGGGACGGGCTGTGATGTGCCGTGGTGGGCTGGGACGGGCCGTGGTGGGCTGGGATGGGCTAGGACGGGCTGTGGTGGGCTGGGACGGGCTGGGACTGGCTGTGGTTGGCTGTGGTGGGCTGGGACGCGCTGGGGCGAGCTGTGATGGGCTGGGACGGGCTGCGGTGGGCTGGGACATGCTGGGACAGGCTGTGGTAGGCTTAGACAGGCTGGTACGTGCTGTGGTGAGCGGAGACGGGCTGTGGTGGGCTTGGACGGGCCGTGGTGGGCTAGGACGGACTGGTACTTGATGTGGTGGGCTGGGACGGGCTGTGGTGGGCTGGGACGGGCTGTGGTGGTCTGGGACAAGCTGGGACTGGCTGTTGTGGGCTGGGACGGGCTGTGACGGGCTGTCGTGGGCTGGGATGGGCTGGGATGGTCTGGGACGGGCTGTAGTGGGCTGTGGTGGTTTGTGGTGAGCTGTGGTGGGCTGGGATTGGCTTTGGTGGGCAGGGAGAGATTTTGCTGGGCGGGGACAGGCTGTGGTGGGCGAGGACAGGTTGTGGTGGGCGGAGACGGGCTGTGGTGGGCTGGGACGGGCTGTGGTGGGCTGGGACGGGCTGTGGTGGGCTAGGACGGGCTGTGGTGGGCTAGGACGGCCTGTGGTGGGTAGGCACGGGCTGTGGTGGGCTGGGACGGGCTGGGACGGGTTGGCACGGGCTGGGACGGGCTGTGACGGGCTGTGGTGGGCCGGGACGGCCTGTGGTGGGCTGGGACGAGTTGTGGTGGGCTGTGGTGGGCTGTGGTGGGTTATGGTGAGCTTAGACGGGCTGTAGTGGGTTGGGATGGTCTGTGGTGGGTTGTGGTGGGCTGGCACGGGCTGTTGTGGTCAGGGACGGGCTGTGGTGGACCGGGACGGGCTGTGGTGGGCTGTGACAGGCTGTGGTGGGCTGGGTCGGGCTGTGGCAGGCTGGGACGGGCTTTGGCGGGCCGGGACAGTCTGTGGCGGGCTGTGGCGGGCCGTCGTTGGCCGTGGTGGGCTGTAGTGGGCTGTGGTGAGCCGTGGTGGGCTGTGGTGGGCTGGGACAGGCTGTGGTGGGCTGTGGTGGGCTGGGACGGGCCGTGGTGGGCTGGGACGGTCAGTGGTGGGCTGTGGTAAGCTGGGACGGGCTGTGGTGGGCTGGGACGGGCTGTGGTGGGCTGGGACGGGCTGTGGTAAGCTGGGACGGGCTGTGGTGGCCTGGGACGGGCCGTGGTGGGCTGTGGTGCGCCGTGTTTATCTGGGACGAGCTGTGGTGGGCCATGGCGGGCCTTGGTGGGCTGGGACGGGCCGTGGTTTGCCGTGGTGGGCTGAAACAGGCTGTGGTGACCTGTGGTGGGCTGTGGTGACCGGTGGTGGGCTGTGGTGGGCTGGGACGGGTTGCGGTGGGCTGGGACGGGTTGCGGTGGGCTAGGACGGGCTGCGGTGGCCTGGACGGGCTGCGGTGGGCTGGGATAAGCTGTGTTGGGCTGCGACGGGCTGTGGTAGGCTGGGATGAGCTGTGGAGGGTTGGGACGGGCTGTGGAGGGTTGTGGAGGGCTGTGCTGGGCTTGGACAGGCTGTGGTGGGCTGAGATGGGCCGTGGTGGTCCGTGGTGGGCTGGGACGGGCCGTGGTGGGCTGGGACGGGCCGTGGTGGGCTGGGACGGGCCGTGGTGGGCTGGGACGGGTTGGGATAGGCTGCGGTGGGCCGTGGTGTGCTGTGGTGGGCCGTGGTGGGCTGGGATAGGCTGTGGTGAGCTGAGACGGGCTCTGGAGGTCTGTGGTGGGCTAGGACGGGCTGTGGTGGGCTGGGACGGGCTGTGGTGGGCTGTGGTGGCCTTTCGTGGGCCGTGGTTGGCTGGGACGGGCTGTGGTGGGCTGGGACGGGCTGCGGTGGGTTGTGGAGAGCTGGGACGGGCTGTGACGGGCTGTGGTGGGCTGCGACGGGCTGTGGTCGGCTGGGACAGGCTTGGACGAGCTGGGACAGGCTGGGACAGGCTGTGGTGGGCTGAGACGGGCTGGGAGGGGCTGGGACGGGCTGTGGTGGGCTGGGACGGTCTGTGGTGGGCTGTGGTAAGCTGGGACGGGCTGTGGTGGGCTGACACGGGCTGTGGTGGGCTGGGACGGGCTGTGGTGGGCCGGGACGGGCTGTGGTGGGCTGTGGTGGGCTGGGACGAGTTGTAGTGGGCCGGGACGGGCTGTGGTGGGCTGTGGTAAGCTGGGACGGGCTGTGGTGTGCTGGGATTGTCTGTGGGGGGCTGGGAGGGGCTGTGGTGGGCTGGGACGGGCTGTGGTGTGCTGGGACGAGCTATGGTGTGCACGGACAGGCTGGGACGGGCTGGGACGGGCTGGCACGCGCTGGGACGGGCTGTGGTGGGCTGGGACTCGGTGTGGTGGAATGGGACGGGCTGGGACAGGCTGTGGTGGGCTGGGACAGGCTGTGGTTGGCTGGGACGGGCTGTGACGGGCTGTGACGGGCTGTGACGGGCTGTGGTGAGCTGGGACGGGCTGTGGTGTGCTGTGACGGGCTGTGGTGAGCTGGGACCGGCTGTGGTGGGCTGTGGTGAGCTGGGACCGGCTGTGGTGGGCTGGGACCGGCTGTGGTGGGCGGGGACGGGCTGTGGTGGGCGGGGACGGGCTGTGGTGGGCGGGGACGGGCTGTGGTTGGCGGGGACGGGCTGTGGTGGGCTAGGCCGGGCTGGGACAGGCTGGGACGGGCTATGGTGGGTTGTGGTGAGCTGGGACGGGCTATGGTGGGCTGGGACAAGCTGTGGTGGGCTGGGACGAGCTGGGACGTGCTGTGATGGGCTGGGACAGGCTGGGATGCACTGTGGTGGGCTGTGGTGGGCTGTGGTGGGCTGTGGTCGGCGGGGGACGTGCTGTGGTGGGCAGGGACGTGCTGTGGTGGGCTTGGACGGGCTGTGGTGGGCTGGGACGGGCTGTGGTGAACTGTGGTGGGCTGGGACGGGCCGTGGTGGGCTGGGGTGGGCCGTGGTGGGCTGGGACGGGCCGTGGTGGGCTGGGACAGGCTGTGGTGGGCTGTGGTGGGCTGGGACGGGCCGTGGTGGGCTGGGACGGTCAGTGGTGGGCTGTGGTAAGCTGGGACGGGCTGTGGTGGGCTGGGACGGGCTGTGGTGGGCTGGGACGGGCTGTGGTAAGCTGGGACGGGCTGTGGTGGGCTGGGACGGGCCGTGGTGGGCTGTGGTGCGCCGTGTTTATCTGGGACGAGCTGTGGTGGGCCATGGCGGGCCTTGGTGGGCTGGGACGGGCCGTGGTTTGCCGTGGTGGGCTGAAACAGGCTGTGGTGACCTGTGGTGGGCTGTGGTGACCGGTGGTGGGCTGTGGTGGGCTGGGACGGGTTGCGGTGGGCTGGGACGGGTTGCGGTGGGCTAGGACGGGCTGCGGTGGCCTGGACGGGCTGCGGTGGGCTGGGATAAGCTGTGTTGGGCTGCGACGGGCTGTGGTAGGCTGGGATGAGCTGTGGAGGGTTGGGACGGGCTGTGGAGGGTTGTGGAGGGCTGTGCTGGGCTTGGACAGGCTGTGGTGGGCTGAGATGGGCCGTGGTGGTCCGTGGTGGGCTGGGACGGGCCGTGGTGGGCTGGGATGGGCCGTGGTGGGCTGGGACGGGTTGGGATAGGCTGCGGTGGGCCGTGGTGTGCTGTGGTGGGCCGTGGTGGGCTGGGATAGGCTGTGGTGAGCTGAGACGGGCTCTGGAGGTCTGTGGTGGGCTAGGACGGGCTGTGGTGGGCTGGGACGGGCTGTGGTGGGCTGTGGTGGCCTTTCGTGGGCCGTGGTTGGCTGGGACGGGCTGTGGTGGGCTGGGACGGGCTGCGGTGGGTTGTGGAGAGCTGGGACGGGCTGTGACGGGCTGTGGTGGGCTGCGACGGGCTGTGGTCGGCTGGGACAGGCTTGGACGAGCTGGGACAGGCTGGGACAGGCTGTGGTGGGCTGAGACGGGCTGGGAGGGGCTGGGACGGGCTGTGGTGGGCTGGGACGGTCTGTGGTGGGCTGTGGTAAGCTGGGACGGGCTGTGGTGGGCTGACACGGGCTGTGGTGGGCTGGGACGGGCTGTGGTGGGCCGGGACGGGCTGTGGTGGGCTGTGGTGGGCTGGGACGAGTTGTAGTGGGCCGGGACGGGCTGTGGTGGGCTGTGGTAAGCTGGGACGGGCTGTGGTGTGCTGGGATTGTCTGTGGGGGGCTGGGAGGGGCTGTGGTGGGCTGGGACGGGCTGTGGTGTGCTGGGACGAGCTATGGTGTGCACGGACAGGCTGGGACGGGCTGGGACGGGCTGGCACGCGCTGGGACGGGCTGTGGTGGGCTGGGACTCGGTGTGGTGGAATGGGACGGGCTGGGACAGGCTGTGGTGGGCTGGGACAGGCTGTGGTTGGCTGGGACGGGCTGTGACGGGCTGTGACGGGCTGTGACGGGCTGTGGTGAGCTGGGACGGGCTGTGGTGTGCTGTGACGGGCTGTGGTGAGCTGGGACCGGCTGTGGTGGGCTGTGGTGAGCTGGGACCGGCTGTGGTGGGCTGGGACCGGCTGTGGTGGGCGGGGACGGGCTGTGGTGGGCGGGGACGGGCTGTGGTGGGCGGGGACGGGCTGTGGTTGGCGGGGACGGGCTGTGGTGGGCTAGGCCGGGCTGGGACAGGCTGGGACGGGCTATGGTGGGTTGTGGTGAGCTGGGACGGGCTATGGTGGGCTGGGACAAGCTGTGGTGGGCTGGGACGAGCTGGGACGTGCTGTGATGGGCTGGGACAGGCTGGGATGCACTGTGGTGGGCTGTGGTGGGCTGTGGTGGGCTGTGGTCGGCGGGGACGTGCTGTGGTGGGCAGGGACGTGCTGTGGTGGGCTTGGACGGGCTGTGGTGGGCTGGGACGGGCTGTGGTGAACTGTGGTGGGCTGGGACGGGCCGTGGTGGGCTGGGGTGGGCCGTGGTGGGCTGGGACGGGCCGTGGTGGGCTGGGACAGGCTGTGGTGGGCTGTGGTGGGCTGGGACGGGCCGTGGTGGGCTGGGACGGTCAGTGGTGGGCTGTGGTAAGCTGGGACGGGCTGTGGTGGGCTGGGACGGGCTGTGGTGGGCTGGGACGGGCTGTGGTAAGCTGGGACGGGCTGTGGTGGGCTGGGACGGGCCGTGGTGGGCTGTGGTGCGCCGTGTTTATCTGGGACGAGCTGTGGTGGGCCATGGCGGGCCTTGGTGGGCTGGGACGGGCCGTGGTTTGCCGTGGTGGGCTGAAACAGGCTGTGGTGACCTGTGGTGGGCTGTGGTGACCGGTGGTGGGCTGTGGTGGGCTGGGACGGGTTGCGGTGGGCTGGGACGGGTTGCGGTGGGCTAGGACGGGCTGCGGTGGCCTGGACGGGCTGCGGTGGGCTGGGATAAGCTGTGTTGGGCTGCGACGGGCTGTGGTAGGCTGGGATGAGCTGTGGAGGGTTGGGACGGGCTGTGGAGGGTTGTGGAGGGCTGTGCTGGGCTTGGACAGGCTGTGGTGGGCTGAGATGGGCCGTGGTGGTCCGTGGTGGGCTGGGACGGGCCGTGGTGGGCTGGGATGGGCCGTGGTGGGCTGGGACGGGCCGTGGTGGGCTGGGACGGGTTGGGATAGGCTGCGGTGGGCCGTGGTGTGCTGTGGTGGGCCGTGGTGGGCTGGGATAGGCTGTGGTGAGCTGAGACGGGCTCTGGAGGTCTGTGGTGGGCTAGGACGGGCTGTGGTGGGCTGGGACGGGCTGTGGTGGGCTGTGGTGGCCTTTCGTGGGCCGTGGTTGGCTGGGACGGGCTGTGGTGGGCTGGGACGGGCTGCGGTGGGTTGTGGAGAGCTGGGACGGGCTGTGACGGGCTGTGGTGGGCTGCGACGGGCTGTGGTCGGCTGGGACAGGCTTGGACGAGCTGGGACAGGCTGGGACAGGCTGTGGTGGGCTGAGACGGGCTGGGAGGGGCTGGGACGGGCTGTGGTGGGCTGGGACGGTCTGTGGTGGGCTGTGGTAAGCTGGGACGGGCTGTGGTGGGCTGACACGGGCTGTGGTGGGCTGGGACGGGCTGTGGTGGGCCGGGACGGGCTGTGGTGGGCTGTGGTGGGCTGGGACGAGTTGTAGTGGGCCGGGACGGGCTGTGGTGGGCTGTGGTAAGCTGGGACGGGCTGTGGTGTGCTGGGATTGTCTGTGGGGGGCTGGGAGGGGCTGTGGTGGGCTGGGACGGGCTGTGGTGTGCTGGGACGGGCTGTGGTGTGCTGGGACGAGCTATGGTGTGCACGGACAGGCTGGGACGGGCTGGGACGGGCTGGCACGCACTGGGACGGGCTGTGGTGGGCTGGGACTCGGTGTGGTGGAATGGGACGGGCTGGGACAGGCTGTGGTGGGCTGGGACAGGCTGTGGTTGGCTGGGACGGGCTGTGACGGGCTGTGACGGGCTGTGACGGGCTGTGGTGAGCTGGGACGGGCTGTGGTGTGCTGTGACGGGCTGTGGTGAGCTGGGACCGGCTGTGGTGGGCTGTGGTGAGCTGGGACCGGCTGTGGTGGGCTGGGACCGGCTGTGGTGGGCGGGGACGGGCTGTGGTGGGCGGGGACGGGCTGTGGTGGGCGGGGACGGGCTGTGGTTGGCGGGGACGGGCTGTGGTGGGCTAGGCCGGGCTGGGACAGGCTGGGACGGGCTATGGTGGGTTGTGGTGAGCTGGGACGGGCTATGGTGGGCTGGGACAAGCTGTGGTGGGCTGGGACGAGCTGGGACGTGCTGTGATGGGCTGGGACAGGCTGGGATGCACTGTGGTGGGCTGTGGTGGGCTGTGGTCGGCGGGGACGTGCTGTGGTGGGCAGGGACGTGCTGTGGTGGGCTGGGACGGGCTGTGGTGGGCTGGGACGGGCTGTGGTCAGCCGTGGTGGGCTGGGACGGGCCGTTGTGGCTCCGGACGGGCTGTGGTGGGCTGTGGTGGGCTGTGGCTGGCTGGGGTGGGCTGGGATGGGCTGCGGTGGGCTGTGGCTGGCTGGGACGGGCTGTGATGTGCTGGGACAAGCTGTGGTGGGCTGGGACGGTCTGTGGTGGTCTGGGATGGGCTGTGGTGGGCTGGGACAGGCCGTGGTGAACTGGGACGGGCCGTGGTGGGCTGCGGTGGTCCGTGGTGGGCTGGGAAGGGCCGTGGTGAACTGTGATGGGCTGTGGTGGGCCGTGGTGGCCTGGCACGGGCTGTGGTCAGCCGTGGTGGGCTGGCACGGGCTGTGGTGGGCTGGGACGAGCTGTGGTGGGCTGGGACAGGCTGTGATGTGCTGGGACGGGCTGTGGTGGGCCGTGGTGGGCCGGGACCGGCCGTGGTGGGCTGGGACGGGCTCTGGTGGGCTGTGGTGGGCTGTCAGCGGGTGTAGTGGACTGGGACAGGCTGTGGTCAGCCGTGGTGGGCTGGGACGGGCCGTGGTGGCTCGGGACGGGCTCTGGTGGGCTGTGGTGGGCTGTGGTGGGCTGTGGTGGGCTGTGCCGGGCTGTGGTGGGCTAGGACGGGCTGGGAAGGGCTGGGACAGGCTGGGACGGTCTGTGGTGGGCCTTGCCGGGCTGTGGTGGGCTGTGCCGAGCTGGGACGGGCTAGGACGGGCTGGGACGGGCTGTGCCAGGCTGTGGTGGGCTGGGACGGGCTGTTGTGGGCCGGGACGGGCTGTGGTGGGCCGGGACGGCCTGTGGTGGGCTGGGACGAGTTGTGGTGGGCCGGGACGGGCTGTGGTGGGCTGTGGTGGGTTATGGTGAGCTTAGACGGGCTGTGGTGGGTTGGGACGGTCTGTGGTGGGTTGTGGTGGGCTGGGACGGGCTGTTGTGGTCAGGGACGGGCTGTGGTGGGCTGTGACAGGCTGTTGTGGGCTGGGTCGGGCTGTGGCAGGCTGGGATGGGCTTTGGCGGGCCGGGACAGTCTGTAGCGGGCTGTGGCGGGCCGTCGTTGGCCGTGGTGGGCCGTAGTGGGCCGTGGTGAGCCGTGGTGGGCTGTGGTAGGCTGGGACGGGCTGTGGTGACCTGGGACGGGCTGTGGTGGGCTGTGGAGGGCTGGGACGGGCTGTGGAGGGCTGGGACGGGCTGTGGTGGGCTCGACGGGCTGTGGTTGGCTGGGACCGTCTGTTTTGGGCTGGGATGGCCTGCGGTGGCCTGTGGTGGGCTGTGGTGGGCTGTGGTGGGCTGGGACGGGCTGTGGTGGGTTGGGACGGGCTGGGACGGGCAGTGGTGGGCTGGGACGGGCAGTGGTGGGCTGTGAGAGGCTGTGGTGGGCTGGGACGGTCTGTGGTGGGCTGGGACGGGCTGTGGTGGGCTGTGGTGGGCTGTGATGGGCTGTGGTGGGCTGTGGTGTGCTGGGATGGGCTGTGGTGGGCCGGGACGGGCTGTGGTGGGCTGTGGTGTGCCGTGTTTATCTGGGACGAGCTGTGGTGGGCCATGGCGGGCCGTGGTGGGCTGGGACGGGCCGTGGTTTGCCGTGGTGGGCTGAAACAGGCTGTGGTGACCTGTGGTGAGCTGTGGTGACCGGTGGTGGGCTGTGGTGACCGGTGGTGGGCTGTGGTGGGCTGGGACGGGTTGCAATGGGCTGGGACGGGTTGCGGTGGGCTAGGACGGGCTGCGGTGGGCTGGGACAGGCTGCGGTGGGCTGGGATAAGCTGTGTTGGGCTGCGACGGGCTGTGGTAGGCTGGGATGAGCTGTGGAGGGTTGGGACGGGCTGTGGAGGGTTGTGGAGGGCTGTGCTGGGCTTGGACAGGCTGTGGTGGGCTGAGATTGGCTGTGGTGGTCCGTGGTGGGCTAGGACGGGCTGCGGTGGGCTGGGTCGGGCTGCGGTGGGCTGGGATAAGCTGTGTTGGGCTGCGACGGGCTGTGGTAGGCTGGGATGAGCTGTGGAGGGTTGGGACGGGCTGTGGAGGGTTGTGGAGGGCTGTGCTGGGCTTGGACAGGCTGTGGTGGGCTGAGATGGGCCGTGGTGGTCCGTGGTGGGCTGGGACGGGCCGTGGTGGGCTGCGACGGGCCGTGGTGGGCTGGGACGGGCCGTGGTGGGCTGGGACGGGCCGTGGTGGGCTGGGACAGGTTGGGATAGGCTGCGGTGGGCCGTGGTGGGCTGGGATAGGCTGTGGTGAGCTGAGACGGGCTCTGGAGGTCTGTGGTGGGGTAGGACGGCTTGTGGTGGGCTGGGACGGGCTGTGGTGGGCTGTGGTGGGCTGTGATGGGCTGTGGTGGGCTGTGGTGTGCTGGGACGGGCTGTGGTGGGCCGGGACAGGCCGTGTTGGGCTGTGGTGCGCCGTGTTTATCTGGGACGAGCTGTGGTGGGCCATGGCGGGCCGTGGTGGTCTGGGACGGGCCGTGGTTTGCCGTGGTGGGCTGAAACAGGCTGTGGTGACCCGTGGTGGGCTGTGGTGACCGGTGGTGGGCTGTGGTGACCTGTGGTGGGCTGTGGTAGGCTGGGACGGGTTGCGGTGGGCTGGGATAAGCTGTGTTGGGCTGCGACGGGCTGTGGTAGGCTGGGATGAGCTGTGGAGGGTTGGGACGGGCTGTGGAGGGTTGTGGAGGGCTGTGCTGGGCTTGGACAGGCTGTGGTGGGCTGAGATGGGCCGTGCTGGTCTGTGGTGGGCTGGGACGGGCCGTGCTGGGCTAGGACGGGCTGTGGTGAACTGTGGTGGGCTGTGATGGGCCGTGGTGGGCTGGGACGGGCCGTGGTGGGCTGCGACGGGCCGTGGTGGGCTGGGGTGGGCCGTGGTGGGCTGGGACGGGCCGTGGTGGGCTGGGACAGGCCGTGGTGGGCTGTGGTGGACTGGGAAGGGCCGTGGTGGGCCGTGGTGTGCTCTGGTGGGCCATGGTGGACCGTGGTTGGCCGTGGTGGGCCGGGACAGGCCGTGGTTAGCCGTGCTGGGCTGAAACAGGCTGGGACAGGCTCTGGTGGGCTGGGACGGGCTCTGGTGGGCTGGGACGGGCCGTGGTGGGCTGGGACGGGCTGTGGTGGGCTGTGGTGGGCTGGGACGGGCTGTGGTCGTCTGGGACGGGTTGTGGTGAGCTGAGACGGGCCGTGGTGGGCTGAGACGGGCCGTGGTGGGCTGGGACGGGCTGGTACTTGCTGTGGTGGGCTGTTACGGGCTGGGGTGTGCTGTGAGAGGCTGTGGTGGTCTGGGACGAGCTGGGACGGGCTGTGGTGGGCTGGGACGGGCTGTGGTGGGCTGGGACGGGCTGTGGTGGGCTGGGACGGGCTGTGGTGGGCTGTAGTGGGCTGTGGTGGGCTGGGACGGGCTGTGGTGGTCTGTGACAAGCTCTTGTGGGCTGTGGTGGGCTGGGACGAGTTGTGGTGGGCTCTGGTGGGCTGGGACGGACTGTCGTGGGCTGGGCTGGGCTGTCGTGGGCTGCGACAGGCTGGGACGGGCTCTGGTGGGCTGGGACGGTCAGTGGTGGGCTGGGACGGGCCGTGGTGGGCTGGGACGGTCTGTGGTGGGCTGTGGTAAGCTGGGACGGCCTGTGGTGGGCTGGGACGGGCTGTGGTAAGCTGGGACGGGCTGTGGTGGGCTGGGACGGTCTGGTGTGGACTGTGGTAAGCTGGGACGGGCTGTGGTGGGCCGAGATGGGCCGTGGTGGGCTGTGGTGCGCCGTGTTTATCTCGGACGAGCTGTGGTGGGCCATGGCGGGCCGTGGTGGGCTGGGACGGGCCGTGGTTTGCCGTGGTGGGCTGAAACAGGCTGTGGTGACCTGAGGTGGGCTGTGGTGACCGGTGGTGGGCTGTGGTGGGCTGGGACAGGTCATGGTGGGCTGGGACGGGTTTCGGTGGGCTAGGACGGGCTGCGGTGGGCTGGGACGGGCTGCGGTGGGCTGGGATAAGCTGTGTTGGGCTGCGACGGGCTGTGGTAGGCTGGGATGAGCTGTGGAGGGTTGGGACGGGCTGTGGAGGGTTGTGGAGGGCTGTGCTGGGCTTGGACAGGCTGTGGTGGGCTGAGATGGGCCGTGGTGGTCCGTGGTGGGCTGGGACGGGCCGTGCTGGGCTAGGACGGGCTGTGGTGAACTGTGTTGGGCTATGATGGGCCGTGGTGGGCTGGGACGGGCCGTGGTGTGTTGCGACGGGCCGTGGTGGGCTGGGGTGGGCCGTGGTGGGCTGGGACAGGCCGTGGTGGGCTGGGACAGGCTGTGGTGGGCTGTGGTGGACTGGGAAGGGCCGTGGTGGGCCGTGGTGTGCTCTGGTGGGCCATGGTGGACCGTGGTTGGCCGTGGTGGGCCGGGACAGGCCGTGGTTAGCCGTGCTGGGCTGAAACAGGCTGGGACGGGCTCTGGTGGGCTGGGACGGGATGTGGTGTGCTGGAACGGGCCGTGGTGGGCTGGGACGGGCTGTGGTGGGCTGTGGTGGGCTGGGACGGGCTGTGGTCGTCTGGGACGGGTTGTGGTGAGCTGAGACGGGCCGTGGTGGGCTGAGACGGGCCGTGGTGGGCTGGGACGGGCTGGTACTTGCTGTGGTGGGCTGTTACGGGCTGGGGTGTGCTGTGAGAGGCTGTGGTGGTCTGGGACGAGCTGGGACGGGCTGTGGTGGGCTGGGACGGGCTGTGGTGGGCTGGGACGGGCTGGTACTTGCTGTGGTGGGCTGTTACGGGCTGTGGTGTGCTGTGAAAGGCTGTGGTGGTCTGGGACGAGCTGGGACGGGCTGTGGTGGGCTGGGACGGGCTGTGGTGGGCTGGGACGGGCTGTGGTGGGCCGTAGTGGGCTGTGGTGGGCTGGGACGGGCTGTGGTGGTCTGTGACAAGCTCTTGTGGGCTGTGGTGGGCTGGGACGAGTTGTGGTGGGCTCTGGTGGGCTGGGACGGACTGTCGTGGGCTGGGATGGGCTGTCGTGGGCTGGGACAGGCTGGGACGGTCAGTGGTGGGCTGGGACGGGCCGTGGTGGGCTGGGACGGTCTGTGGTTGGCTGTGGTAAGCTGGGACGGGCTGTGGTGGGCTGGGACGGGCTGTGGTAAGCTGGGACGGGCTGTGGTGGGCTGGGACGGGCCGTGGTGGGCTGTGGTGCGCCGTGTTTATCTGGGACGGGCCGTGGTGGGCTGGGACGGGCTGGTACTTGCTGTGGTGGGCTGTTACGGGCTGGGGGTGTGCTGTGAGAGGCTGTGGTGGTCTGGGACGAGCTGGGACGGGCTGTGGTGGGCTGGGACGGGCTGTGGTGGGCTGGGACGGGCTGTGGTGGGCTGGGACGGGCTTGTGGTGGGCTGTAGTGGGGCTGTGGTGGGCTGGGACGGGCTGTGGTGGTCTGTGACAAGCTCTTGTGGGCTGTGGTGGGCTGGGACGAGTTGTGGTGGGCTCTGGTGGGCTGGGACGGACTGTCGTGGGCTGGGATGGGCTGTCGTGGGCTGGGACAGGCTGGGACGGGCTCTGGTGGGCTGGGACGGTCAGTGGTGGGCTGGGACGGGCCGTGGTGGGCTGGGACGGTCTGTGGTGGGCTGTGGTAAGCTGGGACGGCCTGTGGTGGGCTGGGACGGGCTGTGGTAAGCTGGGACGGGCTGTGGTGGGCTGGGACGGTCTGGTGTGGACTGTGGTAAGCTGGGACGGGCTGTGGTGGGCCGAGACGGGCCGTGGTGGGCTGTGGTGCGCCGTGTTTATCTCGGACGAGCTGTGGTGGGCCATGGCGGGCCGTGGTGGGCTGGGACGGGCCGTGGTTTGCCGTGGTGGGCTGAAACAGGCTGTGGTGACCTGAGGTGGGCTGTGGTGACCGGTGGTGGGCTGTGGTGGGCTGGGACAGGTCATGGTGGGCTGGGACGGGTTTCGGTGGGCTAGGACGGGCTGCGGTGGGCTGGGACGGGCTGCGGTGGGCTGGGATAAGCTGTGTTGGGCTGCGACGGGCTGTGGTAGGCTGGGATGAGCTGTGGAGGGTTGGGACGGGCTGTGGAGGGTTGTGGAGGGCTGTGCTGGGCTTGGACAGGCTGTGGTGGGCTGAGATGGGCCGTGGTGGTCCGTGGTGGGCTGGGACGGGCCGTGCTGGGCTAGGACGGGCTGTGGTGAACTGTGTTGGGCTATGATGGGCCGTGGTGGGCTGGGACGGGCCGTGGTGTGTTGCGACGGGCCGTGGTGGGCTGGGGTGGGCCGTGGTGGGCTGGGACAGGCCGTGGTGGGCTGGGACAGGCTGTGGTGGGCTGTGGTGGACTGGGAAGGGCCGTGGTGGGCCGTGGTGTGCTCTGGTGGGCCATGGTGGACCGTGGTTGGCCGTGGTGGGCCGGGACAGGCCGTGGTTAGCCGTGCTGGGCCGAAACAGGCTGGGACGGGCTCTGGTGGGCTGGGACGGGATGTGGTGGGCTGGGACGGGCCGTGGTGGGCTGGGACGGGCTGTGGTGGGCTGTGGTCATCTGGGACGGGTTGTGGTGAGCTGAGACGGGCCGTGGTGGGCTGAGACGGGCCGTGGTGGGCTGGGACGGGCTGGTACTTGCTGTGGTGGGCTGTTACGGGCTGGGGTGTGCTGTGAGAGGCTGTGGTGGTCTGGGACGAGCTGGGGACGGGCTGTGGTGGGCTGGGACGGGCTGTGGTGGGCTGGGACGGGCTGGTACTTGCTGTGGTGGGCTGTTACGGGCTGTGGTGTGCTGTGAAAGGCTGTGGTGGTCTGGGACGAGCTGGGACGGGCTGTGGTGGGCTGGGACGGGCTGTGGTGGGCTGGGACGGGCTGTGGTGGGCCGTAGTGGGCTGTGGTGGGCTGGGACGGGCTGTGGTGGTCTGTGACAAGCTCTTGTGGGCTGTGGTGGGCTGGGACGAGTTGTGGTGGGCTCTGGTGGGCTGGGACGGACTGTCGTGGGCTGGGATGGGCTGTCGTGGGCTGGGACAGGCTGGGACGGTCAGTGGTGGGCTGGGACGGGCCGTGGTGGGCTGGGACGGTCTGTGGTGGGCTGTGGTAAGCTGGGACGGGCTGTGGTGGGCTGGGACGGGCTGTGGTAAGCTGGGGCGGGCTGTGGTGGGCTGGGACGGGCCGTGGTGGGCTGTGGTGCGCCGTGTTTATCTGGGACGGGCTGTGGTGGGCCATGGCGGGCCGTGGTGGGCTTGGACGGGCCGTGGTTTGCCGTGGTGGGCTGAAACAGGCTGTGGTGACCGGTGGTGGGCTGTGGTGGGCTGGGACGGGTTGCGGTGGGCTGGGACGGGTTTCGGTGGGCTAGGACGGGCTGCGGTGGGCTGGGACGGGTTGCGGTGGGCTGGGATAAGCTGTGTTGGGCTGCGACGGGCTGTGGTAGGCTGGGATGAGCTGTGGAGGGTTGGGACGGGCTGTGGAGGGTTGTGGAGGGCTGTGCTGGGCTTGGACAGGCTGTGGTGGGCTGAGATGGGCCGTGGTGGTCCGTGGTGGGCTGGGACGGGCCGTGCTGGGCTAGGACGGGCTGTGGTGAACTGTGGTGGGCTGTGATGGGCCGTGGTGGGCTGGGACGGGCCGTGGTGGGTTGTGACGGGCCGTGGTGGGCTGGGGTGGGCCGTGGTGGGCTGGGACGGGCCGTGGTGGGCTGGGACAGGCTGTGGTGGGCTGTGGTGGACTGGGAAGGGCCGTGGTGGGCCGTGGTGTGCTCTGGTGGGCCATGGTGGACCGTGGTTGGCCGTGGTGGGCCGGGACAGGCCGTGGTTAGCCGTGCTGGGCTGAAACAGGCTGGGACGGGCTCTGGTGGGCTGGGACGGGATGTGGTGGGCTGGGACGGGCCGTGGAGGGCTGGGACGGGCTGTGGTGGGCTGTGGTGGGCTGGGACGGGCTGTGGTCGTCTGGGACGGGTTGTGGTGAGCTGAGACGGGCCGTGGTGGGCTGAGACGGGCCGTGGTGGGCTGGGACGGGCTGGTACTTGCTGTGGTGGGCTGTTACGGGCTGTGGTGTGCTGTGAGAGGCTGTGGTGGTCTTGGACGAGCTGGGACGGGCTGTGGTGGGCTGGGACGGGCTGTGGTGAGCTGTGGTGGGCTGGGACGGGCTGTGGTGGGCTGGGACAAGCTGTGGTGGGCTCTGGTGGGCTGGGATGAGCTGTGGTGGGCTCTGGTGGGCTCTGGTGGGCTGGGACGGGCTGTGGTGGGCTGGGACGGGCTGTGGTGGGCTGGGACGGGCTGTCGTGGGCTGGGACGGGCTGGGACGGGCCGTGGTGGGCTGGGACGGGCCGTGGTGGGCTGGGACGGGTTGGGATAGGCTGCGGTGGGCCGTGGTGTGCTGTGGTGGGCCGTGGTGGGCTGGGATAGGCTGTGGTGAGCTGAGACGGGCTCTGGAGGTCTGTGGTGGGCTAGGACGGCTTAGTGGTGGGCTGGGACGGGCTGTGGTGGGCTGTGGTGGGCTTTCGTGGGCCGTGGTGGGCTGGGACGGGCTGCGGTGTGTTGTGGAGAGCTGGGACGGGCTGTGACGGGCTGTGGTGGGCCGGGACGGGGCCGTGGTGGGCTGTGGTGCGCCGTGTTTATCTGGGACGAGCTGTGGTGGGCCGTGGTGGGCTGAGACGGGCCGTGGTTTGCCGTGGTGGGCTGAAACAGGCTATGGTGACCTGTGGTAGGCTGTGGTGACCGGTGGTAGGCTGTGGTGACCGGTGGTGGGCTGTGGTGGGCTGGGACGGGTTGCAGTGGGCTGGGACGGGTTTCGGTGGGCTGGGATAAGCTGTGTTGGGCTGCGACGGGCTGTGGTAGGCTGGGATGAGCTGTGGAGGGTTGGGACGGGCTGTGGAGGGTTGTGGAGGGCTGTGCTGGGCTTGGACAGGCTGTGGTGGGCTGAGATGGGCCGTGGTGGTCCGTGGTGCGCTGGGACGGGCCGTGCTGGGCTAGGACGGGCTGTGGTGAACTGTGGTGGGCTGTGATGGGCCGTGGTGGGCTGGGACGGGCCGTGGTGGGCTGGGACGGGCCGTGGTGGGCTGGGACGGGCCGTGGTGGGCTGGGACAGGCCGTGGTGGGCTGTGGTGGACTGGGAAGGGCCGTGGTGGGCCGTGGTGTGCTCTGGTGGGCCATGGTTGACCGTGGTTGGCCGTGGTGGGGCCGGCACAGGTTGTGGTTAGCCGTGCTGGGCTGAAACAGGCTGGGACGGGCTCTGGTGGGCTGGGACGGGCTCTGGTGGGCTGGGACGGGCTGTGGTGGGCTGTGGTGGGCTGGGACGGGCTGTGGTCGTCTGGGACGGGCCGTGGTGGGCTGGGACGGGCTGGTACTTGCTGTGGTGGGCTGTTACGGGCTGTGGTGTGCTGTGAGAGGCTGTGGTGGTCTGGGACGGGCTGTGGTGGGCTGGGACGGGCTGTGGTGGGCCGTAGTGGGCTGTGGTGGGCTTGGACAGGCTGTGGTGGTCTGTGACAAGCTCTTGTGGGCTGTGGTGGGCTGGGACGAGCTGTGGTGGGCTCTGGTGGGCTCTGGTGGGCTGGGACGGACTGTCGTGGGCTGGGACGAGCTGTCGTGGGCTGGGACGGGCTGTGGTGGGCCGTAGTGGGCTGTGGTGGGCTGGGACGGGCTGTGGTGGTCTGTGACAAGCTCTTGTGGGCTGTGGTGGGCTGGGACGAGCTGTGGTGGGCTGGGACGGGCTGTGGTGTGTTGTGGTGAGCTGAGACGGGCTGTGGTGAAATTGGACGGGCTGTGGTGGGCTGTGGTGTGCTGGGACATGCTGTGGTGAACTGGGAAGGGCTCTGGTGGTCTGGAATGGGCTGTGGTGGGCTGGGACGGGCCGTGGCGGGCTGCGGTGGGCTGGGACGGGCTGTGGTGGGCTGGGACAGGCTCTGGTGGGCCGGGACAGACTCTGGTGCGCTGTGGTGGGCTGTGGTGGGCTATGGTGCGCTGTGGTGGGTTGTGGTGAGCTAGAACGGGTTGTGGTGGGCTGGGACGGGCTATAGTGGGCTGGGACGGGATTGTGGTGGGCTGGGACGGGCTCTGATGGTCTGCGGCGGCCGTGGTGGGCTGGGACGGGCTGTGGTGGGCTGGGACGGGCTGGGAAGGGCTGTGGTGGGTTGTGGTGAGCTGGGACGGGCTCTGGTGGGCTGGGACGGGCTGGGACGGGCTGTGGTGGGCTGGGGGGTTGTGGTGAGCTGGGACGACCTCTGGTGGGCTGGGACGGGCTGTGACGGGCTGTGGTGGGCTGTGGTAAGCTGGGACGGGCTCAGGTGGGTTGGGACGGGCTGTGGTGCGCTGTGGTTGGCTGGGACGGGCTGTGGTGGGCGGGGGACGGGCTTTGGTGGGTTAGTGGTGGGCTGGGACGACCTCTTGTGGTCTGGGACGGGCTGTGACGGGGCTGTGGTGAGCTGGGACGGGCTCTGGTGGGTTGGCACGGGGCGTGGTGGGCTGTGGTGGGCTGGGACGGGCTGTGGTGGGCTGGGACGGGCTCTGGTGGTCTGGGACATACTGTGGTGGGCTGGGACGGGCTGGGACGGGCTGTGGTGCTCTGTGGTGGGCTGGGACGTGCCGTGGTGGACCGTGGTGGGCTTGGATGGGCTGTGGTGGGCTTGGATGGGCCGTGGTGGGCTTGTGGTCTGCCGTGGTGGGCTGTGGTCGGCCGTGGTGGGCTGTGGTGGGCTGTGGTCGGTTGTGGTGGGCTGGGACGGGCTGTGGTGGGGCCTTGGTGGGCTGTGTTGGGCCCGGATGGGCCGTGGTGGGCTGTGGTGGGCCGTGGTGGGCTGGGACGGGCTGTGGGGCTGGGACGGGCCGTGGTTGGCTGGGACGGGCTGTGGTGGGCTGTGGTGTGATGGGACGGGCTGTGGTGGGCTGGGATCGGCTGGGATAGGCTGTGGTTGGTTATGGTGGGCTGGGAAGAGCTGTGGAGGTCTGGGACAAGCTGTGGTGGGCTGTGGTGGGCTGGGACGGGCTGTGGTGGGCTGGGACGGGCTGTAGTGGGCTGAGGCGGGCTGTGGTGGGCTTTCACAGGGAGCTGTGAGTGGGCTGTGGTGGTCTGTGGTGGCCTGGGACGTGCTGTGGTGGGCTGGGACGGGCTGTGGTGGGCTGTGGTGGGTTCTGAAGGGCTGTGGTGGGCTGTGGTGGGTTGGGACACGCTGTGGTGGGTAGGGACGGGCTGTGGTGGGCTGTGGGTGTGTTGTGACGGGTTGGCACGGGCTGGGACGGGCCGTGGTGGGCTCTGGAGGGCTGTGGTGGGCTGGGACGGGCAGTGGTGGGCTGGGACGGGCAGTGGTGGGCTGTGGTGGGCTGTGGTGTGCTGGGACGGTCTGTGGTGTGCTGGGACGGTCTGTGGTGGGCTGTGGTAAGCTGGGACGGGCTGCGGTGGGCTGTGATGGGCTGTGGTGGGCTGTGGTGTGCTGGGACAGGCTGTGGTGGGTCGGGCCGGGCCGTGGTGGGCTGTGGTGCGCCGTGTTTATCTGGGACGAGCTGTGGTGGGCCATGGCGGGCCGTGGTGGGCTGGGACGGGCCGTGGTTTGCCGTGGCTGGCTGAAAAAGGCTGTGGTGACCTGTGGTGGGCTGTGGTGACCGTGGTGGGCTGTGGTGACCTGTGGTGGGCTGTGGTGTGCTGGGACGGGCTGTGGTGGGCCGGGACGGGCCGTGGTGGGCTGTGGTGCGCCGTGTTTATCTGGGACGAGCTGTGGTGGGCCATGGCGGGCCGTGGTGGGCTGGGACGGGCCGTGGTTTACCGTGGTGGGCTGAAACAGGCTGTGGTGACCTGTGTTGGGCTGTGGTGACCGGTGGTGGGCTGTGGTGACCTGTGGTGGGCTGTGGTGGGCTGGGACGGGTTTCGGTGGGCTGGGATAAAGCTGTGTTGGGCTGCGACGGGCTGTGGTAGGCTGGGATGAGCTGTGGAGGGTTGGGACGGGCTGTGGAGGGTTGTGGAGGGCTGTGCTGGGCTTGGACAGGCTGTGGTGGGCTGAGATGGGCCGTGGTGGTCCGTGGTGGGCTGGGACGGGCCGTGCTGGGCTAGGACGGGCTGTGGTGAACTGTGGTGGGCTGTGATGGGCCGTGGTGGGCTGGGACGGGGCCGTGGTGGGCTGGGGTGGGCCGTGGTGGGCTGGGACGGGCCGTGGTGGGCTGGGACAGGCCGTGGTGGGCTGTGGTGGGCTGGGACGGGGCCGTGGTGGGCCGTGGTGTGCTCTGGTGGGCCATGGTTGACCGTGGTTGGCCGTGGTGGGCCGGGACAGGCCGTGGTTAGCCGTGGTGGGCCGAAACAGGCTGGGACGGGCTCTGGTGGGCTGGGACGGGATGTGGTGGGCTGGGACGGGCCGTGGTGGGCTGGGACGGGCTGTGGTGGGCTGTGGTGGGCTGGGACGGGCTGTGGTCGTCTGGGACGGGTTGTGGTGAGCTGAGACGGGCCGTGGTGGGCTGAGACGGGCCGTGGTGGGCTGGGACGGGCTGGTACTTGCTGTGGTGGGCTGTTACGGGCTGTGGTGTGCTGTGAGAGGCTGTGGTGGTCTGGGACGGGCTGTGGGTGGGCTGGGACGGGCTGTGGTGGGCTGGGACGGGCTGTGGTGGGCCGTAGTGGGCTGTGTTGGGCTTGGACGGGCTGTGGTGGTCTGTGACAAGCTCTTGTGGGCTGTGGTGGGCTGGGACGAGCTGTGGTGGGCTGTGGTGGGCTGGGACGGGCTGTCGTGGGCTGGGACGAGCTGTCGTGGGCTGGGACGGGCTGGGACGGGCCGTGGTGGGCTGGGACGGGCCGTGGTGGTCTGGGACGGGTTGGGATAGGCTGCGGTGGGCTGGGACGGGCTGTGGTGGGATGTGGTGAGCTGAGACGGGCTGTGGTGAAATTGGACGGGCTGTGGTGGGCTGTGGTGAACTGGGAAGGGGCTCTGGTGGTCTGGAATGGGCTGTGGTGGGCTGGGACGGGCCGTGGCGGGCTGCGGTGGGCTGGGACGGGCTGTGGTGGTGGCTGGGACAGGCTCTGGTGGGGCCGGGACAGACTCTGGTGCGCTGTGGTGGGCTGTGGTGGGTTATGGTGCGCTGTGGTGGGTTGTGGTGAGCTAGAACGGGTTGTGGTGGGCTGGGACGGGCTATAGTGGGCTGGGACGGGATTGTGGTGGGCTGGGATGGGCTCTGATGGTCTGCGGCGGCCGTGGTGGGCTGGGACGGGCTGTGGTGGGCTGTGGTGAGCTGGGACGGGCTCTGGTGGGTTGGCACGGGGCGTGGTGGGCTGGGACGGGCTGTGGTGGGCTGGGACGGGCTCTGGTGGTCTGGGACATACTGTGGTGGGGCTGGGACGGGCTGGGACGGGCTGTGGTGCTCTGTGGTGGGCTGGGACGTGCCGTGGTGGACCGTGGTGGGCTTGGATGGGCCGTGGTGGGCTTGGATGGGCCGTGGTGGGCTGTGGTCTGCCGTGGTGGGCTGTGGTCGGCCGTGGTGGGCTGTGGTGGGCTGTGGTCTGTTGTGGTGGGCTGGGACGGGCTGTGGTGGGCTGAGATGGGATGTGGTGGTCTGGGACAGGCTGTAATGGGCTGGGATGGGCTGTGGTGCGCCTTGGTGGGCTGTGTTGGGCCCGGATGGGCCGTGGTGGGCTGTGGTGGGCCGTGGTGGGCTGGGACGGGCTGTGGTGGGCTGGGACGGGCCGTGGTTGGCTGGGACGGGCTGTGGTGGGCTGTGGTGTGATGGGACGGGCTGTGGTGGGCTGGGATCGGCTGGGATAGGCTGTGGTTGGTTATGGTGGGCTGGGAAGAGCTGTGGAGGTCTGGGACAAGCTGTGGTGGGCTGTGGTGGGCTGGGACGGGCTGTGGTGGGCTGGGACGGGCTGTAGTGGGCTGAGGCGGGCTGTGGTGGGCTTCACGGGCTGTGGTGGGCTGTGGTGGTCTGTGGTGGCCTGGGACGTGTTGTGGTGGGCTGGGACGGGCTGTGGTGGGCTGTGGTGGGTTCTGAAGGGCTGTGGTGGGCTGTGGTGGGTTGGGACACGCTGTGGTGGATAGGGACGGGCTGTGGTGGGCTGTGGTGGGTTGATGGACGGGTTGGCACGTTGCTGGGACGGGCCGTGGTGGGGCTGGGATGGGCTGCGGTGGGCTGTGGTGGGCTGGGACGGGCTGGGACGGGCTGTGGTGGGCTGGGACGGGCAGTGGTGGGCTGGGACGGGGCTGTGGTGGGCTGGGACGGTCTGTGGTGGGCTGTGGTAAGCTGGGACGGGCTGTGGTGGGCTGTGATGGGCTGTGGTGGGCTGTGGTGTGCTGGGACGGGCTGTGGTGGGCCGGGACGGGCCGTGGTGGGCTGTGGTGTGTGCCGTGTTTATCTGGGACGAGCTGTGGTGGGCCATGGCGGGCCGTGGTGGGCTGGGACGGGCCGTGGTTTGCCGTGGTGGGCTGAAACAGGCTGTGGTGACCTGTGGTGGGCTGTGGTGACCGGTGGTGGGCTGTGGTGGGCTGGGACGGGTTGCGGTGGGCTGGGACGGGTTTCGGTGGGCTAGGACGGGCTGCGGTGGGCTGGGATAAGCTGTGTTGGGCTGCGACGGGCTGTGGTAGGCTGGGATAAGCTGTGGAGGGTTGGGACGGGCTGTGGAGGGTTGTGGAGGGCTGTGCTGGGCTTGGACAGGCTGTGGTGGGCTGAGATGGGCCGTGGTGGTCCGTGGTGGGCTGGGACGGGCCGTGCTGGGCTAGGACGGGCTGTGGTGAACTGTGGTGGGCTGTGATGGGCCGTGGTGGGCTGGGACGGGCCGTGGTGGGCTGGGACGGGCCGTGGTGGGCTGGGGTGGGCCGTGGTGGGCTGGGACGGGCCGTGGTGGGCTGGGACAGGCTGTGGTGGGCTGTGGTGGACTGGGAAGGGCCGTGGTGGGCCGTGGTGTGCTCTGGTGGGCCATGGTGGACCGTGGTGGGCCGGGACAGGCCGTGGTTAGCCGTGGTGGGGCTGAAACAGGCTGGGACGGGCTCTGGTGGGCTGGGACAGGCTCTGGTGGGCTGGGACGGGCTGTGGTCGGCTGTGGTGGGCTGGGACGGGCTGTGGTCGTCTGGGACGGATTGTGGTGTGCTGAGACGGGCCGTGGTGGGCTGAGACGGGCTGTGGTGGGCTGAGACGGGCTGGTACTTGCTGTGGTGGGCTGTTACGGGCTGTGGTGCGCTGGTGAGAGGCTGTGGTGGTCTGGGACGAGCTGGAACGGGCTGTGGTGAGCTGGGACGGGCTGTGGTGGGCTGGGACGGGCTGTGGTGGGCCGTAGTGGGCTGTTGTGGGCTGGGATAAGCTGTGGTGAACTGTGGTGGGCTGTGATGGGCCGTGGTGGGCTGTGACGGGCCGTGGTGGGCTGGGACGGGCCGTGGTGGGCTGGGGTGGGCCGTGGTGGGCTGGGACGGGCCGTGGTGGGCTGGGACAGGCCGTGGTGGGCTGTGGTGGACTGGGAAGGGCCGTGGTGGGCCGTGGTGTGCTCTGGTGGGCCATGGTGGACCGTGGTTGGCCGTGGTGGGCCGGGACAGGCCGTGGCTGGCCGTGCTCGGCTGAAACAGGCTGGGACGGGCTCTGGTGGGCTGGGATGGGATGTGGTGGGCTGGGACGGGCCGTGGTGGGCTGGGACGGGCTGTGGTGGGCTGTGGTGGGCTGGGACGGGCTGTGGTCGTCTGGGACGGGTTGTGGTGAGCTGAGACGGGCCGTGGTGGGCTGAGACGGGCCGTGGTGGGCTGAGACGGGCCGTGGTGGGCTGGGACGGGCTGGTACTTGCTGTGGTGGGCTGTTACGGGCTGTGGTGTGCTGTGAGAGGCTGTGGTGGGCTGGGACGAGCTGGGACGGGCTGTGGTCGTCTGGGACGGGTTGTGGTGGGCTGAGACGGGCCGTGTGGGGCCGTAGTGGGCTGTGGTGGGCTGGGACGGGCTGTGGTGGTCTGTGACAAGCTCTTGTGGGCTGTGGTGGGCTGGGACGAGCTGTGGTGGGCTCTGGTGGGCTCTGGTGGGCTGGGACGGACTGTCGTGGGCTGGGACGGGCTGGGACGGGCCGTGGTGGGCTGGGACGGGCCGTGGTGGGCTGGGACGGGTTGGGATAGGCTGCGGTGTGCTGGGACGGGCTGTGGTGGGTTGTGGTGAGCTAAGACGGGCTGTGGTGAAATTGGACGGGCTGTGGTGGGCTGTGGTGTGCTGGGACATGCTGTGGTGAACTGGGAAGGGCTGTGGTGGTCTGGAATGGGCTTGTGGTGGGCTGGGACGGGCCGTGGCGGGCTGCGGTGGGCTGGGACGGGCTGTGGTGGGCTGGGACAGGCTCTGGTGGGCCGGGACAGACTCTGGTGCGCTGTGGTGGGCTGTGGTGGGCTATGGTGCGCTGTGGTGGGTTGTGGTGAGCTAGAACGGGTTGTGGTTTGGCTGGGACGGGCTATAGTGGGCTGGGACGGGATTGTGGTGGGCTGGGACGGGCTGTGGTGGGTTGGGACGGGCTGGGACGGGCTGGGACGGGCAGTGGTGGGCTGGGACGGGCTGTGGTGGGCTGTGGTAAGCTGGGACGGGGCTGTGGTGGGCTGTGGTGTGCTGGGACGGGCTGTGGTGGGCCGGGACGGGCCGTGGTGGGCTGTGGTGCGCCGTGTTTATCTGGGACGAGCTGTGGTGGGCCATGGCAGGCCGTGGTGGGCTGGGACGGGCCGTGGCGGGGTTGCGGTGGGCTGGGACGGGCTGTGGTGGGCTGGGACAGGCTCTGGTGGGCCGGGACAGACTCTGGTGCGCTGTGGTGGGCTGTGGTGGGCTATGGTGCGCTGTGGTGGGTTGTGGTGAGCTAGAACGGGTTGTGGTTTGGCTGGGACGGGCTATAGTGGGCTGGGACGGGATTGTGGTGGGCTGGGACGGGCTCTGGTGGTCTGGGACATACTGTGGTGGGCTGGGACGGGGCTGTGGTGACCTGGGACGGGCCGTGGTGGGCTGGGACGGGCCGTGGTGGGGCTGGGACGGGCCGTGGTGGGCTGGGACGGGCTGTGGTGGGCTGCGGTGAGTAGGGACGGGCTGTGGTGGGCTGGGACAGGCTGTGGTGGGCCGTGGTGGGCTGGGACGGGCCGCGGTTGGCTGGGACGGGCCGCGGTGGGCTGTGGTGGGCCGTGATGGGCTGGGACGGTCCGTGGTGGAATGGGATGGGCTGGGCTGGGCTGTGGTGGGCTGCGGTGGGCTGGGACGGGCCGTGGTTGGCTGGGACGGTCTGTGGTGGGCTGTGGTAAGCTGGGACGGGCTGTGGTGGGCTGTGGTGTGCTGGGACGGGCTGTGGTGGGCCGGGACGGGCCGTGGTGGGCTGTGGTGCGCCGTGTTTATCTGGGACGAGCTGTGGTGGGCCATGGCGGGGCCGTGGTGGGCTGGGACAGGCCGTGGTTTGCCGTGGTGGGCTGAAACAGGCTGTGGTGACCTGTGGTGGGCTGTGGTGACCGGTGGTGGGCTGTGGTGACCTGTGGTGGGCTGGGACGGGTTGCGGTAGGCTGGGATAAGCTGTGTTGGGCTGCGACGGGCTGTGGTAGGCTGGGATGAGCTGTGGAGGGTTGGGACGGGCTGTGGAGGGTTGTGGAGGGCTGTGCTGAGCTTGGACAGGCTGTGGTGGGCTGAGATGGGCCGTGGTGGTCCGTGGTAAGCTGGGACGGGCCGTTCTGGGCTAGGACGGGCTGTGGTGAACTGTGGTGGGCTGGGACGGGCCGTGGTGGGCTGGGACGGGCCGTGGTGGGCTGGGACGGGCCGTGGTGGGCTGGGGTGGGCCGTGGTGGGCTGGGACGGGCCGTGGTGTGGGCTGGGGACAGGCCGTGGTGGGCTGTGGTGGACTGGGAAGGGCCGTGGTTGGCCGTGGTGTGCTCTGGTGGGCCATGGTGGACCGTGGTTGGCCGTGGTGGGGCCGGGACAGGCCGTGGTTGGCCGTGCTCGGCTGAAACAGGCTGGGACGGGCTCTGGTGGGCTGGGACGGGCTGTGGTGGTCTGTGACAAGCTCTTGTGGGCTGTGGTGGGCTGGGACGAGCTGTGGTGGGCTCTGGTGGGCTGGGACGGACTGTCGTGGGCTGGGACGGGCTGTGGTGGGGCTGGGACGGGCTGGGACGGGCCGTGGTGGGCTGGGACGGGCTGTGGTTGTGCTGGGACGGTCTGTGGTGGGCTGTGGTAAGCTGGGACGGGCTGTGGTGGGCTGTGATGGGCTGTGGTGGGCTGTGGTGTGCTGGGACGGGCTGTGGTGGGCCGGGACGGGCCGTGGTGGGCTGTGGGTGTGCCGTGTTTATCTGGGACGAGCTGTGGTGGGCCATGGCGGGCCGTGGTGGGCTGGGACGGGCCGTGGTTTGCCGTGGTTGGCTGAAACAGGCTGTGGTGACCTGTGGTGGGCTGTGGTGACCGGTGGTGGGCTGTGGTGACCGGTGGTGGGGCTGTGGTGGGCTGGGACGGGTTGCGGTGGGCTGGGACGGGTTTCGGTGGGCTTGGACGGGCTGCGGTGGGCTGGGACGGGCTGCGGTGGGCTGGGATAAGCTGTGTTGGGCTGCGACGGGCTGTGGTAGGCTGGGATGAGCTGTGGAGGGTTGGGACGGGCTGTGGAGGGTTGTGGAGGGCTGTGCTGAGCTTGGACAGGCTGTGGTGGGCTGAGATTGGCCGTGGTGGTCCGTGGTGGGCTGGGACGGGCCGTGGTGGGCTAGGACGGGCTGTGGTGAACTGTGGTGGGCTGTGATGGGCCGTGGTGGGCTGGGACGGGCCGTGGTGGGCTGGGACGGGCCGTGGTGGGCTGGGGTGGGCCGTGGTGGGCTGGGACGGGCCGTGGTGGGCTGGGACAGTCTGTGGTGGGCTGTGGAGGACTGGGAAGGGCCGTGGTGGGCCGTGGTGTGCTCTGGTGGGCCATGGTGGACCGTGGTTGGCCGTTGTGGGCCGGCACAGGCCGTGGTTAGCCGTGGTGGGCTGAAACAGGCTGGGACGGGCTCTGGTGGGCTGGGACGGGCTGTGGTGGGCTGTGGTGGGCTGGGACGGGCTGTGGTCGTCTGGGACGGATTGTGGTGTGCTGAGACGGGCCGTGGTCGTCTGGGACGGGGCCGTGGTGGGCTGAGACGGGCTGGTACTTGCTGTGGTGGGCTGTTACGGGCTGTGGTGTGCTGTGAGAGGCTGTGGTGGTCTGGGACGAGCTGGGACGGGCTGTGGTGAGCTGGGACGGGCTGTGGTGGGCTGGGACGGGCTGTGGTGGGCCGTAGTGGGCTGTGGTGGGCTGGGACGGGCTGTGGTGAACTGTGGTGGGCTGTGATGGGCCGTGGTGGGCTGGGACGGGCCGTGGGGGGGCTGGGGCGGGCCGTGGTGGGCTGGGGTGGGCCGTGGTGGGCTGGGACGGGCCGTGGTGGGCTGGGACAGGCCGTGGTGGGCTGTGGTGGACTGGGAAGGGCCGTGGTGGGCCGTGGTGTGCTCTGGTGGGCCATGGGTGGACCGTGGTTGGGCCGTGGTGGGCCGGGACAGGCCGTGGTTGGCCGTGCTCGGCTGAAACAGGCTGGGACGGGCTCTGGTGGGCTGGGACGGGATGTGGTGGGCTGGGACGGGCCGTGGTGGGCTGGGACGGGCTGTGGTGGGCTGGGACGGGCTGTGGTCGTCTGGGACGGGTTGTGGTGAGCTGAGACGGGCCGTGGTGGGCTGAGACGGGCCGTGGTGGGCTGGGACGGGCTGGTACTTGCTGTGGTGGGCTGTTACGGGCTGTGGTGTGCTGTGAGAGGCTGTGGTGTTCTGGGACGAGCTGGGACGGGCTGTGGTGGGCTGGGACGGGCTGTGGTGGGCTGGGACGGGCTGTGGTGGTCTGTGACAAGCTCTTGTGGGCTGTGGTGGGCTGGGACGAGCTGTGGTGGGCTCTGGTGGGCTCTGGTGGGCTGGGACGGACTGTCGTTGGCTGGGACGGGCTGTCGTGGGCTGGGACGGGCTGGGACGGGCCCGTTGTGGGCTGGGACGGGCTGGGATAGGCTGCGGTGTGCTGGGACGGGCTGTGGTGGGTTGTGGTGAGCTAAGACGGGCTGTGATGAAATTGGACGGGCTGTGGTGGGCTGTGGTGTGCTGGGACATGCTGTGGTGAACTGGGAAGGGCTCTGGTGGTCTGGAATGGGCTGTGGTGGGCTGGGACGGGCCGTGGCGGGCTGCGGTGGGCTGGGACGGGCTGTGGTGGGCTGGGACAGGCTCTGGTGCGCTGTGGTGGGTTGTGGTGAGCTAGAACGGGTTGTGGTGGGCTGGGACGGGCTCTGATGGTCTGCGGCGGCCGTGGTGGGCTGGGACGGGCTGTGGTGGGCTGGGACGGGCTGGGAAGGGCTGTGGTGGGTTGTGGTGAGCTGGGACGACCTCTGGTGGGCTGGGACGGGCTGTGACGGGCTGTGGTGGGCTGGGACGGGCTCTGGTGGGTTGGCACGGGGCGTGGTGGGCTGTGGTGGGCTGGGACGGGCTCTGGTGGTCTGGGACATACTGTGGTGGGCTGGGACGGGCTGGGACGGGCTCTGGTGCTCTGTGGTGGACTGGGACGTGCCGTGGTGGACCGTGGTGGGCTTGGATGGGCCGTGGTGGGGCTTGGATGGGCCGTGGTGGGCTGGGACAGGCCGTGGTGGGCTGTGGTGGACTGGGAAGGGCCGTGGTGGGCCGTGGTGTGCTCTGGTGGGCCATGGTGGACCGTGGTTGGCCGTGGTGGGCCGGGACAGGCCGTGGTTAGCCGTGCTGGGCTGAAACAGGCTGGGACGGGCTCTGGTGGGCTGGGACGGGATGTGGTGGGCTGGGACGGGCCGTGGTGGGCTGGGACGGGCCGTGGTGGGCTGGGACGGGCTGTGGTGGGCTGTGGTGGGCTGGGACGGGCTGTGGTCGTCTGGGACGGGTTGTGGTGGGCTGAGACGGGCCGTGGTGGGCTGAGACGGGCCGTGGTGGGCTGGGACGGGCTGGTACTTGCTGTGGTGGGCTGTGGTGGGCTGTGGTGTGCTGTGAGAGGCTGTGGTGGTCTGGGACGAGCTGGGACGGGCTGTGGTGGGCTGGGACGGGCTGTGGTGGGCTGGGACGGGCTGTGGTGGGCTTGGACGGGCTGTGGTGGGCCGTAGTGGGCTGTGGTGGGCTGGGACGGGCTTTGGTGGTCTGTGACAAGCTCTTGTGGGCTGTGGTGGGCTGGGACGAGCTGTGGTGGGCTCTGGTGGGCTCTGGTGGTCTGGGACGGGCTGTCGTGGGCTGGGACGGGCTGTCGTGGGGTGGGACGGGCTGGGACGGGCCGTGGTGGGCTGGGACGGGCCGTGGTGGGCTGGGACGGGTTGGGATAGGCTGCGGTGGGCCGTGGTGTGCTGTGCTGGGCCGTGGTGGGCTGGGATAGGCTGTGGTGGGCTGAGACGGGCTCTGGAGGTCTGTGGTGGGCTAGGAGGGCTTGTGGTGGGCTGGGACGGGCTGTGGTGGGCTGGGACGGGCTGCGGTGGGTTGTGGAGACCTGGTACGGGCTTGTGACGGGCTGTGGTGGGCCGGGACGGGCCGTGGTGGGCTGTGGTGCGCCGTGTTTATCTGGGACGAGCTGTGGTGGGCCATGGCGGGCCGTGGTGGGCTGGGACGGGCCGTGGTTTGCCGTGGTGGGCTGAAACAGGCTGTGGTGACCTGTGGTGGGCTGTGGTGACCGGTGGTGGGCTGTGGTGACCGGTGGTGGGCTGTGGTGGGCTGGGACGGGTTGCGGTGGGCTGGGACGGGTTTCGGTGGGCTGGGATAAGCTGTGTTGGGCTGCGACGGGCTGTGGTAGGCTGGGATGAGCTGTTGAGGGTTGGGACGGGCTGTGGAGGGTTGTGGAGGGCTGTGCTGGGCTTGGACAGGCTGTAGTGGGCTGAGATGGGCCGTGGTGGTCCGTGGTAAGCTGGGACGGGCCGTGCTGGGCTAGGACGGGCTGTGGTGAACTGTGGTGGGCTGTGATGGGCCGTGGTGGGCTGGGACGGGCCGTGGTGGGCTGGGACGGGCCGTGGTGGGCTGTGGTGGACTGGGAAGGGCCGTGGTTGGCCATGGTGTGCTCTGGTGGGCCATGGTTGACCGTGGTGGGCCGGGACAGGCCGTGGTTAGCCGTGGTGGGCTGAAACAGGCTGGGACGGGCTCTGGTGGGCTGGGACGGGCTGTGGTGGGCTGGGACGGGATGTGGTGGGCTGGGACGGGCTGTGGTGGGCTGGGACGGGCTGTGGTGGGCTGTGGTGGGCTGGGACGGGCTGTGGTGGGCTGAGACGGGCCGTGGTGGGCTGGGACGGGCTGGTACTTGCTGTGGTGGGCTGTTACGGGCTGTGGTGTGCTGTGAGAGGCTGTGGTGGTCTGGGACGAGCTGGGACGGGGCTGTGGTGGGCTGGGACGGGCTGTGGTGGGCTGGGACGGGCTGTGGTGGGCCGTAGTGGGCTGTGGTGGGCTGGGACGGGCTGTGGTGGTCTGTGACAAGCTCTTGTGGGCTGTGGTGGGCTGGGACGAGCTGTGGTGGGCTCTGGTGGGCTGGGACGGACTGTCGTGGGCTGGGACGGGCTGTCGTGGGCTGGGACGGGCTGGGACGGGCCGTGGTGGGCTGGGACGGGCCGTGGTGGGCTGGGACGGGTTGGGATAGGCTGCGGTGGGCTGGGACGGGCTGTGGTGGGTTGTGGTGAGCTGAGACGGGCTGTGGTGAAATTGGACGGGCTGTGGTGGGCTGTGGTGAACTGGGAAGGGCTCTGGTGGTCTGGAATGGGCTGTGGTGGGCTGGGACGGGCCGTGGCGGGCTGCGGTGGGCTGGGACAGGCTCTGGTGGGCCGGGACAGACTCTGGTGCGCTGTGGTGGGCTGTGGTGGGCCTATGGTGCGCTGTGGTGGGTTGTGGTGAGCTAGAACGGGTTGTGGTGGGCTGGGACGGGCTATAGTGGGCTGGGACGGGATTGTGGTGGGCTGGGACGGGCTCTGATGGTCTGCGGCGGCCGTGGTGGGCTGGGACGGGCTGGGAAGGGCTGTGGTGGGTTGTGGTGAGCTGGGACGACCTCTGGTGGGCTGGGACGGGCTGTGACGGGCTGTGGTGGGCTGTGGTAAGCTGGGACGGGCTCAGGTGGGTTGGGGCAGGCTGTGGTGCGCTGTGGTTGGCTGGGACGGGCTGTGGGTGGGCAGGGACGGGCTTTGGTGGGTTAGTGGTGGGCTGGGACGACCTCTTGTGGGCTGGGACGGGCTGTGGTGGGCTGTGGTGAGCTGGGACGGGCTCTGGTGGGTTGGCACGGGGCGTGGTGGGCTGTGGTGGGCTGGGACGGGCTGTGGTGAGCTGGGACGGGCTCTGGTGGTCTGGGACATACTGTGGTGGGCTGGGACGGGCTGGGACGGGCTGTGGTGCTCTGTGGTGGGCTGGGACGTGCCGTGGTGGACCGTGGTGGGCTTGGATGGGCCGTGGTCGGCTTGGATGGGCCGTGGTGGGCTTGGATGGGCCGTGGTGGGCTGTGGTCGGCCGTGGTGGCCTGTGGTCGGCTGTGGTGGGCTGTGGTGGGCTGTGGTCGGTTGTGGTGGGGCTGGGACGGGCTGTGGTGTACTGGGATGGGCTGTGGTGCGCCTTGGTGGGCTGTGTTGGGCCCGGATGGGCCGTGGTGGGCTGTGGTGGGCCGTGGTGGGCTGGGACGGGCTGTGGTGGGCTGGACGGGCCGTGGTTGGCTGGGACGGGCTGTGGTGGGCTGTGGTGTGATGGGACGGGCTGTGGTGGGCTGGGATCGGCTGGGATAGGCTGTGGTTGGTTATGGTGGGCTGGGAAGAGCTGTGGTGGTCTGGGACAAGCTGTGGTGGGCTGTGGTGGGCTGGGACGGGCTGTGGTGGGCTGGGACGGGCTGTAGTGGGCTGAGGCGGGCTGTGGTGGGCTTCACGGGCTGTGGTGGGCTGTGGTGGTCTGTGGTGGCCTGGGACGTGCTGTGGTGGGCTGGGACGGGCTGTGGTGGGCTGTGGTGGGTTCTGAAGGGCTGTGGTGGGCTGTGGTGGGTTGGGACACGCTGTGGTGGGTAGGGACGGGCTGTGGTGTGTTGTGACGGGCTGGGACGGGCCGTGGTGGGCTGGGATGGGCTGCGGTGGGCTGTGGTGGGCTGTGGTGGGCTGGGACGGGCTGTGACGGGCTGTGGTGGGCTGCGACGGGCTCTGGGGGTCTGGGACAGGCTTGGACGAGCTGGGACAGGCTGGGACAGGCTGTGGTGGGCTGAGACGAGCTGTGGTGGGCTGGGACAAGCTCTGGTGGTCTGGGACATACTGTGGTGGGCTGGGACGGGCTGGGACGGGCTGTGGTGCTCTGTGGTGGGCTGGGACGTGCCGTGGTGGACCGTGGTGGGCTTGGATGGGCCGTGGTGGGCTTGGATGGGCCGTGGTGGGCTGTGGTCGGCCGTGGTGGGCTGTGGTGGGCTGTGGTCGGTTGTGGTGGGCTGGGACGGGCTGTGGTGGGCTGAGATGGGATGTGGTGGTATGGGACAGGCTGTAATGGGCTGGGATGGGCTGTGGTGCGCCTTGGTGGGCTGTGTTGGGCCCGGATGGGGCCGTGGTGGGCCGTGGTGGGCTGGGACGGGCTGTGGTGGGCTGGGACGGGCCATGGTTGGCTGGGACGGGCTGTGGTGGGCTGTGGTGTGATGGGACGGGCTGTGGTGGGCTGGGATTGGCTGGGATAGGCTGTGGTTGGTTATGGTGGGCTGGGAAGAGCTGTGGTGGTCTGGGACAAGCTGTGGTGGGCTGTGGTGGGCTGGGACGGGGCTGTGGTGGGCTGGGATGGGCTGTAGTGGGCTGAGGCGGGCTGTGGTGGGCTGGCACGGGCTGTGGTGGGCTGTGGTGGGCTGTGGTGGTCTGTGGTGGCCCTGGGACGGGCTGTGGTGGGTTCTGAAGGGCTGTGGTGGGCTGTGGTGGGTTGGGACACGCTGTGGTGGGTAGGGACGGGCTGTGGTGGGCTGTGGTGTGTTGTGACATGTTGGCACGGGCTGGGACGGGCCGTGGTGGGCTGGGATGGGCTGCGGTGGGCTGTGGTGGGCTGGGACAGGCTGTGGTGAGCTGAGACGGGCTCTGGAGGGCTGTGGTGGGCTGGGACGGGCTGTGGTGAACTGTGGTGGGCCGTGGTGGGCTTTCGTGGGCTGTGGTGGGCTGGGACGGGCTGTGGTGGGCGGAGGACGGGCTGGGACGGGCTGTGGTGGGTTGTGGAGAGCTGTGACGGGCTGTGGTGGGCTGCGACGGGCTGTGGTGGCTGGGACGGGCTGGGACAGGCTGGGACGGGCTGTGGTGGGCTGAGACGGGCTGGGAGGGGCTGGGACGGGCTGTGGTGGTCTGGGACGGGCTGTGTTGGGCGGGGACGGGCTGTGGTGGGCTGGAACGGACTGTGGTGGTCCTGGACGGGCTCTGGTGGGCTGTGGTGGGCTGGGATGGACTGTGGTGAGCTGGGATGGGCTGGGACGGGCTGTGGGTGGCTGGGACGGGCTGTGGTGGGCTGGGACTTGCTGTGGTGTGCTGTGGTTTGTCCATCAAACAGCTTCTCTGTTTTTCTGTCTCTCAGGCCAACAGTTTTACCGTCTCCTCGGTCTCTGCCCCCTCTTGGCTTCATCGTTTCATTATTAGAAAGAAAGGACAGGACCTGGCCAAAATAACTCAGCAGATGCCAAAGGTATGGGTGAGCTGGTTAGCTTAGCACCCCCCGCGTAGAAAAAGGTTTAGTCCAGATCACTCATCACGAAAGAGAGAGGTGTATTCTAGCGTGGGTAAAACCAAGGGGAAATGACACAGATCTTTGCTGTTCAAGGGAACCCTCTCTTTTACTGCTGCAAACACTGCTCCTCCTATGTTATTGTCATGGGTTGAGCCCTTCCAAGGAAGCTTTATGTGGTGCTGTTTTGAGAACTGATGTAGTAGGATACCTGGAAATGGCGAGTGCAGCAAGGCTTCTCCCTGGGGAGTTAGACGGTATCTAGATAAAGGCTAAATGAGTAAACTTCTCCAAAGCCCTTGCCAGAAAACCGGGGACGGCACCAGAGCCTTGGGCTCTAGGCACTGCCATATGGCCGAAATTGTTAAGTTTCTGACTTGTAAAATTGTGGGGATTTGGTCTGGGCTTTTTGGGAAGGAGCACATCTCTCAGTGGCAGGGATCGATGGTGTAGGCCTGACCAAAAGCATTGGCCTGGCTTGGATCTTGGCAAATTCTGAAGAGATTCATTGTCCTTCACCTCAAGGTTCACATCAAATTCACTGGAGGAGAGGATAACATCACTTTGGAAGGACCTACAGAAGATGTGCATGTGGCTCAGGAACAGATTGAAGCCGTGCTCAAGGAACTGGTGAGCTGCAGTTACTAGTTCCAGTAAGAAACTGGGGGAAGAAGGGGCAACAGAGCAGAGGTGATGAGGTGTTTGTCACATCCATAGGATGTCTTGGCATGCTTAATCGAACTTGCAGGAGACAAATTGTGTGGCAGGTGGATGACACCCCTTGGTCATCCATAGCATCCTTGAAAAGTCAGCATTAATTTTTTTGGTGCGGAGAAGGAAGGATTCTCTTGGTTATAGCTGGAGAGGCATAGAAGTGAGTCTTTTCGATGTTTCATGAGCACAATGCTCTCTTCTCAAAGCAGAGGAATGCTTGTGCTCTGCTGAAGAGCAGAAGTGCTTGTAGCTGACCGCTGGTGAGTCAGTGCCAATACTGGCAGTAGGCAGTTACTTAGGGCACGAGACAGAAGCGGTGGCCTGTCCTACCTGGCCCTATATAATATAATATATAATAGTGGACATACATACATATATAGATATAGATATAAAAATATAATTCTTTTTAGATCCACGGGATGGATTACGCAATAATCAAGGCTGACCACCAATTCCACCGACACCTCATTGGCAAGAACGCAGCTAAACGGTAAGTGGAGTGCCTTTCTAGTCCTTCCCATGCTCACACTCTTCGTGTTTAGTAGATGGTATCAGGGGCTCTGTAGCTCACCCAGTGTGCTGTCTCCATCACGTTTCCTCTGCTTTCCTGGAGTGGTGGTGGTACAAGGAGAGAAATGGGCCGTGAGGCCTTGCGATGGCTTTAACGTGTGAAAGTACCTTGGGAGCCTGAACAGTAGTGGAATTACTTCTCTGTGCGAATGACATTTTAGCAGCCAGTTGTGGGTGGTGGAAATGTGCTTGGTGAGCTTCTCCCTGTAGAGGAATGAAGGCGGTGGGTTGATTAGCATTGATAACACGCAGCTGTGGCCTTGCCTCAGAGGCAGTGGGTTGATTGACGTGGATGACGTGCAGGTGTAGCTGGTTCCCGCTAAGGGGTTAAATAGCCCTGTGGCTTGTGGGAGAGGGTGTCAGCTGGAGGAGGAGCAGTGTGGTCTGGCCTCTGGAGGAAGGCGCTACAGCACCGGCGGTAGAATATGGTCAACGGTAAAGCCTTGTTGCGGTCTGCTAGTTTGATAGCACTGCAACGTGACCCCAGCCAAGAGTTTGGGGTAGAAAGGAACGATTATCCTCTGCTCTAAATGTGATACTGTTTGGGGAAGAAACACGCCTCGCTCTGACAAGGGAACAATGGGCTCTGTAGATGCCACGGTATTTACTTGGACAGGCTCTCGTGTGGCACAGGTCTGCTCTCAGTGAACTCCAGGGGGAAGAGGCAATTTCCCCTGTCTCAACCCTACCCCGCTGAGCCCTTCCCAGAGGCGGCTTTACTTCTTCAACAGCCTCTGAGCAGTGATAATCAAGGTGCCTTGCTTCCAGGTCTTTGCCTAGCAGATGGCGTCACCACAGTCCTTGCCTCGAAGTGAACAGGATGAAGGATCTGTACAAGGTGTCTGTGCGCATTCCCCCGGACAACGAGAAGAGCAACCCGATCAGAATGGAAGGAGACCCACAGGGGGTCCCACAGGCCAAGAAAGAGCTGCTGGAACTCGCTTCCCGTATGGTGAGTGGGTAGGACGTGATGTTTGGGAGACTGCAGGGTTTGCGCTCTCGTGTTCCCTTGTAACCTTCTGGTGCGAGTGTGTGCCCCTTGCCCACCGAGCACTTGGATCTCATGACAAGTGCAAGTTCCTCTTCACAAATGTCTTCCCCTGTTCCCTCGGGTAGCCTTTCTCTGTCAACGCAGAGTGAATTTTGTCTGGAGAAAAGAGGGACAGTGCTGGCAAGTAAACCGTCGGGCAGCAAACCGCTAAGTCAAAGTAGATGGCTCTCCGGCTGAACACTCAGTGTGCCCTCTGTTCCCATCAGGAAAATGAACACGCTGCGGACCTAATCGTTGAGCAGAAATTCCACCGGACCATCATTGGGCAGAAGGCTGAGCGGGTCTGGGAAATCCGGGAGCAATTCCCAGAGGTAAGGCTTTGTAGGAGAGGAGGAATCCAGAGGGGATATTTCCTACATGGGTAGTAGGCCTGTCGTCACAGAAGTCGTAACTTTAGTGGCTCTGTAGCGCAAGTGTCTGAGAAGATAGTTCTTTTAGCCAGAGGCCGCTAACACGGTTCCCCGTTTCTGAATGGGAAAAGGGCATGAGTAGGATCCCCCCAACCTTTGCATGTGTCTGACACAAGGGTTCTTGCTTTTGCTTGAGCTAACTAGAAATGACCGCTCCTGCAGGTTATCATCAGCTTCCCAGACCCTGCACACAAGAGTGACATCGTCCAACTCCGAGGTCCCAAAAACGAGGTGGAGAAGTGCACCGAGTACATGCAAAAGATGGTGGCAGACCTGGTAAGGAGGTCTTCTGCCTGCTCTTCCCTCCTCCGTGCCTGGATAACCCTGGGGCAAAGCAGAGCTCTACTGGCTTGGGTAGAGCTAAAACACCTCAAGAGGAGGGAGCTGTCAGCTCTGTTTTGGCTGAATGGAGGCAGGGGGATAGTACCTGTTATGGGAAGGCTATAGGGGAACGTCCTTGCCTTTGTTTAGTCTTACAAAAGTCCCTCGTATAGAGAACTTCCTTGGGTCTAAGCCTGTTTTCAAAAGCTCGTTTATCAGAGCTCCTGAAGTCGGGCCTCCCTTGCCACGACAGTGTAAACTTCATGTCTCCCTTCCTTTCTCCCTTAGGTTGAAAACAGCTTTTCTATTTCTGTCCCCATCTGCAAACAGTTCCACAAGAACATCATAGCGAAAGGAGGTGCCAAAATCAAGAAGGTGAGATACTGTTCCTAACACAGGTGAGCCGGGACGGGCCGCGGTGGGCCGGGACGGGCTGGGACAGGCTGTAACCGGCTGTGGTGTGCTGTGGTGGGCTGGGACGGGCCGGGGTGGGCTGGGACGGGCCGGGGTGGGCTGGGACGGGCCGGGGTGGGCTGGGACGGGCCGGTACTTGATGTGGTGGGCTGGGACGGGCCGTGGTGGGCTGTGGTGTGCCGTGATGGGCTGGGACGGGCCGTGGTGGGCTGTGGTGTGCCGTGGTGGGCTGTGGTGTGCCGTGGTGGGCTGTGGTGTGCCGTGGTGGGCTGGGACGGGCCGTGGTGGGCTGGGACGGGCCGTGGTGGGCTGGGACGGGCCGTGGTGGGCGGGGACGGGCCGTGGTGGGCAGGGACGGGCCGTGGTGAGCTGTGGAGAGCCGTGGTGAGCTGTGGAGAGCCGTGGTGGGCTGGGACGGGCCGTGGTGGGCTGGGACGGGCCGTGGTGGGCTGGGACGGGCCGTGGTGGGCTGGGACGGGCTCTGGTGGTGAGCAGAGACGGCCTGTGTTGGGCTGGGACCGGCTGTGATAAGCTGTAACCGGCTGTGGTGGGCTGTGTTGGGCTGGGACGGGCTGTGATAAGCTGTAACCGGCTGTGGTGGGCTGTGTTGGGCTGGGACGGGTCGTGGTGGGCTGGGGAGGGTTGGGACGGGCTGGGACTGGCCGTGGTGGGCTGTGGTGGGCCGTGGTGGTCTGGGACAGGCTGTGGTGGGCTTTGGTGGGTTCTTGTGAGCTTGAGATGGGCTGTGGTGGGCTGGGACGGGCTGGGACGGGCTCTGGTGGTCTGGAACGAGCTGTGATGGGCTGCAATGGGCTGTGGTGGGCTGGGACGGGCTGTGGTGGGCTGGGACGGGCTGTGGTGGGCTGGGACGGGCTGTGGTGGGCTGGGACGGGCTGTGGTGGGCGGGGACGGGCTGTGGTGGGCTGTGACGGGCTGGGATGGGCTGTGGTGGACTGGGACGGGCTGTGGTCGACAGGGACGGGCTGGGACGGGCTGTGGTGGGCTGGGACTGGCTGTGGTGAGCTTTGGTGGGCCGTGGTTCGCTGTGGTCGGCCGTGGTGGGCTGGGACGGGCCATGGTGGGCTGTGGTGGGCCGTGGTGGTCTGGGACAGGCTGTGGTGGGCTGTGGTGGGTTCTGGTGAGCTTGAGACGGGCTGTGGTGGGCTGGGACGGGCTGGGATGGGCTCTGGTGGGCTTGGGTAGGCTGTGGTGGGCTGGGACGGGCCGTGGTGGGCCGGGACGGGCCGTAGTGGGCTGGGACGAACTGTGGTGGGCTGGGATGAACTGTGGTGGTCAGTGGTGGGCTGGGACGGGCTGTGGTGAGCTGGGACGGGCCGTGGTGGGCTGGGAAAGGCCGTGGTGGGCTGGGACGGGCCGTGGCGGGCTGGGACGGGCCGTGGCGGGCTGGGACGGGCCGAGACGGGCTGGGACGGGCCGTGGTGGGCTGGGACGGACTCTGGTGTGGTGGGACGGGCTGTGGTGGGCTGGGACCGGCTGCGGTGGGGTGTGGTGGGCTGGGACCGGCTGCGGTGGGGTGTGGTGGGCTGGGACCGGGCTGCGGTGGGCTGTGGTGGGCTGGATTGGGCTGGGACGGGCTGTGGTGGGTGTGGTGGACTGGGACGCGCTGTGGTGAACTGAGACGGGCTGTGGTGGGCTGGGATTTGCTGGGACAGCTGGAAGGGGCTGTGGTGGGCTGGGACGGGCTGCGGTGGGCTGGGACGGGCTGCGGTGGACTGGGACGGGCTGCGGTGGACTGGGACGGGCTGCAGTGGGCTGGGACGGGCTGGGACGGGCTGTGGTGGGCTGGGACGAGCTAAGGTGGGCTGGGACGGGCTGCGGTGGGCTGGGACGGGCTGGGACGGGCTGCGGTGGGTTGGGACGGGCTGCGGTGGGCTGGGACGAGCCGTAGTAGGCCGGGACGGGCTGTGGTGGGCTGGGACGGGCCGTGGTGGGTTGTTACAGGCCATGGTGGGCTGGGACAGGCTGTGGTGCGCTGTGGTGGACCGTGGTGGGCTGTGATGGGCTATGGTAAGCTGGGACGGGATGTGGTAAGCTGGGACGGGCTTTCGTGGGCGGGGACGGGTTGTCGTGGGCTGGGACGGGCTGGGACGGGCCGTGGTGAGCTGGGACGGGCCGTGGTGGGCTGTGGTGGGACGGGACAGGCTGTGGTGGGCTGGGACGGGCTGTGGTGGTCTACGGTAGCCTGTGGTGTGCTGTAGTGGCCTGTGGTGGGCTGGGACGGGCTGTGGTGGGCTGGGACGGGCTCTGGTGGGCTGGGACGGGCCGTGGTGGGCTGGGACGGGCCGTGGTGGGCTGGGACGGGCTGTGGTGGGCTGGGACGGGGTGTGGTCGTCTGGGACGGGTTGTGGTGAGCTGAGACGGGCCGTGGTGGGCTGAGACGGGCCGTGGTGGGCTGGGACGGGCTGGTACTTGCTGTGGTGGGCTGTTACGGGCTGTGGTGGGCTGGGACGGGCTGTGGTGGGCTGGGACGGGCTGTGGTGGGCTGGGACGGGCTCTGATGGTCTGCGGCGGCCGTGGTGGGCTGGGACGGGCTGTGGTGGGCTGGGACGGGCTGGGAAGGGCTGTGGTGGGTTGTGGTGAGCTGGGACGACCTCTGGTGGGCTGGGACGGGCTGTGACGGGCTGTGGTGGGCTGTGGTAAGCTGGGACGGGCTCAGGTGGGTTGGGACGGGCTGTGGTGCGCTGTGGTTGGCTGGGACGGGCTGTGGTGGGCGGGGACGGGCTTTGGTGGGTTAGTGGTGGGCTGGGACGACCTCTTGTGGTCTGGGACGGGCTGTGGTGGGCTGTGGTGAGCTGGGACGGGCTCTGGTGGGTTGGCACGGGGCGTGGTGGGCTGTGGTGGGCTGGGACGGGCTGTGGTGGGCTGGGACGGGCTCTGGTGGTCTGGGACATACTGTGGTGGGCTGGGACGGGCTGTGGTGCTCTGTGGTGGGCTGGGACGTGCCGTGGTGAACCGTGGTGGGCTTGGATGGGCCGTGGTGGGCTTGGATGGGCCGTGGTGGGCTTGGATGGGCCGTGGTGGGCTGTGGTCTGCCGTGGTGGGCTGTGGTCGGCCGTGGTGGGCTGTGGTGGGCTGTGGTCGGTTGTGGTGGGCTGGGACGGGCTGTGGTGGGCTGAGATGGGATGTGGTGGTCTGGGACAGGCTGTAATGGGCTGGGATGGGCTGTGGTGCGCCTTGGTGGGCTGTGTTGGGCCCGGATGGGCCGTGGTGGGCTGTGGTGGGCCGTGGTGGGCTGGGACGGGCTGTGGTGGGCTGGGACGGGCCGTGGTTGGCTGGGACGGGCTGTGGTGGGCTGTGGTGTGATGGGACGGGCTGTGGTGGGCTGGGATCGGCTGGGATAGGCTGTGGTTGGTTATGGTGGGCTGGGAAGAGCTGTGGTGGTCTGGGACAAGCTGTGGTGGGCTGTGGTGGGCTGGGACGGGCTTTAGTGGGCTGAGGCGGGCTGTGGTGGGCTTCACGGGCTGTGGTGGGCTGTGGTGGTCTGTGGTGGCCTGGGACGTGCTGTGGTGGGCTGGGACGGGCTGTGGTGGGCTGTGGTGGGTTCTGAAGGGCTGTGGTGGGCTGTGGTGGGTTGGGACACGCTGTGGTGGGTAGGGACGGGCTGTGGTGGGCTGTGGTGTGTTGTGACGGGTTGGCACGGGCTGGGACGGGCCGTGGTGGGCTGGGATGGGCTGCGGTGGGCTGTGGTGGGCTGTGGTGGGCTGGGACGGGCTGTGGTGGGTTGGGACGGGCTGTGTTTGGCTGGGACGGGCAGTGGTGGGCTGGGACGGGCAGTGGTGGGCTGGGACGGGCTGTGGTGGGCTGGGATGGGCTGTGGTGGGCTGGGACGGGCTGTGGTGGGCTGGGACAGTCTGGTGTGGGCTGTGGTAAGCTGGGACGGGCTGTGGTGGGCTGTGATGGGCTGTGGTGGGCTGTGGTGTGCTGGGACGGGCTTTGGAGGGTTGGGACGGGCTGGGACGGGCTGGGACGGGTAGTGGTGGGCTGGGACGGGTTGGGATCGGCTGCGGTGGGCCGTGGTGGCCTGGTATAGGCTCTGGTGAGCTGAGACGGGCTCTGGAGGTCTGTGGTGGGCTAGGACAGCTTGTGGTGGGCTGGGACGGGCTGTGGTGGGCTGTGGTGGGCTTTCGTGGGCCGTGGTGGGCTGGGACGGGCTGTGGTGGGCTGGGACGGGCTGTGGTGAACTGTGGTGGGCTGTGGTGGGCTGTGGTGGTCTGGGACGAGCTGGGACGGGCCGTGGTGGGCTGGGACGGGCCATGGTGGGGTGCGACGGGCCGTGGTGGGCTGGGACGGGCCATGGTGGGGTGCGACGGGCCGTGGTGGGCTGCGACGGGCCGTGGTGGGCTGGGACGGGCCGTGGTGGGCTGGGACAGGCTGTGGTGGGCTGTGGTGGACTGGGAAGGGCCTTGGTGGGCCGTGGTGTGCTCTGGTGGGCCATGGTGGACCGTGGTTGGCCGTGGTGGGCCGGGACAGGCCGTGGATAGCCGTGCTGGGCTGAAACAGGCTGGGACGGGCTCTGGTGGGCTGGGACGGGATGTGGTGGGCTGGAACGGGCCGTGGTGGGCTGGGACGGGCTGTGGTGAGCTGTGGTGGGCTGGGACGGGCTGTGGTCGTCTGGGACGGGTTGTGGTGAGCTGAGACGGGCCGTGGTGGGCTGAGACGGGCCGTGGTGGGCTGGGACGGGCTGGTACTTGCTGTGGTGGGCTGTTACGGGCTGTGGTGTGCTGTGAGAGGCTGTGGTGGTCTGGGACGAGCTGGAACGGGCTGTGGTGGGCTGGGACGGTCTGTGGTGAGCTGTGGTGGGCTGGGACGGGCTGTGGTGGTCTGGGACAAGCTGTGGTGGGCTCTGGTGGGCTGGGACGAGCTGTGGTGGGCTCTGGTGGGCTCTGGTGGGCTGGGACGGGCTGTGGTGGGCTGGGACGGGCTCTGGTGGGCTGGGACGGGCTGTCGTGGGCTGGGACGGGCTGGGACGGGCCGTGGTGGGCTGGGACGGGCCGTGGTGGGCTGGGACGGGCCGTGGTGGGCTGGGACGGGTTGGGATAGGCTGCGGTGGGCCGTGGTGTGCTGTGGTGGGCCGTGGTGGGCTGGGATAGGCTGTGGTGAGCTGAGACGGGCTCTGGAGGTCTGTGGTGGGCTAGGACGGCTTAGTGGTGAGCTGGGACGGGCTGTGGTGGGCTGTGGTGGGCTGGGACGGGCTGTGGTGGGCTGGGATGGGCTGCGGTGTGTTGTGGAGAGCTGGGACGGGCTGTGACGGGCTGTGGTGGGCCAGGACGGGCTGTGGTGGGCTGTGGTGCGCCGTGTTTATCTGGGACGAGCTGTGGTGGGCCGTGGTGGGCTGAGACGGGCCGTGGTTTGCCGTGGTGGGCTGAAACAGGCTGTGGTGACCTGTGGTGGGCTGTGGTGACCGGTGGTGGGCTGTGTTGACCTGTGGTGGGCTGTGGTGGGCTGGGACGGGTTGCAGTGGGCTGGGATAAGCTGTGTTGGGCTGTGACGGGCTGTGGTAGGCTGGGATGAGCTGTGGAGGGTTGGGACGGGCTGTGGAGGGTTGTGGAGGGCTGTGCTGGGCTTGGACAGGCTGTGGTGGGCTGAGATGGGCCGTGGTGGTCCGTGGTGGGCTGGGACGGGCCGTGCTGGGCTAGGACGGGCTGCGGTGAACTGTGGTGGGCTGTGATGGGCCGTGGTGGGCTGGGACGGGCCGTGGTGGGCTGGGACGGGCCGTGGTGGGCTGGGACGGGCCGTGGTGGGCTGGGACAGGCCGTGGTGGGCTGGGAAGGGCCGTGGTGGGCTGTGGTGGACTGGGAAGGGCCGTGGTGGGCCGTGGTGTGCTCTGGTGGGCCATGGTTGACCGTGGTTGGCCTTGGTGGGCCGGGACAGGCCGTGGTTAGCCGTGGTGGGCTGAAACAGGCTGGGACGGGCTGTGGTGGGCTGGGACGGGCTGTGGTGTGCTGGGACGGGCTGTGGTGGGCCGTAGTGGGCTGTGTTGGGCTTGGACGGGCTGTGGTGGGCTGTGACAAGCTCTTGTGGGCTCTGGTGGGCTGGGACGAGCTGTGGTGGGCTCTGGTGGGCTCTGGTGGGCTGGGACGGACTGTCGTGGGCTGGGACGAGCTGTCGTGGGCTGGGACGGGCTGGGACGGGCCGTGGTGGGCTGGGACGGGCTGTGGTGAAATTGGACGGGCTGTGGTGGGCTGTGGTGAACTGGGAAGGGCTCTGGTGGTCTGGAATGGGCTGTGGTGGGCTGGGACGGGCCGTGGCGGGCTGCGGTGGGCTGGGACGGGCTGTGGTGGGCTGGGACAGGCTCTCGTGGGCCGGGACAGACTCTGGTGCGCTGTGGTGGGCTGTGGTGGGCTATGGTGCGCTGTGGTGGGTTGTGGTGAGCTAGAACGGGTTGTGGTGGGCTGGGACGGGCTATAGTGGGCTGGGACGGGCTGTGGTGGGCTGGGACGGGCTCTGATGGTCTGCGGCGGCCGTGGTGGGCTGGGACGGGCTGTGGTGGGCTGGGACGGGCTGGGAAGGGCTGTGGTGGGTTGTGGTGAGCTGGGACGACCTCTGGTGGGCTGGGACGGGCTGTGACGGGCTGTGGTGGGCTGTGGTAAGCTGGGACGGGCTCAGGTGGGTTGGGGCAGGCTGTGGTGCTCTGTGGTTGGCTGGGACGGGCTGTGGTGGGCGGGGACGGGCTTTGGTGGGTTAGTGGTGGGCTGGGACGACCTCTTGTGGTCTGGGACGGGCTGTGGTGGGCTGTGGTGAGCTGGGACGGGCTCTGGTGGGTTGGCACGGGGCGTGGTGGGCTGTGGTGGGCTGGGACGGGCTGTGGTGGGCTGGGACGGGCTCTGGTGGTCTGGGACGTACTGTGGTGGGCTGGGACGGGCTGGGACAGGCTGTGGTGCTCTGTGGTGGGCTGGGACGTGCCGTGGTGGACCGTGGTGGGCTTGGATGGGCCGTGGTGGGCTTGGATGGGCCGTGGTGGGCTGTGGTCTGCCGTGGTGGGCTGTGGTCGGCCGTGGTGGGCTGTGGTGGGCTGGGACGGGCTGTGGTGGGCTGAGATGGGATGTGGTGGTCTGGGACAGGCTGTAATGGGCTGGGATGGGCTGTGGTGCGCCTTGGTGGGCTGTGTTGGGCCCGGATGGGCCGTGGTGGGCTGTGGTGGGCCGTGGTGGGCTGGGACGGGCTGTGGTGGGCTGGGACGGGCCGTGGTTGGCTGGGACGGGCAGTGGTGGGCTGTGGTGTGATGGGACGGGCTGTAGTGGGCTGGGATCGGCTGGGATAGGCTGTGGTTGGTTATGGTGGGCTGGGACGGGCTGTGGTGGGCTGGGACGGGCTGTAGTGGGCTGAGGCGGGCTGTGGTGGGCTTCACGAGCTGTGGTGGGCTGTGGTGGTCTGTGGTGGCCTGGGACGTGCTGTGGTGGGCTGGGACGGGCTGTGGTGGGCTGTGGTGGGTTCTGAAGGGCTGTGGTGGGCTGTGGTGGGTTGGGACACGCTGTGGTGGGTAGGGACGGGCTGTGGTGGGCTGTGGTGTGTTGTGACGGGTTGGCACGGGCTGGGACGGGCCGTGGTGGGCTGGTACGGGCTGCGGTGGGCTGTGGTGGGCTGTGGTGGGCTGGGACGGGCTGTGGTGGGTTGGGACGGGCTGGGACGGGCTGGGACGGGCAGTGGTGGTCTGGGACGGGCAGTGGTGGGCTGGGACGGGCTGTGGTCGGCTGGGACGGGCTGTGGTGGGCTGGGACAGGCCGTGGTGGGCTGTGGTGCGCCGTGTTTATCTGGGACGAGCTGTGGTGGGCCATGGCGGGCCGTGGTGGGCTGGGACGGGCCGTGGTTTACCGTGGTGGGCTGAAACAGGCTGTGGTGACCGGTGGTGGGCTGTGGTGACCGGTGGTGGGCTGTGGTGACCTGTGGTGGGCTGTTGTGGGCTGGGACGGGTTTGGGTGGGCTGGGATAAGCTGTGTTGGGTTGCGACGGGCTGTGGTAGGCTGGGATGAGCTGTGGAGGGTTGGGACGGGCTGTGGAGGGTTGTGGAGGGCTGTGCTGGGCTTGGACAGGCTGTGGTGGGCTGAGATGGGCCGTGGTGGTCCGTGGTGGGCTGGGACGGGCCGTGCTGGGCTAGGACGGGCTGTGGTGAACTGTGGTGGGCTGTGATGGGCCGTGGTGGGCTGGGACGGGCCGTGGTGGGCTGGGGTGGGCCGTGGTGGGCTGGGACGGGCCGTGGTGGGCTGGGACAGGCTGTGGTGGGCTGTGGTGGACTGGGAAGGGCCGTGGTGGGCCGTGGTGTGCTCTGGTGGGCCATGGTGGACCGTGGTTGGCCGTGGTGGGCCGGGACAGGCCGTGGTTAGCCGTGCTGGGCTGAAACAGGCTGGGACGGGCTCTGGTGGGCTGGGACGGGATGTGGTGGGCTGGGACGGGCCGTGGTGGGCTGGGACGGGCTGTGGTGGGCTGGGACGGGGTGTGGTCGTCTGGGACGGGTTGTGGTGAGCTGAGACGGGCCGTGGTGGGCTGAGACGGGCCGTGGTGGGCTGGGCCGGGCTGGTACTTGCTGTGGTGGGCTGTTACGGGCTGTGGTGTGCTGTGAGAGGCTGTGGTGGTCTGGGATGGGCTGTGGTGGGCTGGGACGGGCTGTGGTGGGCTGGGACGGGCTGTGGTGGGCCGTAGTGGGCTGTGTTGGGCTTGGACGGGCTGTGGTGGTCTGTGACAAGCTCTTGTGGGCTGTGGTGGGCTGGGACGAGCTGTGGTGGGCTCTGGTGGGCTCTGGTGGGCTGGGACGAACTGTCGTGGGCTGGGACGAGCTGTGGTGGGCTGGGACAGTCTGGTGTGGGCTGTGGTAAGCTGGGACGGGCTGTGGTGGGCTGTGATGGGCTGTGGTGGGCTGTGGTGTGCTGGGACGGGCTTTGGAGGGTTGGGACGGGCTGGGACGGGCTGGGACGGGTAGTGGTGGGCTGGGACGGGTTGGGATCGGGGGCGGTGGGCCGTGGTGGGCTGGGATAGGCTCTGGTGAGCTGAGACGGGCTCTGGAGGTCTGTGGTGGGCTAGGACGGCTTGTGGTGGGCTGGGACGGGCTGTGGTGGGCCGTGGTGGGCTGTGGTGGGCTTTCGTGGGCCGTGGTGGGCTGGGACGGGCTGTGGTGGGCTGGGACGGGCTGCGGTGGGTTGTGGAGAGCTGGGACGGGCTGTGACGGGCTGTGGTGGGCTGCGACGGGCTCTGGGGGTCTGGGACAGGCTTGGACGAGCTGGGACAGGCTGGGACAGGCTGTGGTGGGCTGAGACGGGCTGGGAGGGGCTGGGACGGGCTGTGGTGGGCTGTGGTGGGCCGTGGTGGGCTGGGACGGGCTGTGGTGGGCTGGGACGGGCAGTGGTGGGCTGTGGTGGGCTGTGGTGTGCTGGGACGGGCTGTGGTGGGCCGGGACGGGCCGTGGTGGGCTGTGGTGCGCCGTGTTTGTCTGGGACGAGCTGTGGTGGGCCATGGCGGGCCGTGGTGGGCTGGGACGGGCCGTGGTTTGCCGTGGTGGGCTGAAACAGGCTGTGGTGACCTGTGGTGGGCTGTGGTGACCGGTGGTGGGCTGTGGTGGGCTGGGACGGGTTGCGGTGGGCTGGGACGGGTTTCGGTGGGCTAGGACGGGCTGCGGTGGGCTGGGACGGGCTGCGGTGGGCTGGGATAAGCTGTGTTGGGCTGCGACGGGCTGTGGTAGGCTGGGATGAGCTGTGGAGGGTTGGGACGGGCTGTGGAGGGTTGTGGAGGGCTGTGCTGGGCTTGGACAGGCTGTGGTGGGCTGAGATGGGCCGTGGTGGTCCGTGGTGGGATGGGACGGGCCGTGCTGGGCTAGGACGGGCTGTGATGAACTGTGGTGGGCTGTGATGGGCCGTGGTGGGCTGGGACAGGCCGTGGTGGGCTGGGGTGGGCCGTGGTGGGCTGGGACGGGCCGTGGTGGGCTGGGACGGGCCGTGGTGGGCTGGGACGGGCTGTGGTGGGCTGGGACAGGCTGTGGTGGGCTCTGGTGGGCTGGGACGAGCTGTGGTGGGCTCTGGTGGGCTCTGGTGGGCTGGGACGGGCTGTGGTGGGCTGGGACAGGCTCTGGTGGGCTGGGACGGGCTGTCGTGGGCTGGGACGGGCTGTCGTGGGCTGGGACGGGCTGGGACGGGCCGTGGTGGGCTAGGACGGGCCGTGGTGGGCTGGGACGGGCCGTGGTGGGCTGGGACGGGTTGGGATAGGCTGCGGTGGGCCGTGGTGTGCTGTGGTGGGCCGTGGTAGGCTGGGATAGGCTGTGGTGAGCTGAGACGGGCTCTGGAGGTCTGTGGTGGGCTAGGACGGCTTAGTGGTGGGCTGGGACGGGCTGTGGTGGGCTGTGGTGGGCTGAAACAGGCTGTGGTGACCTGTGGTGGGCTGTGGTGACCGGTGGTGGGCTGTGGTGGGCTGGGACGGGCTGTGGTGGGCTGGGACGGGCTGTGGTGGGCTGGGACGGGCTGCGGTGTGTTGTGGAGAGCTGGGACGGGCTGTGACGGGCTGTGGTGGGCCGGGACGGGCCGTGGTGGGCTGTGGTGCGCCGTGTTTATCTGGGACGAGCTGTGGTGGGCCATGGCGGGCCGTGGTGGGCTGGGACGGGCCGTGGTTTGCCGTGGTGGGCTGAAACAGGCTGTGGTGACCGGTGGTGGGCTGTGCTGACCGGTGGTGGGCTATGGTGGGCTGGGACGGGTTGCGGTGGGCTGGGACGGGTTTCGGTGGGCTAGGACGGGCTGCGGTGGGCTGGGACGGGCTGCGGTGGGCTGGGATAAGCTGTGTTGGGCTGTGACGGGCTGTGGTAGGCTGGGATGAGCTGTGGAGGGTTGGGACGGGCTGTGGAGGGCTGTGCTGGGCTTGGACAGGCTGTGGTGGGCTGAGACGGGCCGTGGTGGTCCGTGGTGGGCTGGGACGGGCCGTGCTGGGCTAGGACGGGCTGTGGTGAACTGTGGTGGGCTGGGACGGGCCGTGGTGGGCTGGGATGGGCCGTGGTGGGCTGCGACGGGCCGTGGTGGGCTGGGACGGGCCGTGGTGGGCTGGGACAGGCCGTGGTGGGCTGTGGTGGACTGGGAAGGGCCGTGGTGGGCCGTGGTGTGCTCTGGTGGGCCATGGTGGACCGTGGTTGGCCGTGGTGGGCCGGGACAGGCCGTGGTTAGCCGTGCTGGGCTGAAACAGGCTGGGACGGGCTGTGGTGGGCTGGGACAGGCTGTGGTGGGCTGGGACGGGCTCTGGTGGGCTGGGACGGGCTGTGGTGGGCTGTGGTGGGCTGGGACGGGCCGTGGTGGGCTGGGACGGGCTGGTACTTGCTGTGGTGGGCTGTTACGGGCTGTGGTGTGCTGTGAGAGGCTGTGGTGGTCTGGGACGGGCTGTGGTGGGCTGGGACGGGCTGTGGTGGGCTGGGACGGGCTGTGGTGGTCTGTGACAAGCTCTTGTGGGCTGTGGTGGGCTGGGACGAGCTGTGGTGGGCTCTGGTGGGCTCTGGTGGGCTGGGACGGACTGTGGTGGGCTGGGACGAGCTGTCGTGGGCTGGGACGGGCTGGGACGGGCCGTGGTGGGCTGGGACGGGCCGTGGTGGGCTGGGACGGTTTGGGATAGGCTGTGGTGGGCTGGGACGGGCTGTGGTGGGCTGTGGTGGGCTGGGACGGGCTGTGGTCGTCTGGGACGGGTTGTGGTGGGCTGAGACGGGCCGTGGTGGGCTGAGACGGGCCGTGGTGGGCTGGGACGGGCTGGTACTTGCTGTGGTGGGCTGTTACGGGCTGTGGTGTGCTGTGAGAGGCTGTGGTGGTCTGGGACGAGCTGGGACGGGCTGTGGCTGGCTGGGACGGGCTGTGGTGGGCTGGGACGGGCTGTGGTGGGCCGTAGTGGGCTGTGGTGGGCTGTGACGGGCTGTGGTGGTCTGTGACAAGCTCTTGTGGGCTGTGGTGGGCTGGGACGAGCTGTGGTGGGCTCTGGTGGGCTGGGACGGACTGTCGTGGGCTGGGATGGGCTGTGGTGGGCTGGGACGGGCTGTGGTGGGTTGGGACGGGCTGGGACGGGCAGTGGTTGGCTGGGACGGGCAGTGGTGGGCTGGGACGGGCTGTGGTGGGCTGGGACGGTCTGTGGTGGGCTGTGGTAAGCTGGGACGGGCTGTGGTGGGCTGGGACGGTCTGTCGTGGGCTGTGGTAAGCTGGGACGGGCTGTGGTGGGCCGGGACGGGCCGTGGTGGGCTGTGGTGCGCCGTGTTTATCTGGGACGAGCTGTGGTGCGCCATGGCGGGCCGTGGTGGGCTGGGACGGGCCGTGGTTTGCCGTGGTGGGCTGAAACAGGCTGTGGTGACCGGTGGTGGGCTGTGCTGACCGGTGGTGGGCTATGGTGGGCTGGGACGGGTTGCGGTGGGCTGGGACGGGTTTCGGTGGGCTAGGACGGGCTGCGGTGGGCTGGGACGGGCTGCGGTGGGCTGGGATAAGCTGTGTTGGGCTGTGACGGGCTGTGGTAGGCTGGGATGAGCTCTGGAGGGTTGGGACGGGCTGTGGAGGGCTGTGCTGGGCTTGGACAGGCTGTGGTGGGCTGAGATGGGCCGTGGTGGTCCGTGGTGGGCTGGGACGAGCCGTGCTGGGCTAGGACGGGCTGTGGTGAACTGTGGTGGGCTGTGATGGGCCGTGGTGGGCTGGGACGGGCCATGGTGGGGTGCGACGGGCCGTGGTGGGCTGCGACGGGCCGTGGTGGGCTGGGACGGGCCGTGGTGGGCTGGGATAGGCTGTGGTGGGCTGTGGTGGACTGGGAAGGGCCGTGGTGGGCCGTGGTGTGCTCTGGTGGGCCATGGTGGACCGTGGTTGGCCGTGGTGGGCCGGGACAGGCCGTGGTTAGCCGTGGTGGGCTGAAACAGGCTGGGACGGGCTCTGGTGGGCTGGGACGGGCTGTGGTGGGCTGGGACTGGCTGTGGTGGGCTGTGGTGGGCTGGGACGGGCTGTGGTCGTCTGGGACGGGTTGTGGTGAGCTGAGACGGGCCGTGGTGGGCTGAGACGGGCCGTGGTGGGCTGGGACGGGCTGGTACTTGCTGTGGTGGGCTGTTATGGGCTGTGGTGTGCTGTGAGAGGCTGTGGTGGTCTGGGACGAGCTGGGACGGGCTGTGGCTGGCTGGGACGGGCTTTGGTGGGCTGGGACGGGCTGTGGTGGGCTGGGACGGGCTGTAGTGGTCTGTGACAAGCTCTTGTGGGCTGTGGTGGGCTGGGACGAGCTGTGGTGGGCTCTGGTGGGCTCTGGTGGGCTGGGACGGGCTGTCGTGGGCTGGGACGGGCTGTCGTGGGCTGGGACGGGCTGGGACGGGCCGTGGTGGGCTGGGACGGGCCGTGGTGGGCTGGGACGGGCCGTGGTGGGCTGGGACGGGTTGGGATAGGCTGCGGTGGGCCGTGGTGTGCTGTGGTGGGCCGTGGTGGGCTGGGATAGGCTGTGGTGAGCTGAGACGGGCTCTGGAGGTCTGTGGTGGGCTAGGACGGCTTAGTGGTGGGCTGGGACGGGCTGTGGTGGGCTGTGGTGGGCTGGGGCGGGCTGTGGTGGGCTGGGACAGGCTGCGGTGTGTTGTGGAGAGCTGTGACGGGCTGTGACAGGCTGTGGTAGGCCGGGACGGGCTGTGGTGGGCTGTGGTGCGCCGTGTTTATCTGGGACGAGCTGTGGTGGGCCGTGGTGGGCTGAGACGGGCCGTGGTTTGCCGTGGTGGGCTGAAACAGGCTGTGGTGACCTGTGGTGGGCTGTGGTGACCGGTGGTGAGCTGTGGTGACCTGTGGTGGGCTGTGGTGGGCTGGGACGGGTTGCAGTGGGCTGGGACGGGTTTCGGTGGGCTGGGATAAGCTGTGTTGGGCTGCGACGGGCTGTGGTAGGCTGGGATGAGCTGTGGAGGGTTGGGACGGGCTGTGGAGGGTTGTGGAGGGCTGTGCTGGGCTTGGGCAGGCTGTGGTGGGCTGAGATGGGCCGTGGTGGTCCGTGGTGAGCTGGGAAGGGCCGTGCTGGGCTAGGACGGGCTGTGGTGAACTGTGGTGGGCTGTGATGGGCCGTGGTGGGCTGGGACGGGCCGTGGTGGGCTGGGACAGGCCGTGGTGGGCTGTGGTGGACTGGGAAGGGCCGTGGTGGGCCGTGGTGTGCTCTGGTGGGCCATGGTGGACCGTGGTTGGCCGTGGTGGGCCGGGACAGGCCGTGGTTAGCCGTGCTGGGCTGAAACAGGCTGGGACGGGCTCTGGTGGGCTGGGACGGGCTCTGGTGGGCTGGGATGGGCTCTGGTGGGCTGGGACAGGCTGGGACGGGCTGTGGTGGGCTGGGACGGGCTGTGGTCGTCTGGGACGGGTTGTGGTGAGCTGAGACGGGCCGTGGTGGGCTGAGACGGGCCGTGGTGGGCTGGGACGGGCTGGTACTTGCTGTGGTGGGCTGTTACGGGCTGTGGTGTGCTGTGAAAGGCTGTGGTGTGCTGTGAGAGGCTGTGGTGGGCTGGGACGGGCTGTGGTGGGCTGGGACGGGCTGTGGTGGGCCGTAGTGGGTTGTGTTGGGCTTGGACGGGCTGTGGTGGTCTGTGACAAGCTCTTGTGGGCTGTGGTGGGCTGGGACGAGCTGTGGTGGGCTCTGGTGGGCTCTGGTGCGCTGGGACGGACTGTCGTGGGCTGGGACGAGCTGTCGTGGGCTGGGACGGGCTGGGACGGGCCGTGGTGGGCTGGGACGGGCCGTGGTGGGCTGGGACGGGTTGGGATAGGCTGCGGTGGGCTGGGACGGGCTGTGGTGGGTTGTGGTGAGCTGAGACGGGCTGTGGTGAAATTGGACGGGCTGTGGTGGGCTGTGGTGAACTGGGAAGGGTTCTGGTGGTCTGGAATGGGCTGTGGTGGGCTGGGACGGGCCGTGGCGGGCTGCGGTGGGCTGGGACGGGCTGTGGTGGGCTGGGACAGGCTCTGGTGGGCCGGGACAGACTCTGGTGCGCTGTGGTGGGCTGTGGTGGGCTATGGTGCGCTGTGGTGGGTTGTGGTGAGCTAGAACGGGTTGTGGTGGGCTGGGACGGGCTATAGTAGGCTGGGACGGGATTGTGGTGGGCTGGGACGGGCTCTGATGGTCTGCGGCGGCCGTGGTGGGCTGGGACGGGCTGTGGTGGGCTGGGACGGGCTGGGAAGGGCTGTGGTGGGTTGTGGTGAGCTGGGACAACCTCTGGTGGGCTGGGACGGGCTGTGACGGGCTGTGGTGGGCTGTGGTAAGCTGGGACGGGCTCAGGTGGGTTGGGGCAGGCTGTGGTGCGCTGTGGTTGGCTGGGACGGGCCATGGTTGGCTGGGACGGGCAGTGGTGGGCTGTGGTGTGATGGGACGGGCTGTGGTGAACTGGGATCGGCTGGGATAGGCTGTGGTTGGTTATGGTGGGCTGGGACGGGCTGTGGTGGGCTGGGACGGGCTCTGGTGGGCCGGGACAGACTCTGGTGCGCTGTGGTGGGCTGTGGTGGGCTATGGTGCGCTGTGGTGGGTTGTGGTGAGCTAGAACGGGTTGTGGTGGGCTGGGACGGGCTATAGTGGGCTGGGACGGGATTGTGGTGGGCTGGGACGGGCTCTGATGGTCTGCGGCGGCCGTGGTGGGCTGGGACGGGCTGTGGTGGGCTGGGACAGGCTGGGAAGGGCTGTGGTGGGTTGTGGTGAGCTGGGACGACCTCTGGTGGGCTGGGACGGGCTGTGACGGGCTGTGGTGGGCTGTGGTAAGCTGGGACGGGCTCAGGTGGGTTGGGGCAGGCTGTGGTGCGCTGTGGTTGGCTGGGACGGGCCGTGGTTGGCTGGGACGGGCAGTGGTGGGCTGTGTTGTGATGGGACGGGCTGTGGTGGGCTGGGATCGGCTGGGATAGGCTGTGGTTGGTTATGGTGGGCTGGGACGGGCTGTGGTGGGCTGGGACGGGCTGTAGTGGGCTGAGGCGGGCTGTGGTGGGCTTCACGGGCTGTGGTGGGCTGTGGTGGTCTGTGGTGGCCTGGGACGTGCTGTGGTGGGCTGGGACGGGCTGTGGTGGGCTGTGGTGGGTTCTGAAGGGCTGTGGTGGGCTGTGGTGGGTTGGGACACACTGTGGTGGGTAGGGACGGGCTGTGGTGGGCTGTGGTGTGTTGTGACGGGTTGGCACGGGCTGGGACGGGCCGTGGTGGGCTGGGATGGGTTGCAGTGGGCTGTGGTGGGCTGTGGTGGGCTGGGACGGGCTGTGGTGGGCTGGGACGGGCTGTGGTGGGCTGGGACGGGCTGTGGTGGGCTGGGACGGGGTGTGGTGGGCTGTGGTGGGCCGTGGTGGGCTGGGACGGGCTGTGGTGGGCTGGGACGGGCAGTGGTGGGCTGGGACGGGCAGTGGTGGGCTGGGACGGGCTGTGGTGGGCTGTGGTGTGCTGGGACGGGCTGTGGTGGGCCGGGACGGGCCGTGGTGGGCTGTGGTGCGCCGTGTTTATCTGGGACGAGCTGTGGTGGGCCATGGCGGGCCGTGGTGGGCTGGGACGGGCCGTGGTTTACTGTGGTGGGCTGAAACAGGCTGTGGTGACCGGTGGTGGGCTGTGGTGACCGGTGGTGGGCTGTGGTGACCTGTGGTGGGCTGTGGTGGGCTGGGACGGGTTTGGGTGGGCTGGGATAAGCTGTGTTGGGCTGCGACGGGCTGTGGTAGGCTGGGATGAGCTGTGGAGGGTTGGGACGGGCTGTGGAGGGTTGTGGAGGGCTGTGCTGGGCTTGGACAGGCTGTGGTGGGCTGAGATGGGCCGTGGTGGTCCGTGGTGGGCTGGGACGGGCCGTGCTGGGCTAGGACGGGCTGTGGTGAACTGTGGTGGGCTGTGATGGGCCGTGGTGGGCTGGGACGGGCCGTGGTGGGCTGGGGTGGGCCGTGGTGGGCTGGGACGGGCCGTGGTGGGCTGGGACGGGCTGTGGTGGGCTGTGGTGGACTGGGAAGGGCCGTGGTGGGCCGTGGTGTGCTCTGGTGGGCCATGGTGGACCGTGGTTGGCCGTGGTGGGCCGGGACAGGCCGTGGTTAGCCGTGGTGGGCTGAAACAGGCTGGGACGGGCTCTGGTGGGCTGGGACGGGATGTGGTGGGCTGGGACGGGCCGTGGTGGGCTGGGACGGGCCGTGGTGGGCTGGGACGGGCTGTGGTGGGCTCGGACGGGGTGTGGTCGTCTGGGACGGGTTGTGGTGAGCTGAGACGGGCCGTGGTGGGCTGAGACGGGCCGTGGTGGGCTGGGACGGGCTGGTACTTGCTGTGGTGGGCTGGGACGGGCTGTGGTGTGCTGTGAGAGGCTGTGGTGGGCTGGGACGGGCTGTGGTGGGCTGGGACGGGCTGTGGTGGGCCGTAGTGGGCTGTGTTGGGCTTGGACGGGCTGTGGTGGTCTGTGACAAGCTCTTGTGGGCTGTGGTGGGCTGGGACGAACTGTGGTGGGCTCTGGTGGGCTCTGGTGGGCTGGGACGGACTGTCGTGGGCTGGGATGAGCTGTCGTGGGCTGGGACGGGCTGTGGTGGGCCGTAGTGGGCTGTGTTGGGCTTGGACGGGCTGTGGTGGTCTGTGACAAGCTCTTGTGGGCTGTGGTGGGCTGGGACGAACTGTGGTGGGCTCTGGTGGGCTCTGGTGGGCTGGGACGGACTGTCGTGGGCTGGGACGAGCTGTCGTGGGCTGGGACGGGCTGGGACGGGCCGTGGTGGGCTGGGACGGGCCGTGGTGGGCTGGGACGGGTTGGGATAGGCTGCGGTGGGCTGGGACGGGCGGTGGTGGGTTGTGGTGAGCTGAGACGGGCTGTGGTGGGCTGTGGTGAACTGGGAAGGGCTCTGGTGGTCTGGAATGGGCTGTGGTGGGCTGGGACGGGCCGTGGCGGGCTGCGGTGGGCTGGGACGGGCTGTGGTGGGCTGGGACAGGCTCTGGTGGGCCGGGACAGACTCTGGTGCGCTGTGGTGGGCTGTGGTGGGCTATGGTGCGCTGTGGTGGGTTGTTGTGAGCTAGAACGGGTTGTGGTGGGCTGGGACGGGCTATAGTGGGCTGGGACGGGATTGTGGTGGGCTGGGACGGGCTCTGATGGTCTGCGGCGGCCGTGGTGGGCTGGGACGGGCTGTGGTGGGCTGGGACGGGCTGGGAAGGGCTGTGGTGGGTTGTGGTGAGCTGGGACGACCTCTGGTGGGCTGGGACGGGCTGTGACGGGCTGTGGTGGGCTGTGGTAAGCTGGGACGGGCTCAGGTGGGTTGGGGCAGGCTGTGGTGCGCTGTGGTTGGCTGGGACGGGCTGTGGTGGGCGGGGACGGGCTTTGGTGGGTTAGTGGTGGGCTGGGACGACCTCTTGTGGTCTGGGACGGGCTGTGGTGGGCTGTGGTGGGCTGGGACGGGCTCTGGTGGGTTGGCACGGGGCGTGGTGGGCTGTGGTGGGCTGGGACGGGCTGTGGTGGGCTGGGACGGGCTCTGGTGGTCTGGGACATACTGTGGTGGGCTGGGACGGGCTGTGGTGCTCTGTGGTGGGCTGGGACGTGCCGTGGTGGACCGTGGTGGGCTTGGATGGGCCGTGGTGGGCTTGGATGGGCCGTGGTGGGCTGTGGTCTGCCGTGGTGGGCTGTGGTCGGCCGTGGTGGGCTGTGGTGGGCTGTGGTCGGTTGTGGTGGGCTGGGACGGGCTGTGGTGGGCTGAGATGGGATGTGGTGGTCTGGGACAGGCTGTAATGGGCTGGGATGGGCTGTGGTGCGCCTTGGTGGGCTGTGTTGGGCCCGGATGGGCCGTGGTGGGCTGTGGTGGGCCGTGGTGTGATGGGACGGGCTGTGGTGGGCTGGGACGGGCCGTGGTTGGCTGGGACGGGCTGTGGTGGGCTGTGGTGTGATGGGACGGGCTGTGGTGGGCTGGGATCGGCTGGGATAGGCTGTGGTTGGTTATGGTGGGCTGGGAAGAGCTGTGGTGGTCTGGGACAAGCTGTGGTGGGCTGTGGTGGGCTGGGACGGGCTGTGGTGGGCTGGGATCGGCTGGGATAGGCTGTGGTTGGTTATGGTGGGCTGGGACGGGCTGTGGTGGGCTGGGACGGGCTGTAGTGGGCTGAGGCGGGCTGTGGTGGGCTTCACGGGCTGTGGTGGTCTGTGGTGGTCTGTGGTGGCCTGGGACGTGCTGTGGTGGGCTGGGACGGGCTGTGGTGGGCTGTGGTGGGTTCTGAAGGGCTGTGGTGGGTTGGGACACGCTGTGGTGGGTAGGGACGGGCTGTGGTGGGCTGTGGTGTGTTGTGACGGGTTGGCACGGGCTGGGACGGGCCGTGGTGGGCTGGGATGGGCTGCGGTGGGCTGTGGTGGGCTGTGGTGGGCTGGGACGGGCTGTGGTGGGTTGGGACGGGCTGGGACGGGCTGGGACGGGCAGTGGTGGGCTGGGACGGGCAGTGGTGGGCTGGGACGGGCTGTGGTGGGCTGGGACGGTCTGTGGTGGGTGTGGTAAGCTGGGACGGGCTGTGGTGGGCTGTGGTGGGCTGTGGTGGGCTGTGGCGTGCTAGGACGGGCTGTGGTGGGCCGGGACAGGCCGTGGTGGGCTGTGGTGCGCCGTGTTTATCTGGGACGAGCTGTGGTGGGCCATGGCGGGCCGTGGTGGGCTGGGACGGGCCGTGGTTTACTGTGGTGGGCTGAAACAGGCTGTGGTGACCGGTGGTGGGCTGTGGTGACCTGTGGTGGGCTGTGGTGGGCTGGGACGGGTTTGGGTGGGCTGGGATAAGCTGTGTTTGGCTGCGACGGGCTGTGGTAGGCTGGGATGAGCTGTGGAGGGTTGGGACGGGCTGTGGAGGGTTGTGGAGGGCTGTGCTGGGCTTGGACAGGCTGTGGTGGGCTGAGATGGGCCGTGGTGGTCCGTGGTGGGCTGGGACGGGCCGTGCTGGGCTAGGACGGGCTGTGGTGAACTGTGGTGGGCTGTGATGGGCCGTGGTGGGCTGGGACGGGCCGTGGTGGGCTGTGATGGGCTGTGGTGGGCTGGGACGGGCCGTGGTGGGCTGGGACAGGCTGTGGTGGGCTGTGGTGGACTGGGAAGGGCCGTGGTGGGCCGTGGTGTGCTCTGGTGGGCCATGGTGGACCGTGGTTGGCCGTGGTGGGCCGGGACAGGCCGTGGTTAGCCGTGGTGGGCTGAAACAGGCTGGGACGGGCTCTGGTGGGCTGGGACGGGATGTGGTGGGCTGGGACGGGCCGTGGTGGGCTGGGACGGGCTGTGGTGGGCTGAGACGGGCCGTGGTGGGCTGAGACGGGCCGTGGTGGGCTGGGACGAGCTGTCGTGGGCTGTGGTGGGCTGGGACGGGCTGTGGTGGGCTGAGATGGGATGTGGTGGTCTGGGACAGGCTGTAATGGGCTGGGATGGGCTGTGGTGCGCCTTGGTGGGCTGTGGTGGGTCCGGATGGGCCGTGGTGGGCTGTAGTGGGCCGTGGTGGGCTGGGACGGGCTGTGGTGGGCTGGGACGGGCCGTGGTTGGCTGGGATGGGCAGTGGTGGGCTGTGGTGTGATGGGACGGGCTGTGGTGGGCTGGGATCGGCTGGGATAGGCTGTGGTTGGTTATGGTGGGCTGGGACGGGCTGTGGTGGGCTGGGACGGGCTGTAGTGGGCTGAGGCGGGCTGTGGTGGGCTTCACGGGCTGTGGTGGGCTGTGGTGGTCTGTGGTGGCCTGGGACGTGCTGTGGTGGGCTGGGACGGGCTGTGGTGGGCTGTGGTGGGTTCTGAAGGGCTGTGGTGGGTTGGGACACGCTGTGGTGGGTAGGGACGGGCTGTGGTGGGCTGTGGTGTGTTGTGACGGGTTGGCACGGGCTGGGACGGGCCGTGGTGGGCTGGGATAAGCTGCGGTGGGCTGTGGTGGGCTGTGGTGGGCTGGGACGGGCTGTGGTGGGTTGGGACGGGCTGGGACGGGCTGGGACGGGCAGTGGTGGGCTGGGACGGGCAGTGGTGGGCTGGGACGGGCTGTGGTGGGCTGGGACGGTCTGTGGTGGGCTGTGGTAAGCTGGGACGGGCTGTGGTGGGCTGTGATGGGCTGTGGTGGGCTGTGGTGTGCTGGGACGGGCTGTGGTGGGCCGGGCCGGGCCGTGGTGGGCTGTGGTGCGCCGTGTTTATCTGGGACGAGCTGTGGTGGGCCATGGCGGGCCGTGGTGGGCTGGGACGGGCCGTGGTTTACTGTGGTGGGCTGAAACAGGCTGTGGTGACCGGTGGTGGGCTGTGGTGACCTGTGGTGGGCTGTGGTGGGCTGGGACGGGTTTGGGTGGGCTGGGATAAGCTGTGTTGGGCTGCGACGGGCTGTGGTAGGCTGGGATGAGCTGTGGAGGGTTGGGACGGGCTGTGGAGGGTTGTGGAGGGCTGTGCTGAGCTTGGACAGGCTGTGGTGGGCTGAGATGGGCCGTGGTGGTCCGTGGTGGGCTGGGACGGGCCGTGCTGGGCTAGGACGGGCTGTGGTGAACTGTGGTGGGCTGTGATGGGCCGTGGTGGGCTGGGACGGGCCGTGGTGGGCTGGGGTGGGCCGTGGTGGGCTGGGACGGGCCGTGGTGGGCTGGGACAGGCTGTGGTGGGCTGTGGTGGACTGGGAAGGGCCGTGGTGGGCCGTGGTGTGCTCTGGTGGGCCATGGTGGACCGTGGTTGGCCGTGGTGGGCCGGGACAGGCTGTGGTTAGCCGTGCTGGGCTGAAACAGGCTGGGACGGGCTCTGGTGGGCTGGGACGAGATGTGGTGGGCTGGGACGGGCCGTGGTGGGCTGGGACGGGCTGTGGTGGGCTGAGACGGGCCGTGGTGGGCTGAGACGGGCCGTGGTGGGCTGGGACGGGTTGTGGTGTACTTGCTGTGGTGGGCTGTTACGGGCTGTGGTGTGCTGTGAGAGGCTGTGGTGGTCTGGGACGGGCTGTGGTGGGCTGGGACGGGCTGTGGTGGGCTGGGACGGGCTGTGGTGGGCTGGGACGGGCTGTGGTGGGCCGTAGTGGGCTGTGTTGGGCTTGGACGGGCTGTGGTGGTCTGTGACAAGCTCTTGTGGGCTGTGGTGGGCTGGGACGAGCTGTGGTGGGCTCTGGTGGGCTCTGGTGGGCTGGGACGGACTGTCGTGGACTGGGACGAGCTGTCGTGGGCTGGGACGGGCTGGGACGGGCCGTGGTGGGCTGGGACGGGCCGTGGTGGGCTGGGACGGGTTGGGATAGGCTGCGGTGGGCTGGGACGGGCTGTGGTGGGTTGTGGTGAGCTGAGACGGGCTGTGGTGAAATTGGACGGGCTGTGGTGGGCTGTGGTGAACTGGGAAGGGCTCTGGTGGTCTGGAATGGGCTGTGGTGTGCTGTGAGAGGCTGTGGTGGTCTGGGACGGGCTGTGGTGGTCTGGGACGGGCTGTGGTGGGCTGGGACGGGCTGTGGTGGGCTGGGACGGGCTGTGGTGGGCCGTAGTGGGCTGTGTTGGGCTTGGACGGGCTGTGGTGGTCTGTGACAAGCTCTTGTGGGCTGTGGTGGGCTGGGACGAGCTGTGGTGGGCTCTGGTGGGCTCTGGTGGGCTGGGACGGACTGTCGTGGGCTGGGACGAGCTGTCGTGGGCTCAGACGGGCTGGGACGGGCCGTGGTGGGCTGGGACGGGCCGTGGTGGGCTGGGACGGGTTGGGATAGGCTGCGGTGGGCTGGGACGGGCTGTGGTGGGTTGTGGTGAGCTGAGACGGGCTGTGGCGAAATTGGACGGGCTGTGGTGGGCTGTGGTGAACTGGGAAGGGCTCTGGTGGTCTGGAATGGGCTGTGGTGGGCTGGGACGGGCCGTGGCGGGCTGCGGTGGGCTGGGACGGGCTGTGGTGGGCTGGGACAGGCTCTGGTGGGCCGGGACAGACTCTGGTGCGCTGTGGTGGGCTGTGGTGGGCTATGGTGCGCTGTGGTGGGTTGTGGTGAGCTAGAACGGGTTGTGGTGGGCTGGGACGGGCTATAGTGGGCTGGGACGGGATTGTGGTGGGCTGGGACGGGCTCTGATGGTCTGCGGCGGCCGTGGTGGGCTGGGAAGGGCTGTGGTGGGCTGGGACGGGCTGGGAAGGGCTGTGGTGGGTTGTGGTGAGCTGGGACGACCTCTGGTGGGCTGGGACGGGCTGTGACGGGCTGTGGTGGGCTGTGGTAAGCTGGGACGGGCTCAGGTGGGTTGGGGCAGGCTGTGGTGCGCTGTGGTTGGCTGGGACGGGCTGTGGTGGGCGGGGACGGGCTTTGTTGGGTTAGTGGTGGGCTGGGACGACCTCTTGTGGTCTGGGACGGGCTGTGGTGGGCTGTGGTGAGCTGGGACGAGCTGTAGTGGGCTGAGGCGGGCTGTGGTGGGCTTCATGGTCTGTGGTGGGCTGTGGTGGTCTGTGGTGGCCTGGGACGTGCTGTGGTGGGCTGGGACGGGCTGTGGTGGGCTGTGGTGGGTTCTGAAGGGCTGTGGTGGGCTGTGGTGGGTTGGGACACGCTGTGGTGGGTAGGGACGGGCTGTGGTGGGTTGGGATGGGCTGCGGTGGGCTGTGGTGGGCTGTGGTGGGCTGGGACGGGCTGTGGCGTGTTGTGACGGGTTAGCACGGGCTGGAACGGGCCGTGGTGGGCTGGGATGGGCTGCGGTGGGCTATGGTGGGCTGTGGTGGGCTGGGACGGGCTGTGGTGGGTTGGGACGGGCTGGGACGGGCAGTGGTGGGCTGGGACGGGCAGTGGTGGGCTGGGACGGGCTGTGGTGGGCTGGGACGGTCTGGTGTGGGCTGTGGTAAGCTGGGACGGGCTTTGGTGGGCTGTGATGGGCTGTGGTAGGCTGTGGTGTGCTGGGACGGGCTTTGGAGGGTTGGGACGGGCTGGGACGGGCTGGGACGGGCAGTGGTGGGCTGGGACGGGCTGTGGTGGGCTGGGACGGGCCATGGTGGGCTGTGGTGGGCCTTTTTTAGCTGGGACGAGCTGTGGTGGGCCATGGCGGGCCGTGGTGGGCTGGGACGGGCCGTGGTTTGCCGTGGTGGGCTGAAACAGGCTGTGGTGACCGGTGGTGGGCTTTGGTGACCGGTGGTGGGCTGTGGTGACCGGTGGTGGGCTGTGGTGACCTGTGGTTGGCTGTGGTGGGCTGGGACGGGTTGCGGTGGGCTGGGACGGGTTTCGGTGGGCTGGGACGGGCTGCGGTGGGCTGTCGTGTGATCGGACGGGCTGTGGTGGGCTGGGATCGGCTGGGATAGGCTGTGGTTGGTTATGGTGGGCTGGGAAAAGCTGTGGTGGGCTGGGACAAGCTGTGGTGGGCTGTGGTGGGCTGGGACGGGCCGTGGTGGGCTGGGACGGGCTGTGGTGGGCTGTGGTGGGCTGGGACGGGCTGTGGTCGTCTGGGACGGATTGTGGTGAGCTGAGACGGGCCGTGGTGGGCTGAGACGGGCCGTGGTGGGCTGGGACGGGCTGGTACTTGCTGTGGTGGGCTGTTACGGGCTGTGATGTGCTGTGAGAGGCTGTGGTGGTCTGGGACGAGCTGGGACGGGCTGTGGTGGGCTGGGACGGGCTGTGGTGGGCCGTAGTGGGCTGTGGTGGGCTGGGACGGGCTGTGGTGGTCTGTGACAAGCTCTTGTGGGCTGTGGTGGGCTGGGACGAGCTGTGGTGGGCTCTGGTGGGCTCTGGTGGGCTGGGACGGGCTGTCGTGGGCTGGGACGGGCTTTGGTGGGTTAGTGGTGGGCTGGGACGACCTCTTGTGGTCTGGGACGGGCTGTGGTGGGCTGTGGTGAGCTGGGACGGGCTCTGGTGGGTTGGCACGGGGCGTGGTGGGCTGTGGTGGGCTGGGACGGGCTGTGGTGGGCTGGGACGGGCTCTGGTGGTCTGGGACATCCTGTGGTGGGCTGGGACGGGCTGGGACGGGCTGTGGTGCTCTGTGGTGGGCTGGGACGTGCCGTGGTGGACCGTGGTGGGCTTGGATGGGCCGTGGTGGGCTTGGATGGGCCGTGGTGGGCTGTGGTCTGCCGTGGTGGGCTGTGGTCGGCCGTGGTGGGCTGTGGTGGGCTGTGGTCGGTTGTGGTGGGCTGGGACGGGCTGTGGTGGGCTGAGATGGGATGTGGTGGTCTGGGACAGGCTGTAATGGGCTGGGATGGGCTGTGGTGCGCCTTGGTGGGCTGTGTTGGGCCCGGATGGGCCGTGGTGGGCTGTGGTGGGCTGTGGTGGGCTGGGACGGGCTGTGGTGGGCTGGGACGGGCCGTGGTTGGCTGGGACGGGCTGTGGTGGGCTGTGGTGTGATGGGACGGGCTGTGGTGGGCTGGGATCGGCTGGGATAGGCTGTGGTTGGTTATGGTGGGCTGGGAAGAGCTGTGGTGGTCTGGGACAAGCAGTGGTGGGCTGTGGTGGGCTGGGACGGGCTGTGGTGGCCTGGGACGTGCTGTGGTGGGCTGGGACGGGCTGTGGTGGGCTGTGGTGGGTTCTGAAGGGCTGTGGTGGGCTGTGGTGGGTTGGGACACGCTGTGGTGGGTAGGGACGGGCTGTGGTGGGCTGTGGTGTGTTGTGACGGGTTGGCACGGGCTGGGACGGGCCGTGGTGGGCTGGGATGGGCTGTGGTGGGCTGTGGTGGGCTGGGACGGGCTGTGGTGGGTTGGGACGGGCTGGGACGGGCAGTGGTGGGCTGGGACGGGCAGTGGTGGGCTGGAACGGGCTGTGGTGGGCTGGGACGGGCTGTGGTGGGCTGGGACGGTCTGTGGTGGGCTGGGACGGTCTGGTGTGGGCTGTGGTAAGATGGGACGGGCTGTGGTGGGCTGTGATGGGCTGTGGTGGGCTGTGGTGGGCTGGGACGGGCTTTGGAGGGTTGGGACGGGCTGGGACGGGCAGTGGTGGGCTGGGACGGGCAGTGGTGGGCTGGGACGGGCTGTGGTGGGCTGGGACGGTCTGTGGTGGGCTGAGGTAAGCAGGGACGGGCTGTGGTGGGCTGGGACGGGCTCTGGTGGGCTGGGACGGGCTGTGGTGGGCTGTGGTGGGCTGGGACGGGCTGTGGTCGTCTGGGACGGGTTGTGGTGAGCTGAGACGGGCCGTGGTGGGCTGAGACGGGCCGTGGTGGGCTGGGACGGGCTGGTACTTGCTGTGGTGGGCTGTTACAGGCTGTGATGTGCTGTGAGAGGCTGTGGTGGTCTGGGACGGGCTGTGGTGGGCTGGGACGGGCTGTGGTGGGCTGGGACGGGCTGTGGTGGGCCGTAGTGGGCTGTGGTGGGCTGGGACGGGCTGTGGTGGTCTGGGACAAGCTCTTGTGGGCTGTGGTGGGCTGGGACGAGCTGTGGTGGGCTCTGGTGGACTCTGGTGGGCTGGGACGGACTGTCGTGGGCTGGGACGGGCTGTCGTGGGCTGGGACGGGCTGTCGTGGGCTGGGACGGGCTGGGACGGGCCGTGGTGTGCTGGGACGGGCCGTGGTGGGCTGGGACGGGTTGGGATAGGCTGCGGTGGGCCGTGGTGTGCTGTGGTGGGCCGTGGTGGGCTGGGATAGGCTGTGGTGAGCTGAGACGGCCTCTGGAGGTCTGTGGTGGGCTAGGACAGCTTGTGGTGGGCTGGGACGGGCTGTGGTGGGCCGTGGTGGGCTGTGGTGGGCTTTTGTGGGCCGTGGTGGGCTGGGACGGACTGTGGTGGGCTGGGACGGGCTGCGGTGAGTTGTGGAGAGCTGGGACGGGCTGTGACGGTCTGTGGTGGGCTGCGACGGGCTCTGGGGGTCTGGGACAGGCTTGGACGAGCTGGGACAGGCTGTGGTGGGCTGAGACGGGCTGGGAGGGGCTGGGACAGGCTGTGGTGGGCTGGGACGGTCTGTGGTGGGCTGTGGTAAGCTGGGACGGGCTGTGGTGGGCTGTGATGGGCTGTGGTGGGCTGTGGTGTGCTGGGACAGGCTGTGGTGGGCCGGGACGGGCCGTGGTGGGCTGTGGTGCGCCTTGTTTATCTGGGACGAGCTGTGGTGGGCTGGGACGGGCCGTGGTGGGCTGGGACGGGCCGTGGTGGGCTGGGGTGGGCCGTGGTGGGCTGGGGTGGGCCGTGGTGGGCTGGGACGGGCCGTGGTGGGCTGGGACAGGCCGTGGTGGGCTGTGGTGGACTGGGAAGGGCCATGGTGGGCCGTGGTGTGCTCTGGTGGGCCATGGTGGACCGTGGTTGGCCGTGGTGGGCCGGGACAGGCCGTGGTTAGCCGTGCTGGGCTGAAACAGGCTGGGACGGGCTCTGGTGGGCTGGGACGGGATGTGGTGGGCTGGGACGGGCCGTGGTGGGCTGGGACGGGCTGTGGTGGGCTATGGTGGGCTGGGACGAGCTGTGGTCGTCTGGGATGGGTTGTGGTGAGCTGAGACGGGCCGTGGTGGGCTGAGACGGGCCGTGGTGGGCTGAGACGGGCCGTGGTGGTCTGGGACGGGCTGGTACTTGCTGTGGTGGGCTGTTACGGGCTGTGGTGTGCTGTGAGAGGCTGTGGTGGTCTGGGACGAGCTGGGACGGGCTGTGGTGGGCTGGGACGGGCTGTGGTGGGCTGGGACAAGCTGTGGTGGGCTGGGACGGGCTGTGGTGGGCTGGGACGGACTGTGGTGGGCCGTAGTGGGCTGTGGTGGGCTGGGACGGGCTGTGGTGGGCTCTGGTGGGCTCTGGTGGGCTGGGACGGGCTGTCGTGGGCTGGGACGGGCTGGGACGGGCCGTGGTGGGCTGGGACGGGCTGTGGTGGGCTGGGACGGGCCGTGGTGGGCTGGGACGGGTTGGGATAGGCTGCGGTGAGCCGTGGTGGGCTGGGATAGGCTGTGGTGAGCTGACACGGGCTCTGGAGGTCTGTGGTGGGCTAGGACGGCTTGTGGTGGGCTGGGACGGGCTGTGGTGGGCCGTGGTGGGCTGTGGTGGGCTTTTGTGGGCCGTGGTGGGCTGGGACGGGCTGTGGTGGGCTGGGACGGGCTGCGGTGGGTTGTGGAGAGCTGGGACGGGCTGTGACGGGCTGTGGTGGGCTGCGACGGGCTCTGGGGGTCTGGGACAGGCTTGGACGAGCTGGGACATGCTGTGGTGGGCTGAGACGGGCTGGGAGGGGCTGGGACGGGCTGTGGTGGGCTGGGACGGTCTGTGGTGGGCTGTGGTAAGCTGGGACGGGCTGTGGTGGGCTGTGATGGGCTGTGGTGGGCTGTGGTGTGCTGGGACAGGCTGTGGTGGGCCGGGACGGGCCGTGGTGGGCTGTGGTGCGCCTTGTTTATCTGGGACGAGCTGTGGTGGGCTGGGACGGGCCGTGGTGGGCTGGGACGGGCCGTGGTGGGCTGGGACGGGCCGTGGTGGGCTGGGGTGGGCCGTGGTGGGCTGGGACGGGCCGTGGTGGGCTGGGACAGGCCGTGGTGGGCTGTGGTGGACTGGGAAGGGCCATGGTGGGCCGTGGTGTGCTCTGGTGGGCCATGGTGGACCGTGGTTGGCCGTGGTGGGCCGGGACAGGCCGTGGTTAGCCGTGCTGGGCTGAAACAGGCTGGGACGGGCTCTGGTGGGCTGGGACGGGATGTGGTGGGCTGGGACGGGCCGTGGTGGGCTGGGACGGGCTGTGGTGGGCTGTGGTGGGCTGGGACGAGCTGTGGTCGTCTGGGACGGGTTGTGGTGAGCTGAGACGGGCCGTGGTGAGCTGAGACGGGCCGTGGTGGGCTGAGACGGGCCGTGGTGGGCTGGGACGGGCTGGTACTTGCTGTGGTGGGCTCTTACGGGCTGTGGTGTGCTGTGAGAGGCTGTGGTGGTCTGGGACGAGCTGGGACGGGCTGTGGTGGGCTGGGACGGGCTGTGGTGGGCTGGGACAAGCTGTGGTGGGCTGGGACGGGCTGTGGTGGGCTGGGACGGGCTGTGGTGGGCCGTAGTGGGCTGTGGTGGGCTGGGACGGGCTGTGGTGGGCTCTGGTGGGCTCTGGTGGGCTGGGACGGGCTGTCGTGGGCTGGGACGGGCTGGGACGGGCCGTGGTGGGCTGGGACGGGCTGTGGTGGGCTGGGACGGGCCGTGGTGGGCTGGGACGGGTTGGGATAGGCTGCGGTGGGCCGTGGTGTGCTGTGGTGGGCCGTGGTGGGCTGGGATAGGCTGTGGTGAGCTGAGACGGGCTCTGGATGTCTGTGGTGGGCTAGGACGGCTTGTGGTGGGCTGGGACGGGCTGTGGTGGGCCGTGGTGGGCTGTGGTGGGCTTTTGTGGGCCGTGGTGGGCTGGGACGGGCTGTGGTGGGCTGGGACGGGCTCTGGTGGTCTGGGACATACTGTGGTGGGCTGGGACGGGCTGGGACGGGCTGTGGTGCTCTGTGGTGGGCTGGGACGTGCCGTGGTGGACCGTGGTGGGCTTGGATGGGCCGTGGTGGGCTTGGATGGGCCGTGGTGGGCTGTGGTCTGCCGTGGTGGGCTGTGGTCGGCCGTGGTGGGCTGTGGTGGGCTGTGGTCGGTTGTGGTGGGCTGGGACGGGCTGTGGTGGGCTGAGATGGGATGTGGTGGTCTGGGACAGGCTGTAATGGGCTGGGATGGGCTGTGGTGCGCCTTGGTGGGCTGTGTTGGGCCCGGATGGGCCGTGGTGGGCCGTGGTGGGCTGGGACGGGCTGTGGTGGGCTGGGACGGGCCGTGGTTGGCTGGGACGGGCTGTGGTGGGCTGTGGTGTGATGGGACGGGCTGTGGTGGGCTGGGATTGGCTGGGATAGGCTGTGGTTGGTTATGGTGGGCTGGGAAGAGCTGTGGTGGTCTGGGACAAGCTGTGGTGGGCTGTGGTGGGCTGGGACGGGCTGTGGTAGGCTGGGATGGGCTGTAGTGGGCTTAGGCGGGCTGTGGTGGGGTGGCACGGGCTGTGTTGGGCTGTGGTGGTCTGTGGTGGCCTGGGACGGGCTGTGGTGGGTTCTGAAGGGCTGTGGTCGGCTGTGGTGGGTTGGGACACGCTGTGGTGGGTAGGGACGGGCTGTGGTGGGCTGTGGTGTGTTGTGACGGGTTGGCACGGGCTGGGACGGGCCGTGGTGGGCTGGGATGGGCTGCGGTGGGCTGGGACGGGCTGGTACTTGCTGTGGTGGGCTGTTACGGGCTGTGATGTGCTGTGAGAGGCTGTGGTGGTCTGGGACGAGCTGGGACGGGCTGTGGTGGGCTGGGACGGGCTGTGGTGGGCCGTAGTGGGCTGTGGTGGGCTGGGACGGGCTGTGGTGGTCTGTGACAAGCTCTTGTGGGCTGTGGTGGGCTGGGACGAGCTGTGGTGGGCTCTGGTGGGCTCTGGTGGGCTGGGACGGGCTGTCGTGGGCTGGGACGGGCTTTGGTGGGTTAGTGGTGGGCTGGGACGACCTCTTGTGGTCTGGGACGGGCTGTGGTGGGCTGTGGTGAGCTGGGACGGGCTCTGGTGGGTTGGCACGGGGCGTGGTGGGCTGTGGTGGGCTGGGACGGGCTGTGGTGGGCTGGGACGGGCTCTGGTGGTCTGGGACATCCTGTGGTGGGCTGGGACGGGCTGGGACGGGCTGTGGTGCTCTGTGGTGGGCTGGGACGTGCCGTGGTGGACCGTGGTGGGCTCTGGTGGGCCGTGGTGGGCTTGGATGGGCCGTGGTGGGCTGTGGTCTGCCGTGGTGGGCTGTGGTCGGCCGTGGTGGGCTGTGGTGGGCTGTGGTCGGTTGTGGTGGGCTGGGACGGGCTGTGGTGGGCTGAGATGGGATGTGGTGGTCTGGGACAGGCTGTAATGGGCTGGGATGGGCTGTGGTGCGCCTTGGTGGGCTGTGTTGGGCCCGGATGGGCCGTGGTGGGCTGTGGTGGGCTGTGGTGGGCTGGGACGGGCTGTGGTGGGCTGGGACGGGCCGTGGTTGGCTGGGACGGGCTGTGGTGGGCTGTGGTGTGATGGGACGGGCTGTGGTGGGCTGGGATCGGCTGGGATAGGCTGTGGTTGGTTATGGTGGGCTGGGAAGAGCTGTGGTGGTCTGGGACAAGCAGTGGTGGGCTGTGGTGGGCTGGGACGGGCTGTGGTGGCCTGGGACGTGCTGTGGTGGGCTGGGACGGGCTGTGGTGGGCTGTGGTGGGTTCTGAAGGGCTGTGGTGGGCTGTGGTGGGTTGGGACACGCTGTGGTGGGTAGGGACGGGCTGTGGTGGGCTGTGGTGTGTTGTGACGGGTTGGCACGGGCTGGGACGGGCCGTGGTGGGCTGGGATGGGCTGTGGTGGGCTGTGGTGGGCTGGGACGGGCTGTGGTGGGTTGGGACGGGCTGGGACGGGCAGTGGTGGGCTGGGACGGGCAGTGGTGGGCTGGAACGGGCTGTGGTGGGCTGGGACGGGCTGTGGTGGGCTGGGACGGTCTGTGGTGGGCTGGGACGGTCTGGTGTGGGCTGTGGTAAGATGGGACGGGCTGTGGTGGGCTGTGATGGGCTGTGGTGGGCTGTGGTGGGCTGGGACGGGCTTTGGAGGGTTGGGACGGGCTGGGACGGGCAGTGGTGGGCTGGGACGGGCAGTGGTGGGCTGGGACGGGCTGTGGTGGGCTGGGACGGTCTGTGGTGGGCTGAGGTAAGCAGGGACGGGCTGTGGTGGGCTGGGACGGGCTCTGGTGGGCTGGGACGGGCTGTGGTGGGCTGTGGTGGGCTGGGACGGGCTGTGGTCGTCTGGGACGGGTTGTGGTGAGCTGAGACGGGCCGTGGTGGGCTGAGACGGGCCGTGGTGGGCTGGGACGGGCTGGTACTTGCTGTGGTGGGCTGTTACAGGCTGTGATGTGCTGTGAGAGGCTGTGGTGGTCTGGGACGGGCTGTGGTGGGCTGGGACGGGCTGTGGTGGGCTGGGACGGGCTGTGGTGGGCCGTAGTGGGCTGTGGTGGGCTGGGACGGGCTGTGGTGGTCTGGGACAAGCTCTTGTGGGCTGTGGTGGGCTGGGACGAGCTGTGGTGGGCTCTGGTGGACTCTGGTGGGCTGGGACGGACTGTCGTGGGCTGGGACGGGCTGTCGTGGGCTGGGACGGGCTGTCGTGGGCTGGGACGGGCTGGGACGGGCCGTGGTGTGCTGGGACGGGCCGTGGTGGGCTGGGACGGGTTGGGATAGGCTGCGGTGGGCCGTGGTGTGCTGTGGTGGGCCGTGGTGGGCTGGGATAGGCTGTGGTGAGCTGAGACGGCCTCTGGAGGTCTGTGGTGGGCTAGGACAGCTTGTGGTGGGCTGGGACGGGCTGTGGTGGGCCGTGGTGGGCTGTGGTGGGCTTTTGTGGGCCGTGGTGGGCTGGGACGGACTGTGGTGGGCTGGGACGGGCTGCGGTGAGTTGTGGAGAGCTGGGACGGGCTGTGACGGGCTGTGGTGGGCTGCGACGGGCTCTGGGGGTCTGGGACAGGCTTGGACGAGCTGGGACAGGCTGTGGTGGGCTGAGACGGGCTGGGAGGGGCTGGGACAGGCTGTGGTGGGCTGGGACGGTCTGTGGTGGGCTGTGGTAAGCTGGGACGGGCTGTGGTGGGCTGTGATGGGCTGTGGTGGGCTGTGGTGTGCTGGGACAGGCTGTGGTGGGCCGGGACGGGCCGTGGTGGGCTGTGGTGCGCCTTGTTTATCTGGGACGAGCTGTGGTGGGCTGGGACGGGCCGTGGTGGGCTGGGACGGGCCGTGGTGGGCTGGGGTGGGCCGTGGTGGGCTGGGGTGGGCCGTGGTGGGCTGGGACGGGCCGTGGTGGGCTGGGACAGGCCGTGGTGGGCTGTGGTGGACTGGGAAGGGCCATGGTGGGCCGTGGTGTGCTCTGGTGGGCCATGGTGGACCGTGGTTGGCCGTGGTGGGCCGGGACAGGCCGTGGTTAGCCGTGCTGGGCTGAAACAGGCTGGGACGGGCTCTGGTGGGCTGGGACGGGATGTGGTGGGCTGGGACGGGCCGTGGTGGGCTGGGACGGGCTGTGGTGGGCTATGGTGGGCTGGGACGAGCTGTGGTCGTCTGGGATGGGTTGTGGTGAGCTGAGACGGGCCGTGGTGGGCTGAGACGGGCCGTGGTGGGCTGAGACGGGCCGTGGTGGTCTGGGACGGGCTGGTACTTGCTGTGGTGGGCTGTTACGGGCTGTGGTGTGCTGTGAGAGGCTGTGGTGGTCTGGGACGAGCTGGGACGGGCTGTGGTGGGCTGGGACGGGCTGTGGTGGACTGGGACAAGCTGTGGTGGGCTGGGACGGGCTGTGGTGGGCTGGGACGGACTGTGGTGGGCCGTAGTGGGCTGTGGTGGGCTGGGACGGGCTGTGGTGGGCTCTGGTGGGCTCTGGTGGGCTGGGACGGGCTGTCGTGGGCTGGGACGGGCTGGGACGGGCCGTGGTGGGCTGGGACGGGCTGTGGTGGGCTGGGACGGGCCGTGGTGGGCTGGGACGGGTTGGGATAGGCTGCGGTGAGCCGTGGTGGGCTGGGATAGGCTGTGGTGAGCTGACACGGGCTCTGGAGGTCTGTGGTGGGCTAGGACGGCTTGTGGTGGGCTGGGACGGGCTGTGGTGGGCCGTGGTGGGCTGTGGTGGGCTTTTGTGGGCCGTGGTGGGCTGGGACGGGCTGTGGTGGGCTGGGACGGGCTGCGGTGGGTTGTGGAGAGCTGGGACGGGCTGTGACGGGCTGTGGTGGGCTGCGACGGGCTCTGGGGGTCTGGGACAGGCTTGGACGAGCTGGGACATGCTGTGGTGGGCTGAGACGGGCTGGGAGGGGCTGGGACGGGCTGTGGTGGGCTGGGACGGTCTGTGGTGGGCTGTGGTAAGCTGGGACGGGCTGTGGTGGGCTGTGATGGGCTGTGGTGGGCTGTGGTGTGCTGGGACAGGCTGTGGTGGGCCGGGACGGGCCGTGGTGGGCTGTGGTGCGCCTTGTTTATCTGGGACGAGCTGTGGTGGGCTGGGACGGGCCGTGGTGGGCTGGGACGGGCCGTGGTGGGCTGGGACGGGCCGTGGTGGGCTGGGGTGGGCCGTGGTGGGCTGGGACGGGCCGTGGTGGGCTGGGACAGGCCGTGGTGGGCTGTGGTGGACTGGGAAGGGCCATGGTGGGCCGTGGTGTGCTCTGGTGGGCCATGGTGGACCGTGGTTGGCCGTGGTGGGCCGGGACAGGCCGTGGTTAGCCGTGCTGGGCTGAAACAGGCTGGGACGGGCTCTGGTGGGCTGGGACGGGATGTGGTGGGCTGGGACGGGCCGTGGTGGGCTGGGACGGGCTGTGGTGGGCTGTGGTGGGCTGGGACGAGCTGTGGTCGTCTGGGACGGGTTGTGGTGAGCTGAGACGGGCCGTGGTGAGCTGAGACGGGCCGTGGTGGGCTGAGACGGGCCGTGGTGGGCTGGGACGGGCTGGTACTTGCTGTGGTGGGCTCTTACGGGCTGTGGTGTGCTGTGAGAGGCTGTGGTGGTCTGGGACGAGCTGGGACGGGCTGTGGTGGGCTGGGACGGGCTGTGGTGGGCTGGGACAAGCTGTGGTGGGCTGGGACGGGCTGTGGTGGGCTGGGACGGGCTGTGGTGGGCCGTAGTGGGCTGTGGTGGGCTGGGACGGGCTGTGGTGGGCTCTGGTGGGCTCTGGTGGGCTGGGACGGGCTGTCGTGGGCTGGGACGGGCTGGGACGGGCCGTGGTGGGCTGGGACGGGCTGTGGTGGGCTGGGACGGGCCGTGGTGGGCTGGGACGGGTTGGGATAGGCTGCGGTGGGCCGTGGTGTGCTGTGGTGGGCCGTGGTGGGCTGGGATAGGCTGTGGTGAGCTGAGACGGGCTCTGGATGTCTGTGGTGGGCTAGGACGGCTTGTGGTGGGCTGGGACGGGCTGTGGTGGGCCGTGGTGGGCTGTGGTGGGCTTTTGTGGGCCGTGGTGGGCTGGGACGGGCTGTGGTGGGCTGGGACGGGCTCTGGTGGTCTGGGACATACTGTGGTGGGCTGGGACGGGCTGGGACGGGCTGTGGTGCTCTGTGGTGGGCTGGGACGTGCCGTGGTGGACCGTGGTGGGCTTGGATGGGCCGTGGTGGGCTTGGATGGGCCGTGGTGGGCTGTGGTCTGCCGTGGTGGGCTGTGGTCGGCCGTGGTGGGCTGTGGTGGGCTGTGGTCGGTTGTGGTGGGCTGGGACGGGCTGTGGTGGGCTGAGATGGGATGTGGTGGTCTGGGACAGGCTGTAATGGGCTGGGATGGGCTGTGGTGCGCCTTGGTGGGCTGTGTTGGGCCCGGATGGGCCGTGGTGGGCCGTGGTGGGCTGGGACGGGCTGTGGTGGGCTGGGACGGGCCGTGGTTGGCTGGGACGGGCTGTGGTGGGCTGTGGTGTGATGGGACGGGCTGTGGTGGGCTGGGATTGGCTGGGATAGGCTGTGGTTGGTTATGGTGGGCTGGGAAGAGCTGTGGTGGTCTGGGACAAGCTGTGGTGGGCTGTGGTGGGCTGGGACGGGCTGTGGTAGGCTGGGATGGGCTGTAGTGGGCTTAGGCGGGCTGTGGTGGGGTGGCACGGGCTGTGTTGGGCTGTGGTGGTCTGTGGTGGCCTGGGACGGGCTGTGGTGGGTTCTGAAGGGCTGTGGTCGGCTGTGGTGGGTTGGGACACGCTGTGGTGGGTAGGGACGGGCTGTGGTGGGCTGTGGTGTGTTGTGACGGGTTGGCACGGGCTGGGACGGGCCGTGGTGGGCTGGGATGGGCTGCGGTGGGCTGTGGTGGGCTGGGACAGGCTGTGGTGAGCTGAGACGGGCTCTGGAGGGCTGTGGTGGGCTGCGACGGGCTGTGGTGAACTGTGGTGGGCCGTGGTGGGCTTTCGTGGGCTGTGGTGGGCTGGGACGGTCTGTGGTGGGCTGTGGTAAGCTGGGACGGGCTGTGGTGGGTTGTGGAGAGCTGTGACGGGCTGTGGTGGGCTGCGACGGGCTCTGGTGGTCTGGGACGGGCTGGGAGGGGCTGGGACGGGCTGTGGTGGTCTGGGACGGGCTGGGACGGGCTGTGGTGGGCTGGGACGGGCTGTGGTGGGCCGTGGTGGGCTGTGGTGGGCTTTCGTGGGCCGTGGTGGGCTGGGACGGGCTGTGGTGGGCTGGGACGGGCTGGGAAGGGCTGTGGTGGGTTGTGGAGAGCTGGGACGGGCTGTGACGGGCTGTGGTGGGCTGCGATGGGCTGTGGTGGTCTGGGACAGGCTTGGACGAGCTGGGACAGGCTGTGGTGGGCTGAGACGGGCTGGGAGGGGCTGGGACGGGCTGTGTTGGGTGGGGACGCGCTGTGGTGGGCTGGGACGGGCTGTGGTGGTCCGGGACGGCCTCTGGTGGGCTGTGGTGGGGTGGGACGGGCTGTGGTGAGCTGAGACGGGCTGGGACGGGCTGTGGTGGGTTTGGACGGGCTGTGGTGGGCTGGGACGGTCTGGGACGGGCCGTGACGGGCTGTGGTGGGCCGTGGTTGGCTGGGAAGGGCTGTGGTGGGCTGGGATGGGCCGTGGCAAGCCGTGGTGGGCCGTGGTAAGCTGTGACGGGCCGTGGTTGGCTGGGACAGACTCTGGTGTGGTGGGACGGGCTGTGGTGGGCTGGGACAGGCTGCGGTGGGGTGTGGTGGGCTGGGACCGTCTGCGGTGAGCTGTGGTAGGCTGGTACTGGCTGTGGTGGGCTGGAATGGGCTGGGACGGGCTGTGGTGGGTGTGGTGGACTGGGACGCGCTGTGGTGAGCTGAGACTAGCTATGGTGGGCTGGGATTTGCTGGGACGCCTGGGACGAGCTGCGGTGGGCTGGGACGGGCTGCGGTGGGCTGGGACGGGCTGCGGTGGGCTAGGACGTGCTGCGGTGGCCTGGGACGGGCTGGGACGGGCCGTGGTGAGCTGGGACGGGCCGTGGTGGACTGGGACGGGCTCTGGTGGGCTGGGACAGGCTGTGGTCGGCTGGGACGTGCCGTAGTACGCCGGGACGGGCCGTGGTGGGCCGGGACGGTCCGTGGTGGGTTGTTATGGGCCGTGGTGGGCTGGGACGGGCTGTGGTGGGCTGTGGTGGACCGCGGTGGGCTGTGATGGGCTGTGGTAAGCTGGGACGGGATGTGGTACGTTGGGACGGGCTCTGGTGGGTTGGGACGGGCTGTGGTGCGCTGTGGTTGGCGGGGACGGGCTGTGGTGGGCTGTGGTGAGCTGGGACGGGCTCTGGTGGGTTGGGACGGGGCGTGGTGGGGTGTGGTGGGCTGGGACGGGCTGTGGTGGGCTGGGACGGGCTCTGGTGGTCTGGGACATACTGTGGTGGGCTGGGACGGGCTGGGACGGGCTGTGGTGCTCTGTGGTGGGCTGGGACGTGCCGTGGTGGACCGTGGTGGGCTTGGATGGGCCGTGGTGGGCTGTGGTCGGCCGTGGTGGGCTGTGGTGGGCTGAGATGGGATGTGGTGGTCTGGGACAGGCTGTAATGGCCTGGGATGGGCTGTGGTGCGCCTTGGTGGGCTGTGTTGGGCCCGGATGGGCCGTGGTGGGCCGTGGTGGGCTGGGACGGGCTGTGGTGGGCTGGGACGGGCCGTGGTTGGCTGGGACGGGCTGTGGTGGGCTGTGGTGTGATGGGACGGGCTGTGGTGGGCTGGGATCGGCTGGGATAGGCTGTGGTTGGTTATGGTGGGCTGGGAAGAGCTGTGGTGGTCTGGGACAAGCTGTGGTGGGCTGTGGTGGGCTGGGACGGGCTGTGGTGGGCTGGGACAGGCTGTCGTGGGCTGAGGCGGGCTGTGGTGGGCTGGCACGGGCTGTGGTGGGCTGTGGTGGGCTGTGGTGGCCTGGGACGAGCTGTGGTGGGCTGGGACGGGCTGTAGTGGGCTGTGGTGGGTTCTGAAGGGCTGTGGTGGGCTGTGGTGGGTTGGGACACGCTGTGGTGGGTAGGGACGGGCTGTGGTGAGCTGAGACGGGCTGTGGTGGGCTGGGATTTGCTGGGACGGCTGGGACGGGCTGTGGTGGGCTGGGACGGGCTGCGGTGGGCTGGGACGGGCCGTGGTGGGCTGGGACGGACTGGTACTTGATGTGGTGGGCTGGGACGGGCTGCGGTGGGCTGGGACGGTCTGTGGTGGTCTGGGACAAGCTGGGAAAAGCTGTGGTCGGCTGGGACGGGCTGTGGCGGGCTGGGACAGGCTGTGACGGGCTGTCGTGGGCTGGGATGGGCTGGGACAGGCTGTGGTGGGCTGTGACCAGCTGTGGTGGGCTGTGGTGGGCTGGGACGAGCGGGGACGGGCTGGGACGGGCCGTGGTGGGCTGTGCTGGGCCGTGGTGGGCTGGGACGGGCCGTGGTGGGCTGGGACGGGCCGTGGTGGGCTGGGACGGGCTGTGGTGAGCTCAGATGGGCTGTGGTGGGCTTTTGTGGGCTGTGGTGGGCTGGGACGGGCCGTGGTGGGCTGGGATAGGCTGTGGTTGGTTATGGTGGGCTGGTACTTTATGTGGTGGGCTGGGACGGCCTGTGACGGGCTGTGGTGGGCTAGGATGAGCTGGGACAAGCTGAGGTGGGCCGGGCCGGGCTCTGGTGGGCTGGGACGGGCTGTTGTGTGCTGGGACGGGCTATGGTGGCCTGTGGTGGGCTGGGACGGGCTGTGGTGGGCTGGGATGGGCTGGGACAGGCTGTGGTGCGCCGTGGTAAGCCATGGTGGGCTGTGCTGGGTTGGGACGGGCTGTGGTGGGCTGTGGTGGTTTGGGATGGGCTGTGGTGGGCTGGCACGGTGTGTGGTGGGCTGGAACAGGCTGTGGTGGGCTTGCACCTGCTGTTGTGGTCGAGGATGGGTTGTGGTAGGTCCGGGACGGGCTGTCGTGGTCCGGGACAGGCTGTGGTGGGCGGGGAAGGCCTGGGACGGGCTGGGACGAGCTGGGACGGGCTGTGGTGGGCTGGGACGGGCTGTGGTGGGCGGGGACGGGCTGTGGTGGGCTGGGACAGGCTCTGGTGGTCTCAAACCGGCTGTGGTGGGTTGGGTATGGCTGGAATGGGCTTTGGTGGGTTGGGACGGGCTTTGGTGGGTTGGGACGGGCTGTGGTGGGCTGGGACGGGCTGTGGTGGGCTGGGACGGTCTGGGACAGCCTGTGTAGGGCTGGGAGGGGCTGTGGTGGGCTGTGGGGGGCTGGGAAGGGCTGTGGTGGGCTGGGACGGGCTAGAACGGCTATGGTGGGCTGGGACGGGCTGTGGTGGGCTTGGATGGGCTGTGCTGTGCTGGAACGGTCTGGGACGAGTTGTGGTGAGTGTGGTGGGCTGGGACGGACTGTGTTTAGCTGGGACGGGCTGTGGTGGGCCGTGGTGGGCTGGGACAGGCTGTGGTGAGCTGAGACGGGCTGTGGTGGGCTGTGTCAGGCTGGTACGAGCTGTGATGGGCTGGGACGGCCTGTGGTGGTCTGCGGTAGGTTGTGGTGTGCTGTAGTGGCCTGTGATGGGCTGGGTGGGGCTGTGGTGGGCTGGGACGGGCTGTAGTGGGCTGGGATAAGCTGTGTTGGGCTGGGACGGGCTGTGTTAGGCTGGGATGGGCTGTGGAGGATTGGGACGGGCTATGGAGAGCTGTGGAGAGCTGGGACGGTCTGTGGTGGGCTGGGACAGGCTGTGGTGGGCTTGGACCTGCTGTGGTGGTCGGGGACGGGTTGTGGTAGGTCCGGGATGGGCTGTCGTGGTCCGGGACGGGCTGTGGTGGGCTGGGAAGGCCTGGGACGGGCTGTGGTGGGCGGGGACGGGCTTGGACGAGCTGGGACGGGCTGTGGTGGGCTGCGGTAGGCTGTGGTGTTCTGTAGTGGTCTGTGGTGTTCTGTAGTGGTCTGTGGTGGGCTTGGACGGGCTGTCTTGGTCTGGGATGGGCTGTCGTGGGCTGTGGGGGCCTGGGGCATGCTGGGGTGGGCTGGGAAGGGCTGGGACGAGCTGTGACGGGCTGTGGTGTGTTGTAATTGCCTGTGGTGTGCTGTAGTGGCCTGTGGACGGCTGGGACGGGCTGTGGTGGGCTGGGACGGGCTGTGGTGGGCTGGGACGGGCTGTGGTGGGCTGGGACAGGCTGTGGTGGGCTGGGACGGGCTGTGGTGGGCTGGGACGTGCTGGGACGGGCCGTGGTGAGCTGGGACGAGCGGTGGTGGGCTGGGATGGGCTCTGGTGGGCTGGGACGAGCCGTAGTAGGCCGGGACGGGCCGTGGTGGGCTGGGACGGTCCGTGGTGGGTTGTTACAGGCCATGGTGGGCTGGGATGGGCTGTGGTGCGCTGTGGTGGACCGTGGTGGGCTGGGACGAACTGTGGTGGGCTGGGATGAACTGTGGTGGTCAGTGGTGGGCTGGGACGGGCTGTGGTGAGCTGGGACGGGCCGTGGTGGGCTGGGACGGGCCGTGGTGGGCTGGGACGGGCCGTGGCGGGCTGGGACGGGCCGTGGCGGGCTGGGACGGGCCGTGGTGGGCCGGGACGGGCCGTAGCGGGCTGGGACGAACTGTGGTGGGCTGGGATGAACTGTGGTGGTCAGTGGTGGGCTGGGACGGGCTGTGGTGAGCTGGGACGGGCCGTGGTGGGCTGGGACGGGCCGTGGCGGGCTGGGACCGGCCGTGGCGGGCTGGGACGGGCCGTGGCGAGCTGGGACGGGCCGTGGCGGGTTGGGACGGGCCGAGACGGGCTGGGACGGGCCGTGGTGGGCTGGGACGGGCAGTGGTGTGGTGGGACGGGCTGTGGTGGGCTGGGACAGGCTGCGGTGGGGTGTGGTGGGCTGGGACCGGCTGCGGTGGGGTGTGGTGGGCTGGGACCGGGCTGCGGTGGGCTGTGGTGGGCTGGATTGGGCTGGGACGGGCTGTGGTGGGTGTGGTGGACTGGGACGCGCTGTGGTGAACTGAGACGGGCTGTGGTGGGCTGGGATTTGCTGGGAAAGCTAGAAGGGGCTGTGGTTGGCTGGGACGGGCTGCGGTGGGCCGTGACGGGCTGCGGTGGACTGGGACGGACTGCGGTGGGCTGGGACGGGCTGGGACGGGCTGTGGTGGGCTGCGGTGGGTTGGGACGGGCAGTGGTGGGCTGGGACGGGCTGTGGTGGGCTGGGATTTGCTGGGACAGCTGGAAGGGGCTGTGGTTGTCTGGGACGGGCTGCGGTGGGCTGGGACGGGCTGCGGTGGACTGGGACGGACTGCGGTGGGCTGGGACGGGCTGGGACGGGCTGTGGTGGGCTGGGACGGGCTGTGGTGGGCTGGGACGGGCTGTGGTGGGCTGGGACGAGCTAAGGTTGGCTGGGACGGGCTGCGGTGGGCTGGGACGGGCTGGGACGGGCTGCGGTGGGTTGGGACGGGCTGCGGTGGTCTGGGACGAGCCGTAGTAGGCCGGGACGGGCTGTGGTGGGCTGGGACGGGCCGTGGTGGGTTGTTACAGGCCATGGTGGGCTGGGACAGGCTGTGGTGCGCTGTGGTGGACCGTGGTGGGCTGTGATGGGCTATGGTAAGCTGGGACGGGATGTGGTAAGCTGGGACGGGCTTTCGTGGGCGGGGACGGGCTCCGGTGGGCGGGGACGGGCTGCGGTGGGCTGGGACGGGCTGGGGTGGGCTGGGAAGGCCTGGGACGGGCTGGGACGAGCTGTGACGGGCTGGGACGGGCTGCGGTGGGCTGGGAAGGCCTGGGACGGGACGGGACGAGCTGCAACGGGACGGGACAGGCTGGGACGGGCTGTGCTGGGAAGGGACGGGACGGGTTGTGGTGGGCTGGGACGGGACGGGCTGTTCTGGGACGGGACGGGACGAGCTGGGACGGGACGAGACGGGCTGGGATGGGCCGGGACTGGCTCTGGTGGGCCGTGGTGGGCCGGGACGGGCCGGGACGGGCCATGGGGGGCCGGGATGGGCCGTGGTGGGGTGGGACGGGCTGTGGTGGGCTGGGACGGGCTGTGGTGGGTGTGGTGGGCTGGGAAGGGCTGTGGTGAGCTGAGACGGGCTGTGGTGGGCTGCGATGGAAACGATGGTGGCAGACCTGGTAAGGAGGTCTGCCTGCTCTTCCCTTCTACGTGCCTGGATAACCCTGGGGCAAAGCAGAGCTCTACTGGCTTGGGTAGAGCTAAAACACCTCAAGAGGAGGGAGCTGTCGGCGCTGTTTTGGCTGAATGGAGGCAGGGGGTAGTACCTGTTATGGGAAGGCTATAGGGGAACGTCCTTGCCTTTGTTTAGTCTTACAAAAGTCCCTCGTATAGAGAACTTCCTTGGGTCTGTTTTCAAAAGCTCGTTTATCAGAGCTCCTGAAGTCGGGCCTCCCTTGCCACGACAGTGTAATCTTCAGGTCTCCCTTCCTTTCTCCCTTAGGTTGAAAACAGCTTTTCTATTTCTGTCCCCATCTGCAAACAGTTCCACAAGAACATCATAGCGAAAGGAGGTGCCAAAATCAAGAAGGTGAGATACTGTTCCTAACACAGGTGGGCCGGGACGGGCCGCGGTGGGCCGGGACGGGCTGGGACAGGCTGTAACCGGCTGTGGTGGGCTGTGGTGGGCTGTCGTGAGCCATGGCGAGCCATGGTGGGCCGTAGTGGGCTGTGGTGGGCGGGGACGGGCTGTGGTGGGCGGGGACGGGCTGTGGTGGGCTGGGACGGGCTGTGGTGGGCTGGGGCGGGCTGTGGTGGGCTGGGACGGTCTGTGGTGGGCTGGGACGGTCTGTGGTGGGCTGGGACGGGCTGGGACAGGCTGGGATAGGCTGAGACATTCTGTGGTGTGCTGTGGTGGGCTCTGGTGGTCCGGGACGGGCTGTGGTTGGGCTGGGACGGGCTGTCGTGGGCTGGGACAAGCTGTGGTTTGCGGGGACAAGCTGTGGTGGGCGGGGACGGGCTGTGGTGGTCCGGGAGGGGCTGTCGTGGTCCAGGAGGGGCTGTCGTGGTCCGGGAGGGGCTGTCGTGGTCCGGGACGGGCTGTCGTGGTCCGGGACGGGCTGTGGTGGGCGGGTACGGTCTGTGGTGGGCGGGTACGGTCTGTGGTGGGCTGGGACGGTCTGTGGTGGGCTGGGACGGTCTGTGGTGGGCTGGGACGGGCTGGAACGGGCTGGGACAGGCTGGGATAGGCTGAGACATTCTGTGGTGGGCTGTGGTGGGCTCTGGTCGTCTGGAACGGGCTGTGGTTGGGCTGGGACGGGCTGTGGTGGGCTGGGACAAGCTGTGGTTTGCGGGGACGGGCTGTGGTGGGCGGGGACGGGCTGTGGTGGGCGGGGACGGGCTGTGGTGGCCGGAGACGGGCTGGGACGGTCTGTGGTGGGCTGGGACATTCTGTGGTGGGCTGGGACGGGCTGGGAGGAGCAGGGACGGGCTGTGGTGGGCGGGGAAGGGCTGTGGTGGGCTGGGACGGGCTAGGATAGGCTGAGACAGGCTGTGGTGGCCTGGGACATTCTGTGGTGGGCTGGGACGGGCTCTGGTGGTCTGGGACATACTGTGGTGGGCCGGGACGGGCTGTGGTGGGCCGGGACGGGCTGTGGTGGGCCGGGACGGGCTGTGGTGGGCGGGGATGAGCTGTGGTGGGTGGGGATGGTCTGTGGTGGGCGGAGACGGGTTGTGGTGGTCTGGGGCGGGCTGTGATGGGCTGTGGTGGGCCTGGATGGGCTGTGGTGGGCTGGGACGGGCAGTGGTGGGCCGGGACGGGCTGTGGTGGGCTGGGACATTCTGTGGTGGGCTGGGACGGGCTGGGACGGGCTGTGTTGGGCTGGGACGGGCTGTGTTGTGCGGGGACGGGCTGTGGCTGGCGGTGATGGGCTGTGGTGCGCTGGGACAGGCTGTGAAGGGCTGTGGTGTGCGGTGACGGTCTGTAGTGAGCTGGGACAGGCTGGGAAGGGCTGTGGTGGGCTGTGGTGGGCTGGAACGGTTTGTGGTGATCTGGAACGGGCTGTGATGGGCTGGGACGGGCTGGGACGGGCTGGGACGGGCTGTGGTGTGCTGGGAAGGGCTGTGGTGGGCTGGGACGGGCTTGGACAGGCTGGGACGGGCTGTGGTGGGCTGGGACGGGCTGCGGTGTGCTGGGACGGGCTGTGGTTTGCTGGGGTCATGTGTGAATGGCTGGGACGGGCTGTGGTGGACTGCGATAAGCTGTGGTGCGCTGGGACGGGCTGTGGTGCGCTGGGACGGGCTGTGGTGGGCTGGGACGGGCTGTGGTGGGCTGGGACGGGCTGCGGTGGGCTGGGACGGGTTGTGGTTTTCTGGGATCATCTGTGATGGGCTGGGACGGGCTGTGGTGGGCTGTAGTAGGCTGAGATGGGCCGTGGTGGCCTGTGGTGGGCTGTGGTGGTCTGTGACGAGCTGTGGTGTGCTGGGATAAGCTGTGGTAGGCTGGGTTGGGCTGTGGAGGGCTGTGGCGGGCTGTGGTGGGGTGTCGTGACCTGTGGTGGGCTGTGAAAGGCTGCGGTGGGCTGGGACGGGTTGCGGTGGGCTGGGACGGGTTGCGGTGGGCTGGGACGGGCTGCGGTGGGCTGGGACGGGCTGTGGTGAGCTTGGACGGGCTGCGATGGGCTGGGACGGGTTGCGGTGGGCTGCGGTGGGCTGGGACGGGCTGCGGTGGGCTGGGACGGGCTGCGGTGGGTTGGGACGGTCTGTGGTGGGCTGTGGCAGGCTGGGATGGGCTGTGGTGCGCTGGGACGGGCTGTGGTATGCGGGGATGGGCTGTGGTGTGCTGGGACGGGCTGTGGTGGGCAAGGACGCACTGTGGGGGGCCGGGACGGGCTGTGGTGGGCTATGGTGAGCTGGGACGGGCTGTGGTGGGCTGAGATGGTCTGTGGCGGGCTGTGGAGGGCTGGGACATGCTGTGTTGGTCTGGAAGGGGCCGTGGTGGGCCGTGGTGGGCTGTGGGTGGCCGTGGTGGGCTGTGGTGGGCTGTGCTGGGCTGGGACGGGCTGTGCTGGGCTGGGACAGGCTGTGCTGGGCTGGGACGGACTGCGGTGGGCTGTGGTGGGCTGTGGTGGGCCGGGATGGTCTGTGGTGGGCTGGGAAAGGCTGGGACGGGCTGTGGTGGGCCGGGATGGGCTGGGACGTGCTGGGACGGGCTGTGGTGGGCTGGGACGAGCTGTGGTGGTCTATGGTAAGATGGGACGGGCTGGGACGGGATGTGGTGGGCCGCAATGGACTGGGACAGGCTGGGACGGGCTGTGGTGGGCTGGGACAGGCTGGGACGGGCTGTGGTGGGCTGGGACGAGTTGTGGTGGGCTGGGACGGGCTGACATGGGCTGGGACGGGCTGGGATGCCTTGGACGGGTTGTGGTGGGCGGTGACGGGTTGTGGTGGGCGGGGAAGGGCTTTGGTGGGCTGGAACGGGCTTTGGTGGGCTGGGCCGTGCCGTGGTGTGCCGGGACCGGTCTTGGTTGGCTGGGACGGGCCGTGGTGGGCCGGGAAGGGCAGTAGTGGGTGGGGACAAGTTGTGGTGGGCGGGGACAAGTTGTAGTGGGCAGGGACGGGCTGTGGTGGGCGGGGACGGGCTGTGGTGGGCGGGGACGGGCTGTGGTGGGCGGGGACGGGGTGTGGTGAGCGGGGACGGGCTTTGGTGGGTTGTGGTGAGCTGAGACGGGCTATGGTGGGCTGGGACGGGCTGCGGTGGGCTGGGACGGACTGCGGTGGGCTGGGACAAGCTGTGGTGGGCTCTGGTGGGCTGGGACGGGCTCTGGTGGGCTGGGACAAGCTGTGGTGGGCTGTGGTGGGCTGAAACGGGCTGTGGTGGGCTGGGATGCGCTGTGGTGGGCTGGGATGCGCTGTGGTGGGCTGGGACGTGCTGTGGTGGGCTGGGAAGGGCTGGGACGGGCTGTGGTGGGCTGGGATGGGCTGTGGTTGGCTGTGGTGGGCTGTGGTGGGCTGGGACGGACTGTGGTGTCCTGGGACGGGCTGCGGTGGGCTGGGACGGACTGTGGTGGGCTGGGACAAGCTGTGGTGGGCTGGGACGGGCTGGGACGGGCTGTGGTGGGCTGGGAAGGGCTGGGACGGGCTGTGGTGGGCTGGGACGGGCTGTGGTTGGCTGGGATGGGCTGTGGTGGGCTGGGACTGGCTCTGGTGGGCCGGGACGTGCTGTGGTAGGCTGTGGTGTGCTGGGATGGGCTGTCGTGGGCTGGGACGGGCTGTGGTGGGCTGGGACAGGCTGTGGTGGGCTGGGACGGGCTGTGGTGGGCTGGGACGGGCTGGGACGGGCTGGGAAGGGCTGGGACGGGCTGTGGTGTGCTGGGACGGGCTGTGGTGGGCTGGGACGGGCTGTGGTGGGCTGGGACAAGTTGGGGTGGACTGTGGTCGGCTGAGACGGGCTGTGGTGGGCTGGGACGGGCTCTGGTTGGCTCGGACAAGCTGTGGTGGGCTGTGGTGGGCTGGGACGGGCTGTGGTTGGCTGGGACGGGATGCGGTGGGCCGTGGTGGGCTGTGGTGGGCCGTGGTGGGCTGGGACAGCCTGTGGTGGGCTATGACGTGCCGTGGTGTTCCGTGGTGAACTGTGGTGGGCTGTGGTAAGCCGAGGTGGGTTGTGGTGGGCCGTGGTGGGCTGTGGTCGGACGTGGTGGGCTGGGACAAGCTGTGGTGGGCTGGGACGGGCCGTGGTGGGCCAGGACCAGCCTTGGTTGGCCGTGACAGGCTGTGGTGGGCCGGGCCGGGCTGTAGTGGGCGGGGACAAGTTGTGGTGGGCGGGGACAGGCTGTGGTGAGCAGGGAAGGGCTGTGGTGGCCTGGGACGGGCTGGGACGGGCTGTGGTGAGCGGGGACGGGCTTTGGTGGGCTCTGGCGGGCTGGAACGGGCTCTGGTAGGCTGGGACGGGCTGTGGCAAGCTGTAATGGGCTGTGGTGGGCTTGGACGGGCTGTGGTGGGTTGTGGTGAGCTGAGATGGGCTGGGACGGGCTGGGACGGGCTGTGGTGGGCTGTGGTGGGACGGGACAGGCTGTGGTGGGCTGGGACGGGCTGTGGTGGTCTACGGTAGCCTGTGGTGTGCTGTAGTGGCCTGTGGTGGGCTGGGACGGGCTGTGGTGGGCTGGGACGGGCTGTGGTGGGCTGTGGTTGGACGGGACGGGCTGCGGTGAGCCAGGACAGGCTGTGGTGTGCTGAGACGGGCTCTGGTGGGCCGGGACGGGCTGTGGTGGGCCGGGATGGGCTATGGTGGGCCGGGACAAGCTGTGGTAGGTTGGGACGGGCTCTGGTGGACTGGGACGGGCTCTGGTGGGCTGGAACAGGCCGTGGTGGGCTGGGATGGGCTCTGGTGGGGTGTGGTGAGCTGAGACGGTCTGGGAGGGGCTGAAACGGGCTGGGCCGGCTCTGGGGGTCTGGGAGGGGCTGGGAAGGCCTGTGGTGGGCTGGGACGAGCTGGGACGGGCTGGGACGGGCTGTGGTGGGCTGGGACGGGCAGTGGTGGGCTGGGACGGGCTGTGGTGGGCTGGGACGGGCTGTGGTGGGCCGGGACGGGCTGTGGTGGGCTGGGACGCGCTGTGGTGTGCTGGGACGCGCTGTGGTGGGCTGGGACGCGCTGTGGTGGGCTGGGAAGGGCTGGGACGGGCTGTGGTGGGCTGGGACGGGTCGTGGTGGGCCAGGACCCGCCTTGGTTGGCCGTGACGGGCTGTGGTGGGCCGGGCCGGTCTGTAGTGGGCGGGGACAAGTTGTGGTGGGCGGGGACAAGCTGTGGTGTGCTGGGACGGGCTGTGGTGGGCTGGGACGGGCTGTGGTGGGCTGGGACGGGCTGTGGTGGGCTGGGATGGGCTGTGGTGGGCTGGGACAGGCTCTGGTGGGCCGGTACGTGCTGTGGTAGGCTGTGGTGTGCTGGGATGGGCTGTCGTGTGCTGGGAAGGGCTGTGGTGGGCTGGGACGGGCTGTGGTGGGCTGGGACGGGCTGTGGTGGGCTGTTACGGGCTGGGACGGGCTGTGGTGGTCTGGGACAAGCTGTGGTGGGCTCTGGTGGGATGGGACGGGCTGTTGTGGGCTTTGGTGGGCTGGGACTGGATGTGGTGGGCTGGGAAGGGCTGTGGTGGGCTGGGACAGGCTGGCACGGGCTGTGGTGGGCTGGTATTGGCTGGCACGAACTGGGACGGGCCGTGGTGGGCTGGGACGGGCCGTGGTGGGCTGGGACGGGCCGTGGTGGGCTGGGACGGGCTGTGGTGGGCCGCGGTGGGCCGTTGTGGGCTGGGACGGGCCGTGGTGAACTGTGGTGAGCTGTGGTGTCCTGGGATGGGCTGTGGGGGGCTATGACGGGATGTGGTGAGCCGGGACGGGCTGTGGTGAGCTGGATCGGGCTGAGACGGGCTGTGGTGGGCCGGGACGGGCTGGGACGGGCTGTGGTGGGCTGTGGTGGGATGGGACGAGCTGTGGTGGTCTATGGTGGGATGGGACGGGCTGGGACGGGATGTGGTGGGCCGCAATGGACTGGGACAGGCTGGGACGGGCTGTGGTGGGCTGGGACGAGTTGTGGTGGGCTGGGACGGGCTGACATGGGCTGGGACGGGTTGGGACGCCTTGGACGGGTTGTGGTGGGCGGTGACGTGTTGTGGTGGGCGGGGACGGGCTTTGGTGGGCGGGGACGGGCTTTGGTGGGCTGTGGTGGGCTGGAACGGGCTTTGGTGGGCTGGGACGGGCTGTGGTGGGCTGGGACGAGCTGTGGTGGGCTGGGACGAGTTCTGGTGGGCTGGGACGGGCTGAGATGGGCTGGGACGGGCTGGGACGCCTTGGACGGGCTGTGGTGGACGGTGACGGGTTGTGGTGGGCGGTGACGGGTTGTGGTGGGCTGGGACGGGCTTGGGTGTGCTGTGGTGGGCGGGCACGGTCTGTGGTGGGCTGGAACAGGCTGTGGTGGGTTGGGATGGGCTGTGGTGGGCCGGGACCGGTCTTGGTTGGCTGGGACGGGCCGTGGTGGGCCGGGAAGGGCCGTAGTGTGTGGGGACAAGTTGTGGTGGGCAGGGACGGGCTGTGGTGGGCGGGGACGGGCTGTGGTGGGCGGGGATGGGCTGTGGTGGGCGGGGACGGGATTTGGTGGCCTGTGGTGGGCTGGGACGAGCTGTGGTGGGCTGGGACGGGCTGTGGTGGGCTGTGGTGGGCTGGGACGGACTGTGGTGTCCTGGGACGGGCTGTGGTGGGCTGGGACGGGCTGTGGTGGGCTGGGACAAGCTGTGGTGGGCTCTGGTGGGCTGGGACGGGCTGTGGTGGGGTGGGACGGGCTCTGGTGGGCTGGGACAAGCTGTGGTGGGCTGTGGTGGGCTGGGATGCGCTGTGGTGGGCTGGGATGCGCTATGGTGGGCTGGGATGCGCTGTGGTGGGCTGGGACGCGCTGTGGTGGGCTGGGAAGGGCTGGGACGGGCTGTGGTGGGCTGGGACGGGCTGTGGTTGGCTGGGATGGGCTGTGGTGGGCTGGGACTGGCTCTGGTGGGCCGGGACGTGCTGTGGTAGGCTGTGGTGTGCTGGGATGGGCTGTGGTGGGCTGGGACGAGCTGTGGTGGGCTGGGACGGGCTGTGGTGGGCTGGGACGGGCTGTGGTGGGCTGGGACGGGCTGGGACGGGCTGGGACGGGCTGTGGTGTGCTGGGATAGGCTGTGGTGAGCAGGGAAGGGCTGTGGTGGGCTATGGCGTGCCGTGGTGTGCCGTGGTGAACTGTGGTGGGCTGTGGTAAGCCGTGGTGGGTTGTGGTGGGCCGTGGTGGGCTGTGGTCGGACGTGGTGGGCTGGGACAGGCTGTGGTGAGCAGGGAAGGGCTGTGGTGGGCTGGGACGGGCTGGGACGGGCTGTGTTGGGCGGGGACGGGCTTTGGTGTGCTCTGGTGGGCTGGAACGGGCTCTGGTGGGCTGGGACGGGCTGTGGTAAGCTGTGATGGGCTGTGGTGGGCTTGGACGGGCTGTGGTGGGTTGTGGTGAGCTGAGATGGGCTGGGACGGGCTGGGACAGGCTGTGGTGGGCTGTATTGGGCTATGGTGGGCTGGGACGGGCTCTGGTGGGCCGGGACGGGCTGTGGTGTGCTGAGACGGGCTCTGGTGGGCCAGGACGGGCTGTGGTGGGACGGGATGGGCTATGGTGGGCCGGGACAAGCTGTGGTAGGTTGGGACGGGCTGTGGTGGACTGGGACGGGCTCTGGTGGGCTGGAACATGCCGTGGTGGGCTGGGATGGGCTGTGGTGGGGTGTGGTGAGCTGAGACGGTCTGGGAGGGGCTGGAACGGGCTGGGCCGGCTCTGGGGGTCTGGGAGGGGCTGGGAAGGCCTGTGATGGGCTGGGACGAGCTGGGACGGGCTGGGACGGGCAGTGGTGGGCTGGGACGGGCAGTGGTGGCCTGAGGTGAGCCGCGGTGGGCCGGGACGGACCATGGTGGGCCAAGACGGGCGGTGATGGGCCTGGACGGGCCGTGGTGGACTGTAGTGGGCTGGGACGGGCTTTGGTGGGCTATGACGTGCTGTTGTAGGCTGTGGTGTGCTGGGATGGGCTGTGGTGGGCTGGGACGGGCTGTGGTGGGCTGGGACAGGCTGTGGTGGGCTGGGACGCGCTGTGCTATGCTGGGACGCGCTGTGGTGGGCTGGGACGGGCTGTGGTGGGCTGGGACGGGCTGTGGTGGGCTGGCACGCGCTGCGGTGGGCTGGGAAGGGCTGGGACGGGCTGTGGTGGGCCAGGACCAGGCTTGGTTGGCCATGACGGGCCGTGGTGGGCCGGGCCGGGCTGTAGTGAGCGGGGACAAGTTGTGGTGGGCGGGGACAGGCTGTGGTGAGCAGGGAAGGGCTGTGGTGGCCTGGGACGGGCTGGGACGGGCTGTGGTGAGCGGGGACAGGCTGTGGTGGGCGGGGGTCGGGCTTTGGTGGGCTCTGGTGGGCTGGAACGGGGTCTGGTGGGCTGGGACGGGCTGTGGTGAGCGGGGACAGGCTGTGGTGGGCTTGGACGGGCTGTGGTGGGTTGTGGTGAGCTGAGACGGGCTGTGGTGGGCTGTATTGGGCTGTGGCGGGCTGGGACGGGCTGTGGCAGGCTGGGACGCGCTGTGGTGGGCTGTGGTGGGCCGGGATGGGCTGTGGTGGGCTGGGACGGGCTGTGGTGGTCTACGGTAGCCTGTGGTGTGCTGTATTGGGCTGTGGTGGGCTGTATTGGGCTGTGGTGGTCTGGGACGGGCTTTGGTGGGCTGTGGTGGGCCGGGATGGGCTGTGGTGGGCTGGGACGGGCTGTGGTGTGCTGAGACGGGCTCTGGTGGGCCGTGACGGGCTGTGGTGGGCCGTGACGGGCTGTGGTGGGCCGTGACGGGCTGTGGTGGGCCGGGACGGGCTGTGGTGGGCCGGGACGGGCTGTGGTGGGACGGGACGGGCTGTGGTGGGACGGGACGGGCTGTGGTGGGACGGGATGGGCTGTGGTGTGCCGGGACGGGCTGTGGTGGGCTGGGACGCGCTGTGGTGCACTGGGACGAATTGTGGTGGGCTGGGACGGGCTGTGGTGAGCCGTGGTGTACCGTTGTGGGCTGGGACGGGCCGTGGTGAACTGTGGTGGGTTGGGACGGGCTGTGGGGGGCTGGGTCGGGCTAAGACGGGCTGTGGTGGGCTGAGACGGGCTCTGGTGGGCCGGGACGGGCTGTGGTGGGACGGGATGGGCTATGGTGGGCCGGGACAAGCTGTGGTAGGTTGGGACGGGCTCTGGTGGACTGGGACGGGCTCTGGTGGGCTGGAACAGGCCGTGGTGGGCTGGGATGGGCTGTGGTGGGGTGTGGTGAGCTGAGACGGTCTGGGAGGGGCTGGAACGGGCTGGGCCGGCTCTGGGGGTCTGGGAGGGGCTGGGAAGGCCTGTGATGGGCTGGGACGAGCTGGGACGGGCTGGGACGGGCAGTGGTGGGCTGGGACGGGCAGTGGTGGCCTGAGGTGGGCCGCGGTGGGCCGGGACGGACCATGGTGGGCCGGGACGGGCGGGTGATGGGCCTGGACGGGCCGTGGTGGACTGTAGTGGGCTGGGACGGGCTTTGGTGGGCTATGACGTGCTGTTGTAGGCTGTGGTGTGCTGGGACGGGCTGTGGTGGGCTGGGACGGGCTGTGGTGGGCTGGGACGGGCTGTGGTGGGCTGGGACGCGCTGTGCTATGCTGGGACGCCCTGTGGTGGGCTGGGACGGGCTGTGGTGGGCTGGGACGGGCTGTGGTGGGCTGGCACGCGCTGCGGTGGGCTGGGAAGGGCTGGGACGGGCTGTGGTGGGCCAGGACCAGCCTTGGTTGGCCATGACGGGCCGTGGTGGGCCGGGCCGGGCTGTAGTGAGCGGGGACAAGTTGTGGTGGGCGGGGACAGGCTGTGGTGAGCAGGGAAGGGCTGTGGTGGCCTGGGACGGGCTGGGACGGGCTGTGGTGAGCGGGGACAGGCTGTGGTGGGCGGGGACGGGCTTTGGTGGGCTCTGGTGGGCTGGAACGGGGTCTGGTGGGCTGGGACGGGCTGTGGTGAGCGGGGACAGGCTGTGGTGGGCTTGGACGGGCTGTGGTGGGTTGTGGTGAGCTGAGACGGGCTGTGGTGGGCTGTATTGGGCTGTGGTGGGCTGTATTGGGCTGTGGCGGGCTGGGACGGGCTGTGGCAGGCTGGGACGCGCTGTGGTGGGCTGTGGTGGGCCGGGATGGGCTGTGGTGGGCTGGGACGGGCTGTGGTGGTCTACGGTAGCCTGTGGTGTGCTGTATTGGGCTGTGGTGGGCTGTATTGGGCTGTGGTGGTCTGGGACGGGCTTTGGTGGGCTGTGGTGGGACGGGATGGGCTGTGGTGGGCTGGGACGGGCTGTGGTGTGCTGAGACGGGCTGTGGTGGGCCGTGACGGGCTGTGGTGGGCCGTGACGGGCTGTGGTGGGCCGTGACGGGCTGTGGTGGGCCGGGACGGGCTGTGGTGGGCCGGGACGGGCTGTGGTGGGACGGGACGGGCTGTGGTGGGACGGGACGGGCTGTGGTGGGACAGGATGGGCTGTGGTGTGCCGGGACGGGCTGTGGTGGGCTGGGACGCGCTGTGGTGCACTGGGACGAATTGTGGTGGGCTGGGACGGGCTGTGGTGAGCCGTGGTGTACCGTTGTGGGCTGGGACGGGCCGTGGTGAACTGTGGTGGGTTGGGACGGGCTGTGGGGGGCTGGGTCGGGCTAAGACGGGCTGTGGTGGGCTGGGACGGGTCGCAGTGGGCTGGGACGGGCTGTGGCGGGCTGGGACGGGCTATGGTGGGCCGGGACAAGCTGTGGTAGGTTGGGACGGGCTCTGGTGGACTGGAACGGCCTCTGCTGGGCTGGAACAGGCCGTGGTGGGCTGGGATGGGCTGTGGTGGGGTGTGGTGAGCTCAGACGGTCTGGGAGGGGCTGAAACGGGCTGGGCCGGCTCTGGGGGTCTGGGAGGGGCTGGGAAGGCCTGTGGTGGGCTGGGACGAGCTGGGACGGGCTGGGACGGGCAGTGGTGGGCTGGGACGGGCAGTGGTGGGCTGGGATGGGCTGTTGTGGGCTGGGACGGGCTGTGGTGGGCTGAGGTGGGCCGCGGTGGGCCGGGACGGACCATGGTGGGCCGGGACGGGCGGTGATGGGCCTGGACGGGCCGTGGTGGACCGTAGTGGGCTGGGACGGGCTTTGGTGGGCCGGGACGTGCTGTTGTAGGCTGTGGTGTGCTGGGGTAGGGCTGTGGTGGGCTGGGACGGGCTGTGGTGGGCTGGGACGGGCTGTGGTGGGCTGTGGTGGGCTGTGGTGGGCTGGGACGCGCTGTGGTGGGCTGGGAAGGGCTGGGACGGGCTTTGGTGGGCTGGGACGGGCCGTGGTGGGCTGAGACGGGCGGTGATGGGCCTGGACGGGCCGTGGTGGACCGTAGTAGGCTGGGACGGGCTTTGGTGGGCAGGGACGTGCTGTTGTAAGCTGTGGTGTGCTGGGACGGGCTGTGGTGGGCTGGGACGGGCTGTGGTGGGCTGGCACGCGCTGCGGTGGGCTGGGAAGGGCTGGGACGGGCTGTGGTGGGCCAGGACCAGCCTTGGTTGGCCATGACGGGCCGTGGTGGGCCGGGCCGGGCTGTAGTGAGCGGGGACAAGTTGTGGTGGGCGGGGACAGGCTGTGGTGAGCAGGGAAGGGCTGTGGTGGCCTGGGACGGGCTGGGACGGGCTGTGGTGAGCGGGGACAGGCTGTGGTGGGCGGGGACGGGCTTTGGTGGGCTCTGGTGGGCTGGAACGGGGTCTGGTGGGCTGGGACGGGCTGTGGTGAGCGGGGACAGGCTGTGGTGGGCTTGGACGGGCTGTGGTGGGTTGTGGTGAGCTGAGACGGGCTGTGGTGGGCTGTATTGGGCTGTGGCGGGCTGGGACGGGCTGTGGCAGGCTGGGACGCGCTGTGGTGGGCTGTGGTGGGCCGGGATGGGCTGTGGTGGGCTGGGACGGGCTGTGGTGGTCTACGGTAGCCTGTGGTGTGCTGTATTGGGCTGTGGTGGGCTGTATTGGGCTGTGGTGGTCTGGGACGGGCTTTGGTGGGCTGTGGTGGGACGGGATGGGCTGTGGTGGGCTGGGACGGGCTGTGGTGTGCTGAGACGGGCTCTGGTGGGCCGTGACGGGCTGTGGTGGGCCGTGACGGGCTGTGGTGGGCCGTGACGGGCTGTGGTGGGCCGTGACGGGCTGTGGTGGGCCGTGACGGGCTGTGGTGGGGCGGGACGGGCTGTGGTGGGACGGGACGGGCTGTGGTGGGACGGGATGGGCTGTGGTCGGCCGGGACGGGCTGTGGTGGGCTGGGACGCGCTGTGGTGCACTGGGACGAATTGTGGTGGGCTGGGACGGGCTGTGGTGAGCCGTGGTGTACCGTTGTGGGCTGGGACGGGCCGTCGTGAACTGTGGTGGGTTGGGACGGGCTGTGGGGGGGCTGGGTCGGGCTAAGACGGGCTGTGGTGGGCTGAGACGGGCTCTGGTGGGCCGGGACGGGCTGTGGTGGGACGGGATGGGCTATGGTGGGCCGGGACAAGCTGTGGTAGGTTGGGACGGGCTCTGGTGGACTGGAACGGCCTCTGCTGGGCTGGAACAGGCCGTGGTGGGCTGGGATGGGCTGTGGTGGGGTGTGGTGAGCTGAGACGGTCTGGGAGGGGCTGGAACGGGCTGGGCCGGCTCTGGGGGTCTGGGAGGGGCTGGGAAGGCCTGTGATGGGCTGGGACGAGCTGGGACGGGCTGGGACGGGCAGTGGTGGGCTGGGACGGGCAGTGGTGGCCTGAGGTGGGCCGCGGTGGGCCGGGACGGACCATGGTGGGCCGGGACGGGCGGTGATGGGCCTGGACGGGCCGTGGTGGACTGTAGTGGGCTGGGACGGGCTTTGGTGGGCTATGACGTGCTGTTGTAGGCTGTGGTGTGCTGGGACGGGCTGTGGTGGGCTGGGACGGGCTGTGGTGGGCTGGGACGGGCTGTGGTGGGCTGGGACGCGCTGTGCTATGCTGGGACGCCCTGTGGTGGGCTGGGACGGGCTGTGGTGGGCTGGGACGGGCTGTGGTGGGCTGGCACGCGCTGCGGTGGGCTGGGAAGGGCTGGGACGGGCTGTGGTGGGCCAGGACCAGCCTTGGTTGGCCATGACGGGCCGTGGTGGGCCGGGCCGGGCTGTAGTGAGCGGGGACAAGTTGTGGTGGGCGGGGACAGGCTCTGGTGAGCAGGGAAGGGCTGTGGTGGCCTGGGACGGGCTGGGACGGGCTGTGGTGAGCGGGGACAGGCTGTGGTGGGCGGGGACGGGCTTTGGTGGGCTCTGGTGGGCTGGAACGGGGTCTGGTGGGCTGGGACGGGCTGTGGTGAGCGGGGACAGGCTGTGGTGGGCTTGGACGGGCTGTGGTGGGTTGTGGTGAGCTGAGACGGGCTGTGGTGGGCTGTATTGGGCTGTGGTGGGCTGTATTGGGCTGTGGCGGGCTGGGACGGGCTGTGGCAGGCTGGGACGCGCTGTGGTGGGCTGTGGTGGGCCGGGATGGGCTGTGGTGGGCTGGGACGGGCTGTGGTGGTCTACGGTAGCCTGTGGTGTGCTGTATTGGGCTGTGGTGGGCTGTATTGGGCTGTGGTGGTCTGGGACGGGCTTTGGTGGGCTGTGGTGGGACGGGATGGGCTGTGGTGGGCTGGGACAGGCTGTGGTGTGCTGAGACGGGCTCTGGTGGGCCGTGACGGGCTGTGGTGGGCCGTGACGGGCTGTGGTGGGCCGTGACGGGCTGTGGTGGGCCGGGACGGGCTGTGGTGGGCCGGGACGGGCTGTGGTGGGACGGGACGGGCTGTGGTGGGACGGGACGGGCTGTGGTGGGACGGGATGGGCTGTGGTGTGCCGGGACGGGCTGTGGTGGGCTGGGACGCGCTGTGGTGCACTGGGACGAATTGTGGTGGGCTGGCACGGGCTGTGGTGGGCCGTGGTGGGCCATTGTGGGCTGGGACGGGCCGTAATGAACTGTGGTGGGTTGGGACGGGCTGTGGGGGGCTGGGTCGGGCTAAGACGGGCTGTGGTGGGCTGGGACGGGTCGCAGTGGGCTGGGACGGGCTGTGGCGGGCTGGGACGGGCTATGGTGGGCCGGGACAAGCTGTGGTAGGTTGGGACGGGCTCTGGTGGACTGGAACGGCCTCTGCTGGGCTGGAACAGGCCGTGGTGGGTTGGGATGGGCTGTGGTGGGGTGTGGTGAGCTCAGACGGTCTGGGAGGGGCTGAAACGGGCTGGGCCGGCTCTGGGGGTCTGGGAGGGGCTGGGAAGGCCTGTGGTGGGCTGGGACGAGCTGGGACGGGCTGGGACGGGCAGTGGTGGGCTGGGACGGGCAGTGGTGGGCTGGGATGGGCTGTTGTGGGCTGGGACGGGCTGTGGTGGGCTGAGGTGGGCCGCGGTGGGCCGGGACGGACCATGGTGGGCCGGGACGGGCGGTGATGGGCCTGGACGGGCCGTGGTGGACCGTAGTGGGCTGGGACGGGCTTTGGTGGGCCGGGACGTGCTGTTGTAGGCTGTGGTGTGCTGGGGTAGGGCTGTGGTGGGCTGGGACGGGCTGTGGTGGGCTGGGACGGGCTGTGGTGGGCTGTGGTGGGCTGTGGTGGGCTGGGACGCGCTGTGGTGGGCTGGGAAGGGCTGGGACGGGCTGTGGTGGGCTGGGACGGGCCGTGGTGGGCTGAGACGGGCGGTGATGGGCCTGGACGGGCCGTGGTGGACCGTAGTAGGCTGGGACGGGCTTTGGTGGGCAGGGACGTGCTGTTGTAAGCTGTGGTGTGCTGGGACGGGCTGTGGTGGGCTTGGACGGGCTGTGGTGGGCTGGGACGGGCTGTGGTGGGCTGTGGTGGGCTGTGGTGGGCTGGGACGCGCTGTGGTGGGCTGGGACTGGCTGTGGTGGGCTGGGACGCGCTGTGGTGGGCTGCGACGCGCTGTGGTGGGCTGCGACGCGCTGTGGTGGGCTGGGACGGGCTCTGGTGGGCCGGTACATGCTGTGGTAGGCTGTGGTGTGCTGGGATGGGCTGTGGTGGGCTGGGACGGGCTGTGGTGGGCTGGGACGGGCTGTGGTGGGCTGGGACGGGCTGGGACGGGCTGTGGTGGGCTGGGACGGGCTGTGGTGGGCTGAGGTGGGCTGTGGAGGGCTGGGACGGGCTGTGGTGGGCTGGGACGGGCTGTGGTGGTCTGCGGTAGGCTGTGGTGTGCTGTAGTGGCCTGTGGTGGGCTGGGACGGGCTGTGGTGGGCTGGGACAAGCTGTGGTGGGCTGGGACGGGCTGTGGTGGGCCATGTTTGGCTGTGGTGGGTTGTGGTGGGCTGGGACAGGCTGTGGTGAGTTGAGACGGGCTGTGGTGTGCTGGGACACGATTTGGTGGGCTGGGCCGGGCTGTGGTGGGTTGGGATGGGCTCTGGTGCACTGTGTTGGGTTGTGATGAGCTGAGACAGTCTGTGGTGGGTTGGGGCGTGCTGTGGAGAGCTGTGGAGGGCTGTGGTGGGCTTGGACAGGCTGTGGTGGGTTGTGATCTGTCGTGGTGGGCCGTGGTGTGCTGGGACGGGCCGTGGTGGGCCGGGACGGGCCGTGGTGGGCCGGGACGGGCTATGGTAATCAGGGACGGGCCGTGGTGGGCTGGGACGGGCTGTGATGGGCTGGGACGAGCTGTGACGGGCTGGGACCGGCTGTGGTGGCCTGGGATGGGCTGTGGTGGGCTGGGACGGGCTGTGGTGGGCTGGGACGGGATGCGGTGGGCCGTGGTGGGCTGTGGTGGGCCGTGGTGGGCTGGGACAGGCTGTGGTGGGCTATGACGTGCCGTGGTGTGCCGTGGTGAACTGTGGTGGGCTGTGGTAAGCCGTGGTGGGTTGTGGTGGGCCGTGGTGGGCTGTGGTCGGACGTGGTGGGCTGGGACAAGCTGTGGTGGGCTGGGACGGGCCGTGGTGGGCCAGGACGGGCCGTGGTGGGCCAGGACTGGCCTTGGTTGGCCGTGACGGGCCGTGGTGGGCCGGGCCGGGCTGTAGTGGGCCGGGCCAAGTTGTGGTGGGCGGGGACAGGCTGTGGTGAGCAGGGAAGGGCTGTGGTGGCCTGGGACGGGCTGTGGTGAGCGGGGACGGGCTGTGTTGGGCGGGGATGGGCTTTGGTGGGCTCTGGTGGGCTGGAACGGGCTCTGCTGGGCTGGAACAGGATGGAAAGAGCTGTAATGGGCTGTGGTGGGCTTGGACGGGTTGTGGTGGGTTGTGGTGAGCTGAGATGGGCTGGGACGGGCTGGGACGGGCTGTGGTGGGCTGTATTGGGCTATGGTGGGCTGTGGTGGGCTGGGACGGGCTGTGGCGGGCTGGGACGGGCTGTGGTGGGCTGTGCTGGGACGGGACAGGCTGTGGTGGGCTGGGACGGGCTGTGGTGGTCTATGGTAGCCTGTGGTGTGCTGTAGTGGCCTGTGGTGGGCTGGGACGGGCTGTGGTGGGCTGGGACGGGCTGTGGTGGGCTGGGACGGGCTGTGGTGGGCTGGGACGGGCTGGGACGGGCTGTGGTGGGCTGGGACGGGCTGTGGTGGGCTGGGACGGGCTGTGGTGGGCTGAGGTGGGCTGTGGAGGGCTGGGACGGGCTGTGGTGGGCTGGGACGGGCTGTGGTGGTCTGCGGTAGGCTGTGGTGTGCTGTAGTGTCCTGTGGTGGGCTGGGACGGGCTGTGGTGGGCTGGGACAAGCTGTGGTGGGCTGGGACGGGCTGTCGTGGGCCGTGTTTGGCTGTGGTGGGTTGTGGTGGGCTGGGACAGGCTGTGGTGAGTTGAGACGGGCTGTGGTGTGCTGGGACACGATTTGGTGGGCTGGGCCGGGCTGTGGTGGGTTGGGATGGGCTCTGGTGCGCTGTGTTGGGTTGTGATGAGCTGAGACAGTCTGTGGTGGGTTGGGGCGTGCTGTGGAGAGCTGTGGAGGGCTGTGGTGGGCTTGGACAGGCTGTGGTGGGTTGTGATCTGTCGTGGTGGTGCGTGGTGTGCTGGGACGGGCCGTGGTGGGCCGGGACGGGCCGTGGTGGGCCGGGACGGGCTATGGTAATCAGGGACGGGCCGTGGTGGGCTGGGACGGGCTGTGACGGGCTGGGACGAGCTGTGACGGGCTGGGACCGGCTGTGGTGGCCTGGGATGGGCTGTGGTGGGCTGGGACGGGCTGTGGTGGGCTGGGACGGGATGCGGTGGGCCGTGGTGGGCTGTGGTGGGCCGTGGTGGGCTGGGACAGCCTGTGGTGGGCTATGACGTGCCGTGGTGTGCCGTGGTGAACTGTGGTGGGCTGTGGTAAGCCGTGGTGGGTTGTGGTGGGCCGTGGTGGGCTGTGGTCGGACGTGGTGGGCTGGGACAAGCTGTGGTGGGCTGGGACGGGCCGTGGTGGGCCAGGACGGGCCGTGGTGGGCCAGGACTGGCCTTGGTTGGCCGTGACGGGCCGTGGTGGGCCGGGCCGGGCTGTAGTGGGCCGGGTCAAGTTGTGGTGGGCGGGGACAGGCTGTGGTGAGCAGGGAAGGGCTGTGGTGGCCTGGGACGGGCTGTGGTGAGCGGGGACGGGCTGTGTTGGGCGGGGATGGGCTTTGGTGGGCTCTGCTGGGCTGGAACGGGCTCTGCTGGGCTGGAACAGGATGGAAAGAGCTGTAATGGGCTGTGGTGGGCTTGGACGGGTTGTGGTGGGTTGTGGTGAGCTGAGATGGGCTGGGACGGGCTGGGACGGGCTGTGGTGGGCTGTATTGGGCTATGGTGGGCTGTGGTGGGCTGGGACGGGCTGTGGCGGGCTGGGACGGGCTGTGGTGGGCTGTGGTGGGACGGGACAGGCTGTGGTGGGCTGGGACGGGCTGTGGTGGTCTACGGTAGCCTGTGGTGTGCTGTAGTGGCCTGTGGTGGGCTGGGACGGGCTGTGGTGGGCTGGGACGGGCTGTGGTGGGCTGGGACGGGCTGGGACGGGCTGTGGTGGGCTGGGACAGGCTGTGGTGGGCTGGGACGGGCTGTGGTGGGCTGAGGTGGGCTGTGGAGGGCTGGGACGGGCTGTGGTGGGCTGGGACGGGCTGTGGTGGTCTGCGGTAGGCTGTGGTGTGCTGTAGTGTCCTGTGGTGGGCTGGGACGGGCTGTGGTGGGCTGGGACAAGCTGTGGTGGGCTGGGACGGGCTGTGGTGGGCCGTGTTTGGCTGTGGTGGGTTGTGGTGGGCTGGGACAGGCTGTGGTGAGCTGAGACGGGCTGTGGTGTGCTGGGACACGATTTGGTGGGCTGGGCCGGGCTGTGGTGGGTTGGGATGGGCTCTGGTGCGCTGTGTTGGGTTGTGATGAGCTGAGACAGTCTGTGGTGGGTTGGGACGTGCTGTGGAGAGCTGTGGAGGGCTGTGGTGGGCTTGGACAGGCTGTGGTGGGTTGTGATCTGTCGTGGTGGGCCGTGGTGTGCTGGGACGGGCCGTGGTGGGCCGGGACGGGCCGTGGTGGGCCGGGACGGGCTATGGTAATCAGGGACGGGCCGTGGTGGGCTGGGACGGGCTGTGATGGGCTGGGACGAGCTGTGACGGGCTGGGACCGGCTGTGGTGGCCTGGGATGGGCTGTGGTGGGCTGGGACGGGCTGTGGTGGGCTGGGACGGGATGCGGTGGGCCGTGGTGGGCTGTGGTGGGCTGTGGTGGGCTGGGACGGGCTGTGGTGGGCTGGGACGGGCTCTGGTGGGCCGGGACGGGCTGTGGTGTGCCGGGACGGGCTGTGGTAGGCTGTGACGGGCTGTGGTGGGCTGTGACGCGCTGTGGTGCACTGGGACGAATTGTGGTGGGCTGGCACGGGCTGTGGTGGGCCGTGGTGGGCCATTGTGGGCTGGGATGGGCCGTGGTGAACTGTGGTAGGTTGGGACGGGCTGTGGGGGGCTGGGTCGGGCTAAGACGGGCTGTGGTGGGCTGGGATGGGCCGCAGTGGGCTGGGACGGGTTGTGGTGGGCTGGGACGGGCTATGGTGGGCCGGGACAAGCTGTGGTAGGTTGCGACGGGCTCTGGTGGACTGGGACGGGCTCTGGTGGGCTGGAACAGGCCGTGGTGGGCTGGGATGGGCTGTGGTGGGGTGTGGTGAGCTGAGACGGTCTGGGAGGGGCTGAAACGGGCTGGGCCGGCTCTGGGGGTCTGGGAGGGGCTGGGAAGGCCTGTGGTGGGCTGGGACGAGCTGGGACGGGCTGGGACGGGCTGTGGTGGGCTGGGACGGGCAGTGGTGGGCTGGGACGGGCAGTGGTGGGCTGAGGTGGGCCACGGTGGGCCGGGACGGACCATGGTGGGCCGGGACAGACCATGGTGGGCCGGGACGGACCATGGTGGGCCGGGACGGGCCGTGGTGGACCGTAGTGGGCTGGGACGGGCTTTGGTGGGCCGGGACGGGCTGTTGTAGGCTGTGGTGGGCTGGGACGGGCTGTGGTGGGCTGGGACGGGCTGTGGTGGGCTGGGACGGGCTGTGGTGGGCTGGGACGCGCTGTGGTGGGCTGGGACGCGCTGTGGTGGGCTGGGACGCACTGTGGTGGGCTGGGACGGGCTGTGGTGGTCTAGGACGTGCTGTGGTGAGCGTGGACGCGCTGTGGTGGGCGTGGACGCGCTGTGGTGGTCTGGGACGGGCTGTGGTGAGTTGAGACGGGCTGTGGTGGGCTGGGACACGATGTGGTGGGCTGGGCCGGGCTGTGGTGGGTTGGGACGGGCTGTAGTGCGCTGTGTTGGGTTGTGATGAGCTGAGACAGTCTGTGGTGGGTTGGGGCGGGCTGTGGAGGGCTGTGGAGGGCTGTGGTGGGCTGTGGCAGGCTGTGGTGTTCTGTAGTGGTCTGTGGTGTTCTGTAGTGGTCTGTGGTGGGCTTGGACGGGCTGTCTTGGTCTGGGATGGGCTGTCGTGGGCTGTGGGGGCCTGGGGCATGCTGGGGTGGGCTGGGAAGGGCTGGGACGAGCTGTGACGGGCTGTGGTGTGTTGTAATTGCCTGTGGTGTGCTGTAGTGGCCTGTGGACGGCTGGGACGGGCTGTGGTGGGCTGGGACGGGCTGTGGTGGGCTGGGACGGGCTGTGGTGGGCTGGGACAGGCTGTGGTGGGCTGGGACGGGCTGTGGTGGGCTGGACGTGCTGGGACGGGCCGTGGTGAGCTGGGACGGGCTGTGGTGGGCTGGGATGGGCTCTGGTGGGCTGGGGTAGGCTGTGGTGGGCTGGGACGAGCCGTAGTAGGCCGGGACGGGCCGTGGTGGGCTGGGACGGTCCGTGGTGGGTTGTTACAGGCCATGGTGGGCTGGGACGGGCTGTGGTGCGCTGTGGTGGACCGTGGTGGGCTGTGATGGGCTATGGTAAGCTGGGACGGGATGTGGTAAGCTGGGACGAGCTTTCGTGGGCTGGGACGGGCTTTCGTGGGCTGGGACGGGCCGTGGTGGGCCGTGGTGCGCTGGGACGGGCCGTGGTGGGCCGGGACGGGCCGTAGCGGGCTGGGACGAACTGTGGTGGGCTGGGATGAACTGTGGTGGTCAGTGGTGGGCTGGGACGGGCTGTGGTGAGCTGGGACGGGCCGTGGTGGGCTGGGACGGGCCGTGGTGGGCTGGGACGGGCCGTGGCGGGCTGGGACGGGCCGTGGCGGGCTGGGACGGGCCGTGGCGAGCTGGGACGGGCCGTGGCGGGTTGGGACAGGCCGAGACGGGCTGGGACGGGCCGTGGTTGCCTGGGACGGGCAGTGGTGTGGTGGGACGGGCTGTGGTGGGCTTGGACCGGCTGCGGTGGGGTGTGGTGGGCTGGGACCGGCTGCGGTGGGGTGTGGTGGGCTGGGACCGGGCTGCGGTGGGCTGTGGTGGGCTGGATTGGGCTGGGACGGGCTGTGGTGGGTGTGGTGGACTGGGACGCGCTGTGGTGAACTGAGACGGGCTGTGGTGGGCTGGGATTTGCTGGGACAGCTGGAAGGGGCTGTGGTTGGCTGGGACGGGCTGCGGTGGGCTGGGACGGGCTGCGGTGGACTGGGACGGACTGCGGTGGGCTGGGACGGGCTGGGACGGGCTGTGGTGGGCTGGGACGGGCTGTGGTGGGCTGGGACGGGCTGTGGTGGGCTGGGACGAGCTAAGGTTGGCTGGGACGGGCTGCGGTGGGCTGGGACGGGCTGGGACGGGCTGCGGTGGGTTGGGACGGGCTGCGGTGGTCTGGGACGAGCCGTAGTAGGCCGGGACGGGCTGTGGTGGGCTGGGACGGGCCGTGGTGGGTTGTTACAGGCCATGGTGGGCTGGGACAGGCTGTGGTGCGCTGTGGTGGACCGTGGTGGGCTGTGATGGGCTATGGTAAGCTGGGACGGGATGTGGTAAGCTGGGACGGGCTTTCGTGGGCGGGGACGGGCTCCGGTGGGCGGGGACGGGCTGCGGTGGGCTGGGACGGGCTGGGGTGGGCTGGGAAGGCCTGGGACGGGCTGGGACGAGCTGTGACGGGCTGGGACGGGCTGCGGTGGGCTGGGAAGGCCTGGGACGGGACGGGACGAGCTGCAACGGGACGGGACAGGCTGGGACGGGCTGTGCTGGGAAGGGACGGGACGGGTTGTGGTGGGCTGGGACGGGACGGGCTGTTCTGGGACGGGACGGGACGAGCTGGGACGGGACGAGACGGGCTGGGATGGGCCGGGACTGGCTCTGGTGGGCCGTGGTGGGCCGGGACGGGCCGGGACAGGCCATGGGGGGCCGGGATGGGCCGTGGCGGGCTGGGACGGGCCGTGGCGAGCTGGGACTGGCCGTGGCGGGTTGGGACAGGCCGAGACGGGCTGGGACGGGCCGTGGTGGGCTGGGACGGGCAGTGGTGTGGTGGGACGGGCTGTGGTGGGCTGGGACCGGCTGCGGTGGGGGTGTGGTGGGCTGGGACCGGCTGCGGTGGGGTGTGGTGGGCTGGGACCGGGCTGCGGTGGGCTGTGGTGGGCTGGATTGGGCTGGGACGGGCTGTGGTGGGTGTGGTAGACTGGGACGCGCTGTGGTGAACTGAGACGGGCTGTGGTGGGCTGGGATTTGCTGGGACAGCTGGAAGGGGCTGTGGTTGTCTGGGACGGGCTGCGGTGGGCTGGGACGGGCTGCGGTGGACTGGGACGGACTGCGGTGGGCTGGGACGGGCTGGGACGGGCTGTGGTGGGCTGGGACGGGCTGTGGTGGGCTGGGACGGGCTGTGGTGGGCTGGGACGAGCTAAGGTTGGCTGGGACGGGCTGCGGTGGGCTGGGACGGGCTGGGACGGGCTGCGGTGGGTTGGGACGGGCTGCGGTGGTCTGGGACGAGCCGTAGTAGGCCGGGACGGGCTGTGGTGGGCTGGGACGGGCCGTGGTGGGTTGTTACAGGCCATGGTGGGCTGGGACAGGCTGTGGTGCGCTGTGGTGGACCGTGGTGGGCTGTGATGGGCTATGGTAAGCTGGGACGGGATGTGGTAAGCTGGGACGGGCTTTCGTGGGCGGGGACGGGCTCCGGTGGGCGGGGACGGGCTTCGGTGGGCTGGGACGGGCTGGGGTGGGCTGGGAAGGCCTGGGACGGGCTGGGACGAGCTGTGACGGGCTGGGACGGGCTGCGGTGGGCTGGGAAGGCCTGGGACGGGACGGGACGAGCTGCAACGGGACGGGACAGGCTGGGACGGGCTGTGCTGGGAAGGGACGGGACGGGTTGTGGTGGGCTGGGACGGGACGGGCTGTTCTGGGACGGGACGGGACGAGCTGGGACGGGACGAGACGGGCTGGGATGGGCCGGGACTGGCTCTGGTGGGCCGTGGTGGGCCGGGACGGGCCGGGACGGGCCATGGGGGGCCGGGATGGGCCGTGGTGGGGTGGGACGGGCTGTGGTGGGCTGGGACGGGCTGTGGTGGGTGTGGTGGGCTGGGAAGGGCTGTGGTGAGCTGAGACGGGCTGTGGTGGGCTGCGATGGAAACGATGGTGGCAGACCTGGTAAGGAGGTCTGCCTGCTCTTCCCTTCTACGTGCCTGGATAACCCTGGGGCAAAGCAGAGCTCTACTGGCTTGGGTAGAGCTAAAACACCTCAAGAGGAGGGAGCTGTCGGCGCTGTTTTGGCTGAATGGAGGCAGGGGGTAGTACCTGTTATGGGAAGGCTATAGGGGAACGTCCTTGCCTTTGTTTAGTCTTACAAAAGTCCCTCGTATAGAGAACTTCCTTGGGTCTGTTTTCAAAAGCTCGTTTATCAGAGCTCCTGAAGTCGGGCCTCCCTTGCCACGACAGTGTAATCTTCAGGTCTCCCTTCCTTTCTCCCTTAGGTTGAAAACAGCTTTTCTATTTCTGTCCCCATCTGCAAACAGTTCCACAAGAACATCATAGCGAAAGGAGGTGCCAAAATCAAGAAGGTGAGATACTGTTCCTAACACAGGTGGGCCGGGACGGGCCGCGGTGGGCCGGGACGGGCTGGGACAGGCTGTAACCGGCTGTGGTGGGCTGTGGTGGGCTGTCGTGAGCCATGGCGAGCCATGGTGGGCCGTAGTGGGCTGTGGTGGGCGGGGATGGGCTGTGGTGGGCGGGGACGGGCTGTGGTGGGCGGGGACGGGCTGTGGTGGGCTGGGACGGGCTGTGGTGGGTAGGCACGGGCTGTGGTGGGCTGGGACGGGCTGGGACGGGTTGGCACGGGCTGGGACGGGCTGTGACGGGCTGTGGTGGGCTGGGACGGGCTGTGGTGTGCTGGGACAAGTTGTGGTGGGTTGTGGTGCGCCGTGGTGGGCCGGACAGGGCTGTGGTGGGCCGGGACGGGCTGTGGTGGGCTGGGAAGGCCTGGGACAGGCTGGGACGAGCTGTGCTGGGCGGGGACGGGCTCTTCTGCGCGGGGACGGGCTCTGCTGGGCGGGGACGGGCTGTGGTGGGTTGTGGTGAGCTGGGACGGTCTGGGACGGGCTGACACGGGCTGTGGTGGGCTGGGATGGACAGGTACGACCTGTGGAGGGCTTGGACGTGTTGTGGTGGGCTGGGACTGGCTCTGGTTGGCTGGGACGGGCTGTGGTGGGCTGTGGTGGGCTGGGATGGATAGGTACGACCTGTGGTGGGCTTGGACGGGTTGTGGTGGGCTGGGACGGGCTGTGGTGGGCTGTGGTGGGCTGGGATGGACAGGCACGAGCTGTGGTGGGCTTGGACTGACTATGGTGGGCTGTGGTGGGCTTGGACGGGCTGCGGTTCGCTGGGACAGGCCGTGGTGGGCTGGGACGGGCCGTGGTGAATTGGGACGGGCTGTGGTGGGCTGGGACGGGCTGTGGTGGGCTGAGGTGGGCTGGGACGGGCCGTGGTAGGCTGGGACGGGCCGTGGTGGGCTGGGACGGGCCGTGGTGGGCTGGGACAGGCTGTGGTGGGCCGTAATGGGCTGTGGTCGGCCGTGTTGGGACGGGACGAGCTGTGGTGAGCCGGGACGGGCTGTGGTGGGCTGGGACGGGCTGTGACGGGCTGTGGTGGGCTGGGACGGGCTGCGCTGGGCTGGGACGGGCTGCGCTGGGCTGGGACGGGGTGCGGTGGGCTGGGACGGGCTGCGGTGGGCTGAGACAGGCTGGTACGTGCTGTGGTGAGCAGAGACGGGCCGTGGTGGGCTGGGACGGGCCGTGGTGGGCTAGGACGGACTGGTACTTGATGTGGTGGGCTGGTACGGGCTGTGGTGAGCCGGGACGAGCTGTGGTGGGCTGGGACGGGCTGGGACGGGTTGCGGTGGGCTGGGACGGGCTGCGCTGGGCTGGGACGGACTGCGCTGGGCTGTGACGGGCTGCGCTGGGCTGGGACGGGCTGCGGTGGGCTGGGACGGGCTGCGGTGGGCTGGGACAGGCTGTGGTGCGCTGTGGTGGACCGTGGTGGGCTGTGATGGGCTATGGTAAGCTGGGACGGGATGTGGTAAGCTGGGACGGGCTTTCGTGGGCGGGGACGGGCTCCGGTGGGCGGGGGACGGGCTGCGGTGGGCTGGGACGGGCTGGGGTGGGCTGGGAAGGCCTGGGACGGGCTGGGACGAGCTGTGACGGGCTGGGACGGGCTGCGGTGGGCTGGGAAGGCCTGGGACGGGACGGGACGAGCTGCAACGGGACGGGACAGGCTGGGACGGGCTGTGCTGGGAAGGGACGGGACGGGTTGTGGTGGGCTGGGACGGGACGGGCTGTTCTGGGACGGGACGGGACGAGCTGGGACGGGACGAGACGGGCTGGGATGGGCCGGGACTGGCTCTGGTGGGCCGTGGTGGGCCGGGACGGGCCGGGACGGGCCATGGGGGGCCGGGATGGGCCGTGGTGGGGTGGGACGGGCTGTGGTGGGCTGGGACGGGCTGTGGTGGGTGTGGTGGGCTGGGAAGGGCTGTGGTGAGCTGAGACGGGCTGTGGTGGGCTGCGATGGAAACGATGGTGGCAGACCTGGTAAGGAGGTCTGCCTGCTCTTCCCTTCTACGTGCCTGGATAACCCTGGGGCAAAGCAGAGCTCTACTGGCTTGGGTAGAGCTAAAACACCTCAAGAGGAGGGAGCTGTCGGCGCTGTTTTGGCTGAATGGAGGCAGGGGGTAGTACCTGTTATGGGAAGGCTATAGGGGAACGTCCTTGCCTTTGTTTAGTCTTACAAAAGTCCCTCGTATAGAGAACTTCCTTGGGTCTGTTTTCAAAAGCTCGTTTATCAGAGCTCCTGAAGTCGGGCCTCCCTTGCCACGACAGTGTAATCTTCAGGTCTCCCTTCCTTTCTCCCTTAGGTTGAAAACAGCTTTTCTATTTCTGTCCCCATCTGCAAACAGTTCCACAAGAACATCATAGCGAAAGGAGGTGCCAAAATCAAGAAGGTGAGATACTGTTCCTAACACAGGTGGGCCGGGACGGGCCGCGGTGGGCCGGGACGGGCTGGGACAGGCTGTAACCGGCTGTGGTGGGCTGTGGTGGGCTGTCGTGAGCCATGGCGAGCCATGGTGGGCCGTAGTGGGCTGTGGTGGGCGGGGATGGGCTGTGGTGGGCGGGGACGGGCTGTGGTGGGCGGGGACGGGCTGTGGTGGGCTGGGACGGGCTGTGGTGGGTAGGCACGGGCTGTGGTGGGCTGGGACGGGCTGGGACGGGTTGGCACGGGCTGGGACGGGCTGTGACGGGCTGTGGTGGGCTGGGACGGGCTGTGGTGTGCTGGGACAAGTTGTGGTGGGTTGTGGTGCGCCGTGGTGGGCCGGACAGGGCTGTGGTGGGCCGGGACGGGCTGTGGTGGGCTGGGAAGGCCTGGGACAGGCTGGGACGAGCTGTGCTGGGCGGGGACGGGCTCTTCTGCGCGGGGACGGGCTCTGCTGGGCGGGGACGGGCTGTGGTGGGTTGTGGTGAGCTGGGACGGTCTGGGACGGGCTGACACGGGCTGTGGTGGGCTGGGATGGACAGGTACGACCTGTGGAGGGCTTGGACGTGTTGTGGTGGGCTGGGACTGGCTCTGGTTGGCTGGGACGGGCTGTGGTGGGCTGTGGTGGGCTGGGATGGATAGGTACGACCTGTGGTGGGCTTGGACGGGTTGTGGTGGGCTGGGACGGGCTGTGGTGGGCTGTGGTGGGCTGGGATGGACAGGCACGAGCTGTGGTGGGCTTGGACTGACTATGGTGGGCTGTGGTGGGCTTGGACGGGCTGCGGTTCGCTGGGACAGGCCGTGGTGGGCTGGGACGGGCCGTGGTGAATTGGGACGGGCTGTGGTGGGCTGGGACGGGCTGTGGTGGGCTGAGGTGGGCTGGGACGGGCCGTGGTAGGCTGGGACGGGCCGTGGTGGGCTGGGACGGGCCGTGGTGGGCTGGGACAGGCTGTGGTGGGCCGTAATGGGCTGTGGTCGGCCGTGTTGGGACGGGACGAGCTGTGGTGAGCCGGGACGGGCTGTGGTGGGCTGGGACGGGCTGTGACGGGCTGTGGTGGGCTGGGACGGGCTGCGCTGGGCTGGGACGGGCTGCGCTGGGCTGGGACGGGGTGCGGTGGGCTGGGACGGGCTGCGGTGGGCTGAGACAGGCTGGTACGTGCTGTGGTGAGCAGAGACGGGCCGTGGTGGGCTGGGACGGGCCGTGGTGGGCTAGGACGGACTGGTACTTGATGTGGTGGGCTGGTACGGGCTGTGGTGAGCCGGGACGAGCTGTGGTGGGCTGGGACGGGCTGGGACGGGTTGCGGTGGGCTGGGACGGGCTGCGCTGGGCTGGGACGGACTGCGCTGGGCTGTGACGGGCTGCGCTGGGCTGGGACGGGCTGCGGTGGGCTGGGACGGGCTGCGGTGGGCTGGGACAGGCTGTGGTGCGCTGTGGTGGACCGTGGTGGGCTGTGATGGGCTATGGTAAGCTGGGACGGGATGTGGTAAGCTGGGACGGGCTTTCGTGGGCGGGGACGGGCTCCGGTGGGCGGGGACGGGCTGCGGTGGGCTGGGACGGGCTGGGGTGGGCTGGGAAGGCCTGGGACGGGCTGGGACGAGCTGTGACGGGCTGGGACGGGCTGCGGTGGGCTGGGAAGGCCTGGGACGGGACGGGACGAGCTGCAACGGGACGGGACAGGCTGGGACGGGCTGTGCTGGGAAGGGACGGGACGGGTTGTGGTGGGCTGGGACGGGACGGGCTGTTCTGGGACGGGACGGGACGAGCTGGGACGGGACGAGACGGGCTGGGATGGGCCGGGACTGGCTCTGGTGGGCCGTGGTGGGCCGGGACGGGCCGGGACGGGCCATGGGGGGCCGGGATGGGCCGTGGTGGGGTGGGACGGGCTGTGGTGGGCTGGGACGGGCTGTGGTGGGTGTGGTGGGCTGGGAAGGGCTGTGGTGAGCTGAGACGGGCTGTGGTGGGCTGCGATGGAAAAGATGGTGGCAGACCTGGTAAGGAGGTCTGCCTGCTCTTCCCTTCTACGTGCCTGGATAACCCTGGGGCAAAGCAGAGCTCTACTGGCTTGGGTAGAGCTAAAACACCTCAAGAGGAGGGAGCTGTCGGCGCTGTTTTGGCTGAATGGAGGCAGGGGGTAGTACCTGTTATGGGAAGGCTATAGGGGAACGTCCTTGCCTTTGTTTAGTCTTACAAAAGTCCCTCGTATAGAGAACTTCCTTGGGTCTGTTTTCAAAAGCTCGTTTATCAGAGCTCCTGAAGTCGGGCCTCCATTGCCACGACAGTGTAATCTTCAGGTCTCCCTTCCTTTCTCCCTTAGGTTGAAAACAGCTTTTCTATTTCTGTCCCCATCTGCAAACAGTTCCACAAGAACATCATAGCGAAAGGAGGTGCCAAAATCAAGAAGGTGAGATACTGTTCCTAACACAGGTGGGCCGGGACGGGCCGCGGTGGGCCGGGACGGGCTGGGACAGGCTGTAACCGGCTGTGGTGGGCTGTGGTGGGCTGTCGTGAGCCATGGCGAGCCATGGTGGGCCGTAGTGGGCTGTGGTGGGCGGGGACGGGCTGTGGTGGGCGGGGACGGGCTGTGGTGGGCTGGGACGGGCTGTGGTGGGTAGGCACGGGCTGTGGTGGGCTGGGACGGGTTGGCACGGGCTGGGACGGGCTGTGACGGGCTGTGGTGGGCTGGGACGGGCTGTGGTGTGCTGGGACAAGTTGTGGTGGGTTGTGGTGCGCCGTGGTGGGCCGGACAGGGCTGTGGTGGGCCGGGACGGGCTGTGGTGGGCTGGGAAGGCCTGGGACAGGCTGGGACGAGCTGTGCTGGGCGGGGACGGGCTCTTCTGCGCGGGGACGGGCTCTGCTGGGCGGGGACGGGCTGTGGTGGGTTGTGGTGAGCTGGGACGGTCTGGGACGGGCTGACACGGGCTGTGGTGGGCTGGGATGGACAGGTACGACCTGTGGAGGGCTTGGACGTGTTGTGGTGGGCTGGGACTGGCTCTGGTTGGCTGGGACGGGCTGTGGTGGGCTGTGGTGGGCTGGGATGGATAGGTACGACCTGTGGTGGGCTTGGACGGGTTGTGGTGGGCTGGGACGGGCTGTGGTGGGCTGTGGTGGGCTGGGATGGACAGGCACGAGCTGTGGTGGGCTTGGACTGACTATGGTGGGCTGTGGTGGGCTTGGACGGGCTGCGGTTCGCTGGGACAGGCCGTGGTGGGATGGGACGGGCCGTGGTGAATTGGGACGGGCTGTGGTGGGCTGGGACGGGCTGTGGTGGGCTGAGGTGGGCTGGGACGGGCCGTGGTAGGCTGGGACGGGCCGTGGTGGGCTGGGACGGGCCGTGGTGGGCTGGGACAGGCTGTGGTGGGCCGTAATGGGCTGTGGTCGGCCGTGTTGGGACGGGACGAGCTGTGGTGAGCCGGGACGGGCTGTGGTGGGCTGGGACGGGCTGTGACGGGCTGTGGTGGGCTGGGACGGGCTGCGCTGGGCTGGGACGGGCTGCGCTGGGCTGGGACGGGGTGCGGTGGGCTGGGACGGACTGCGGTGGGCTTAGACAGGCTGGTACGTGCTGTGGTGAGCAGAGACGGGCCGTGGTGGGCTGGGACGGGCCGTGGTGGGCTAGGACGGACTGGTACTTGATGCGGTGGGCTGGTACGGGCTGTGGTGAGCCGGGACGAGCTGTGGTGGGCTGGGACGGGCTGGGACGGGTTGCGGTGGGCTGGGACGGGCTGCGCTGGGCTGGGACGGACTGCGCTGGGCTGTGACGGGCTGCGCTGGGCTGGGACGGGCTGCGGTGGGCTGGGACGGGCTGCGGTGGGCTGGGACAGGCTGTGGTGCGCTGTGGTGGACCGTGGTGGGCTGTGATGGGCTATGGTAAGCTGGGACGGGATGTGGTAAGCTGGGACGGGCTTTCGTGGGCGGGGACGGGCTCCGGTGGGCGGGGACGGGCTGCGGTGGGCTGGGACGGGCTGGGGTGGGCTGGGAAGGCCTGGGACGGGCTGGGACGAGCTGTGACGGGCTGGGACGGGCTGCGGTGGGCTGGGAAGGCCTGGGACGGGACGGGACGAGCTGCAACGGGACGGGACAGGCTGGGACGGGCTGTGCTGGGAAGGGACGGGACGGGTTGTTGTGGGCTGGGACGGGACGGGCTGTTCTGGGACGGGACGGGACGAGCTGGGACGGGACGAGACGGGCTGGGATGGGCCGGGACTGGCTCTGGTGGGCCGTGGTGGGCCGGGACGGGCCGGGACGGGCCATGGGGGGCCGGGATGGGCCGTGATGGGGTGGGACGGGCTGTGGTGGGCTGGGACGGGCTGTGGTGGGTGTGGTGGGCTGGGAAGGGCTGTGGTGAGCTGAGACGGGCTGTGGTGGGCTGCGATGGAAAAGATGGTGGCAGACCTGGTAAGGAGGTCTGCCTGCTCTTCCCTTCTACGTGCCTGGATAACCCTGGGGCAAAGCAGAGCTCTACTGGCTTGGGTAGAGCTAAAACACCTCAAGAGGAGGGAGCTGTCGGCGCTGTTTTGGCTGAATGGAGGCAGGGGGTAGTACCTGTTATGGGAAGGCTATAGGGGAACGTCCTTGCCTTTGTTTAGTCTTACAAAAGTCCCTCGTATAGAGAACTTCCTTGGGTCTGTTTTCAAAAGCTCGTTTATCAGAGCTCCTGAAGTCGGGCCTCCCTTGCCACGACAGTGTAATCTTCAGGTCTCCCTTCCTTTCTCCCTTAGGTTGAAAACAGCTTTTCTATTTCTGTCCCCATCTGCAAACAGTTCCACAAGAACATCATAGCGAAAGGAGGTGCCAAAATCAAGAAGGTGAGATACTGTTCCTAACACAGGTGGGCCGGGACGGGCCGCGGTGGGCCGGGACGGGCTGGGACAGGCTGTAACCGGCTGTAACCGGCTGTGGTGGGCTGTCGTGAGCCATGGCGAGCCATGGTGGGCCGTAGTGGGCTGTGGTGGGCGGGGATGGGCTGTGGTGGGCGGGGACGGGCTGTGGTGGGCGGGGACGGGCTGTGGTGGGCTGGGACGGGCTGTGGTGGGTAGGCACGGGCTGTGGTGGGCTGGGACGGGCTGGGACGGGTTGGCACGGGCTGGGACGGGCTGTGACGGGCTGTGGTGGGCTGGGACGGGCTGTGGTGTGCTGGGACAAGTTGTGGTGGGTTGTGGTGCGCCGTGGTGGGCCGGACAGGGCTGTGGTGGGCCGGGACGGGCTGTGGTGGGCTGGGAAGGCCTGGGACAGGCTGGGACGAGCTGTGCTGGGCGGGGACGGGCTCTTCTGCGCGGGGACGGGCTCTGCTGGGCGGGGACGGGCTGTGGTGGGTTGTGGTGAGCTGGGACGGTCTGGGACGGGCTGACACGGGCTGTGGTGGGCTGGGATGGACAGGTACGACCTGTGGAGGGCTTGGACGTGTTGTGGTGGGCTGGGACTGGCTCTGGTTGGCTGGGACGGGCTGTGGTGGGCTGTGGTTGGCTGGGATGGATAGGTACGACCTGTGGTGGGCTTGGACGGGTTGTGGTGGGCTGGGACGGGCTGTGGTGGGCTGTGGTGGGCTGGGATGGACAGGCACGAGCTGTGGTGGGCTTGGACTGACTATGGTGGGCTGTGGTGGGCTTGGACGGGCTGCGGTTCGCTGGGACAGGCCGTGGTGGGCTGGGACGGGCCGTGGTGAATTGGGACGGGCTGTGGTGGGCTGGGACGGGCTGTGGTGGGCTGAGGTGGGCTGGGACGGGCCGTGGTAGGCTGGGACGGGCCGTGGTGGGCTGGGACGGGCCGTGGTGGGCTGGGACAGGCTGTGGTGGGCCGTAATGGGCTGTGGTCGGCCGTGTTGGGACGGGACGAGCTGTGGTGAGCCGGGACGGGCTGTGGTGGGCTGGGACGGGCTGTGACGGGCTGTGGTGGGCTGGGACGGGCTGCGCTGGGCTGGGACGGGCTGCGCTGGGCTGGGACGGGGTGCGGTGGGCTGGGACGGGCTGCGGTGGGCTGAGACAGGCTGGTACGTGCTGTGGTGAGCAGAGACGGGCCGTGGTGGGCTGGGACGGGCCGTGGTGGGCTAGGACGGACTGGTACTTGATGTGGTGGGCTGGTACGGGCTGTGGTGAGCCGGGACGAGCTGTGGTGGGCTGGGACGGGCTGGGACGGGTTGCGGTGGGCTGGGACGGGCTGCGCTTGGCTGGGACGGACTGCGCTGGGCTGTGACGGGCTGCGCTGGGCTGGGACGGGCTGCGGTGGGCTGGGACGGGCTGCGGTGGGCTGGGACAGGCTGTGGTGCGCTGTGGTGGACCGTGGTGGGCTGTGATGGGCTATGGTAAGCTGGGACGGGATGTGGTAAGCTGGGACGGGCTTTCGTGGGCGGGGACGGGCTCCGGTGGGCGGGGACGGGCTGCGGTGGGCTGGGACGGGCTGGGGTGGGCTGGGAAGGCCTGGGACGGGCTGGGACGAGCTGTGACGGGCTGGGACGGGCTGCGGTGGGCTGGGAAGGCCTGGGACGGGACGGGACGAGCTGCAACGGGACGGGACAGGCTGGGACGGGCTGTGCTGGGAAGGGACGGGACGGGTTGTGGTGGGCTGGGACGGGACGGGCTGTTCTGGGACGGGACGGGACGAGCTGGGACGGGACGAGACGGGCTGGGATGGGCCGGGACTGGCTCTGGTGGGCCGTGGTGGGCCGGGACGGGCCGGGACGGGCCATGGGGGGCCGGGATGGGCCGTGGTGGGGTGGGACGGGCTGTGGTGGGCTGGGACGGGCTGTGGTGGGTGTGGTGGGCTGGGAAGGGCTGTGGTGAGCTGAGACGGGCTGTGGTGGGCTGCGATGGAAAAGATGGTGGCAGACCTGGTAAGGAGGTCTGCCTGCTCTTCCCTTCTACGTGCCTGGATAACCCTGGGGCAAAGCAGAGCTCTACTGGCTTGGGTAGAGCTAAAACACCTCAAGAGGAGGGAGCTGTCGGCGCTGTTTTGGCTGAATGGAGGCAGGGGGTAGTACCTGTTATGGGAAGGCTATAGGGGAACGTCCTTGCCTTTGTTTAGTCTTACAAAAGTCCCTCGTATAGAGAACTTCCTTGGGTCTGTTTTCAAAAGCTCGTTTATCAGAGCTCCTGAAGTCGGGCCTCCATTGCCACGACAGTGTAATCTTCAGGTCTCCCTTCCTTTCTCCCTTAGGTTGAAAACAGCTTTTCTATTTCTGTCCCCATCTGCAAACAGTTCCACAAGAACATCATAGCGAAAGGAGGTGCCAAAATCAAGAAGGTGAGATACTGTTCCTAACACAGGTGGGCCGGGACGGGCCGCGGTGGGCCGGGACGGGCTGGGACAGGCTGTAACCGGCTGTGGTGGGCTGTGGTGGGCTGTCGTGAGCCATGGCGAGCCATGGTGGGCCGTAGTGGGCTGTGGTGGGCGGGGACGGGCTGTGGTGGGCGGGGACGGGCTGTGGTGGGCGGGGACGGTCTGTGGTGGGCTGGGACGGGCTGTGGTGGGTAGGCACGGGCTGTGGTGGGCTGGGACGGGCTGGGACGGGTTGGCACGGGCTGGGACGGGCTGTGACGGGCTGTGGTGGGCTGGGACGGGCTGTGGTGGGCTAGGACGGGCTGTGGTGTGCTGGGACAAGTTGTGGTGGGTTGTGGTGCGCCGTGGTGGGCCGGACAGGGCTGTGGTGGGCCGGGACGGGCTGTGGTGGGCTGGGAAGGCCTGGGACAGGCTGGGACGAGCTGTGCTGGGCGGGGACGGGCTCTTCTGCGCGGGGACGGGCTCTGCTGGGCGGGGACGGGCTGTGGTGGGTTGTGGTGAGCTGGGACGGTCTGGGACGGGCTGACACGGGCTGTGGTGGGCTGGGATGGACAGGTACGACCTGTGGAGGGCTTGGACGTGTTGTGGTGGGCTGGGACTGGCTCTGGTTGGCTGGGACGGGCTGTGGTGGGCTGTGGTTGGCTGGGATGGATAGGTACGACCTGTGGTGGGCTTGGACGGGTTGTGGTGGGCTGGGACGGGCTGTGGTGGGCTGTGGTGGGCTGGGATGGACAGGCACGAGCTGTGGTGGGCTTGGACTGACTATGGTGGGCTGTGGTGGGCTTGGACGGGCTGCGGTTCGCTGGGACAGGCCGTGGTGGGCTGGGACGGGCCGTGGTGAATTGGGACGGGCTGTGGTGGGCTGGGACGGGCTGTGGTGGGCTGAGGTGGGCTGGGACGGGCCGTGGTAGGCTGGGACGGGCCGTGGTGGGCTGGGACGGGCCGTGGTGGGCTGGGACAGGCTGTGGTGGGCCGTAATGGGCTGTGGTCGGCCGTGTTGGGACGGGACGAGCTGTGGTGAGCCGGGACGGGCTGTGGTGGGCTGGGACGGGCTGTGACGGGCTGTGGTGGGCTGGGACGGGGTGCGGTGGGCTGGGACGGGCTGCGCTGGGCTGGGACGGGGTGCGGTGGGCTGGGACGGGCTGCGGTGGGCTGAGACAGGCTGGTACGTGCTGTGGTGAGCAGAGACGGGCCGTGGTGGGCTGGGACAAGCCGTGGTGGGCTAGGACGAACTGGTACTTGATGTGGTGGGCTGGTACGGGCTGTGGTGAGCCGGGACGAGCTGTGGTGGGCTGGGACGGGCTGGGACGGGTTGCGGTGGGCTGGGACGGGCTGCGCTGGGCTGGGACGGACTGCGCTGGGCTGTGACGGGCTGCGCTGGGCTGGGACGGGCTGCGGTGGGCTGGGACGGGCTGCGCTGGGCTGGGACATGCTGGGACGGGCTGTGGTAGGCTGAGACAGGCTGGTACGTGCTGTGGTGAGCAGAGACGGGCCGTGGTGGGCTGGGACAAGCCGTGGTGGTCTAGGACGGACTGGTACTTGATGTGGTGGGCTGGTACGGGCTGTGGTGGGCTGGGACGGGCTGTGGTGGGCTGGGACGGGCTGGGACTGGCTGTTGTGGGCTGGGACGGGCTGCGGTGGGCTGGGACGGGCTGTGACAGGCTGTCGTGGGCTGGGATGGGCTGGGATGGTCTGGGACGGGCTGTGGTGGGCTGTGGTGGTTTGTGGTGAGCTGTGGTGGGCTGGGATGGGCTGTGGTGGGCGGGGAGAGATTTTGCTGAGCGGGGACAGGCTGTGGTGGGCGAGGACAGTTTGTGGTGGGCGGAGACGGGCTGGGACGGGCTGTGGTGGGCTGTGGTGGGCTGGGACGGGCTGTGGTGTGCTGGGACGAGCTGTGGTGGGCTGGGACGGGCTGTGGTGGGCTGGCACGGGCTGCGCTGGGCTGGGACGGGCTGCGCTGGGCTGGGACGGGCTGTGGTGGGCTGGGACGGGCTGTGGTGGGCTGGGACGGGCTGCGGTGGGCGGGGACGGGCTGTGGTAGGCTGAGACAGGCTGGTACGTGCTGTGGTGAGTGGAGACAGGTCGTGGTGCGCTGGGACGGGCCGTGGTGCGCTGGGACGGGCCGTGGTGCGCTGGGACGGACTGGTACTTGATGTGGTGGGCTGGTACGGGCTGTGGTGGGCTGGGACGGGCTGTGGTGGTCTGGGACAAGCTGGGACTGGCTGTGGTGGGCTGTGACGGGCTGTGGTGGGCTGTGGTGGGCGGGGACGGGCTGTGGTGGGCGGGGACGGGCTGTGGTGGGCGGGGACGAACTGTGGTGGGCGGGGACGGGCTGTGGTGGGCTAGGCCGGGCTGGGACGGGCTGGGACGGGCTATGGTGGGTTGTGGTGAGCTTGGACGGGCTATGGTGGGCTGGGACAAGCTGTGGTGGGCTGGGACGAGCTGGGACGTGCTGTGATGGGCTGTGGTGGGCTGGGACAGGCTGGGGTGCACTGTGTTGGGCTGTGGTGGGCTGTGGTGGGCTGTGGTCGGCGGGGACGTGCTGTGGTGGGCATGGACGTGCTGTGGTGGGCAGGGACGTGCTGTGGTGGGCTTGGACGGGCTGTGGTGGGCTGGGAAGGGCTTTGGTCAGCCGTGGTGGGCTGGGACGGGCCGTTGTGGCTCCGGACGGGCTCTGGTGGGTTGGGACGGGCTGTGGTGGGCTGTGGTGGGCTGTGGCGGTCTTTGTTTGGCTAGGACGGGCTGGGAAGGATTGGGACGGTCTGGGACGTGCTGTGGTGGGCTGTGGTGGGCTGTGGCTGGCTGGGGTGGGCTGGGATGGGCTGCGGTGGGCTGTGGCTGGCTGGGACGGGCTGTGATGTGCTGGGACAAGCTGTGGTGGGCTGGGACGGTCTGTGGTGGTCTGGGATGGGCTGTGGTGGGCTGGGACAGGCCGTGGTGAACTGGGACGGGCCGTGGTGGGCTGCGGTGGTCCGTGGTGGGCTGGGACGGGCCGTGGTGGCTCGGGGCGGGCTCTGGTGGGCCGGGACGGGCTGTGGTGGGCTGTGGTGGGCTGTGCCAGGCTGTGGTGGGCTAGGACGGGCTGGGAAGGGCTGGGACAGGCTGGGACGGTCTGTGGTGGGCCTTGCCGAGCTGTGGTGGGCTGTGCCGAGCTGGGACGGGCTATGCCGGGCTAGGACGGGCTGGGACGGGCTGTGCCAGGCTGTGACGGGCTGTTGTGGGCCGGGACGGGCTGTGGTGGGCCGGGACGGCCTGTGGTGGGCTGGGACGAGTTGTGGTGGGCCGGGACGGGCTGTGGTGGGCTGTGGTGGGTTATGGTGAGCTTAGACGGGCTGTGGTGGGTTGGGACGGTCTGTGGTTGGTTGTGGTGGGCTGGGACGGGCTGTTGTGGTCAGGGACGGGCTGTGGTGGACCGGGACGGGCTGTGGTGGGCTGTGACAGGCTGTGGTGGGCTGGGTCGGGCTGTGGCAGGCTGGGATGGGCTTTGGCGGGCCGGGACAGTCTGTGGCGGGCTGTGGCGGGCCGTCGTTGGACGTGGTGGGCTGTAGTGGGCCGTGGTGAGCCGTGGTGGGCTGTGGTAGGCTGGGACGGGCTGTGGTGACCTAGGACGGGCTGTGGTGGGCTGTGGAGGGCTGGGACGGGCTGTGGAGGGCTGGGACGGGCCGTGGTGGGCTCGACGGGCTGTGGTTGGCTGGGACCGTCTGTTTTGGGCTGGGATGGCCTGCGGTGGCCTGTGGTGGGCTGTGGTGGGCTGGGACGGGCTGTGGTGGGTTGGGACGGGCTGGGACGGGCAGTGGTGGGTTGGGACGGGCAGTGGTGGGCTGGGACGGGCTGTGGTGGGCTGGGACGGGCAGTGGTGGGCTGGGACGGGCTGTGGTGGGCTGGGACGGTCTGTGGTGGGCTGTGGTAAGCTGGGACGGGCTGTGGTGGGCTGTGGTGTGCTGGGACGGGCTGTGGTGGGCCGGGACGGGCCGTGGTGGGCTGTGGTGCGCCATGTTTATCTGGGACGAGCTGTGGTGGGCCATGGCGGGCCGTGGTGGGCTGGGACGGGCCGTGGTTTGCCGTGGTGGGCTGAAACAGGCTGTGGTGACCTGTGGTGGGCTGTGGTGACCGGTGGTGGGCTGTGGTGGGCTGGGACGGGCTGCGGTGGGCTGGGACGGGTTTCGGTGGGCTAGGACGGGCTGCGGTGGGCTCGGATAAGCTGTGTCGGGCTGCGACGGGCTGTGGTAGGCTGGGATGAGCTGTGGAGGGTTGGGACGGGCTGTGGAGGGTTGTGGAGGGCTGTGCTGGGCTTGGACAGGCTGTGGTGGGCTGAGATGGGCCGTGGTGGTCCGTGGTTGGCTGGGACGGGCCAAGCTGGGCTAGGACGGGCTGTGGTGAACTGCGGTGGGCTGTGATGGGCCGTGGTGGGCTGGGACGGGCCGTGGTGGGCTCGACGAGCTGTGGTTGGCCATGACCGGCTGTTTTGGGCTGGGATGGCCTGCGGTGGCCTGTGGTGGGCTGTGGTGGGCTGGGACGGGCTGTGGTGGGTTGGGACAGGCTGGGACGGGCTGGGACGGGCAGTGGTGGGTTGGGACGGGCAGTGGTGGGCTGGGACGGGCAGTGGTGGGCTGGGACGGGCTGTGGTGTGCTGGGACGGTCTGTGGTGGGCTGTGGTAAGCTGTGACGGGCTGTGATGGGCTGTGGTGGGCTGTGGTGTGCTGGGACGGGCTTTGGAGGGTTGGGACGGGCTGGGACGGGCTGGGACGGGCAGTGGTGGGCTGGGACGGGCTGTGGTGGGCTGGGACGGGCTGTGGTGGGCTGTGAGAGGCTGTGGTGGGCTGGGACGGTCTGTGGTGGGCTGGGACGGTCTGTGGTGGGCTGTGGTGTGCTGGGACGGGCTGTGGTGGGCTGTGATGGGCTGTGGTGGGTTGTGGTGTGCTGGGACAAGCTGTGGTGGGCCGGGACGGGCCGTGGTGGGCTGTGGTGTGCCGTGTTTATCTGGGACGAGCTGTGGTGGGCCATGGCGGGCCGTGGTGGGCTGGGACGGGCCGTGGTTTGCCGTGGTGGGCTGAAACAGGCTGTGGTGACCTGTGGTGAGCTGTGGTGACCGGTGGTGGGCTGTGGTGACCGGTGGTGGGCTGTGGTGACTGGTGGTGGGCTGTGGTGGGCTGGGACGGGTTGCGGTGGGCTGGGACGGGTTGCGGTGGGCTAGGACGGGCTGCGGTGGGCTGGGACAGGCTGCGGTGGGCTAGGATAAGCTGTGTTGGGCTGCGACGGGCTGTGGTAGGCTGGGATGAGCTGTGGAGGGTTGGGACGGGCTGTGGAGGGTTGTGGAGGGCTGTGCTGGGCTTGGACAGGCTGTGGTGGGCTGAGATTGGCTGTGGTGGTCCGTGGTGGGCTGGGACGGGCCGTGCTGGGCTAGGACGGGCTGTGGTGAACTGTGGTGGGCTGGGACGGGCCGTGGTGGGCTGGGACGGGCCGTGGTGGGGTGCGACGGGCCGTGGTGGGCTGGGACGGGCCGTGGTGGGCTGGGACAGGCTGTGGTGGGCTGTGGTGGACTGGGAAGGGCCGTGGTGGGCCGTGGTGTGCTCGGGTGGGCCATGGTGGACCGTGGTTGGCCGTGGTGGGCCGGGACAGGCCGTGGTTAGCCGTGCTGGGCTGAAACAGGCTGGGACAGGCTCTGGTGGGCTGGGCTGGGCTCTGGTGGGCTGGGACGGGCTGTGGTGGGCTGGGACGGGCTGTGGTGGGCTGGGACGGGCTGTGGTGGGCTGTGGTTGGCTGGGACGGGCTGTGGTCGTCTGGGATGGGTTGTGGTGAGCTGAGACGGGCCGTGGTGGGCTGAGACGGGCCGTGGTGGGCTGGGACGGGCTGGTACTTGCTGTGGTGGGCTGGGACGGGCTGTGGTGTTCTGTGAGAGGCTGTGGTGGTCTGGGACGAGCTGGGACGGGCTGTGGTGGGCTGGGACGGGCTGTGGTGGGCTGGGACGGGCTGTGGTGGGCTGGGACGGGCTGTGGTGGGCCGTAGTGGGCTGTGGTGGGCTGGGACGGGCTGTAGTGGTCTGTGACAAGCTCTTGTGGGCTGTGGTGGGCTGGGAAGAGCTGTGGTGGGCTCTGGTGGGCTCTGGTGGGCTGGGACAGGCTGTCGTGGGCTGGGACGGGCGGTCGTGGGCTGGGACGGGGTGGGACGGGCCGTGGTGGGCTGGGACGGGCCGTGGTGGGCTGGGACGGGCCGTGGTGGGCTGGGACGGGTTGGGATAGGCTGCGGTGGGCCGTGGTGTGCTGTGGTGGGCCGTGGTGGGCTGGGATAGGCTGTGGTGAGCTGAGACGGGCTCTGGAGGTCTGTGGTGGGCTAGGACGGCTTAGTGGTGAGCTGGGACGGGCTGTGGTGGGCTGTGGTGGGCTTTCGTGGGTCGTGGTGGGCTGGGACGGGCTGTGGTGGGCTGGGACGGGCTGCGGTGGGTTGTGGAGAGCTGGGACGGGCTGTGACGGGCTGTGGTGGGCTGCGACGGGCTCTGGGGGTCTGGGACAGGCTTGGACGAGCTGGGACAGGCTGGGACAGGCTGTGGTGGGCTGACACGGGCTGGGAGGGGCTGGGACGGGCTGTGGTGGGCTGGGACGGTCTGTGGTGGGCTGTGGTAAGCTGGGATGGGCTGTGGTGGGCTGACACGGGCTGGGAGGGGCTGGGAAGGGCTGTGGTGGGCCGGGACTAGCTGTGGTGGGCTGTGGTGGGCTGGGACGAGTTGTAGTGGGCCGGGACGGGCTGTGGTGGGCTGTGGTAAGCTGGGACGGGCTGTGGTGTGCTGGGATTGTCTTTGGGGGGCTGGGAGGGGCTGTGGTGGGCTGGGACGGGCTGTGGTGGGCTGGGACGGGCTGTGGTGCTCTGGGACGGGCTGTGGTGTGCTGGGACGAGCTGTGGTGTGCAGGGACAGGCTGGGACGCGCTGGGACGGGCTGGCACGTGCTGGGACGGGCTGTGGTGGGCTGGGACTCGGTGTGGTGGAATGGGACGGGCTGGGACAGGCTGTGGTGGGCTGGGACAGGGTGTGGTGGGCTGGGACGGGCTGTGACGGGCTGTGATGGGCTGGGACGGGCTGTGACGGGTTGTGGTGGGCTGGGACGGGCTGTGGTGGGTTGTGGTGGTCTGGGACGGGTTGTGGTGGGCTGGGACGGGCTGTGGTGGGCTGGGACGGGTTGTGGTGGGCTGGGACGGGCTGTGATAAGCTGTAACCGGCTGTGGTGGGCTGTGGTGGTCTGGGACGGGCCGTGGTGGTCTGGGACGGGCTGTGGTGGGCTGGGACGGGCTGTGATGGGCTGGGACGGGCTGTCGTAGGCTGGGACGGGCTGTGGTGGGCTGGGACGGGCTGTCGTGGGCTGTGGGGGCCTGGGACATGCTGTGGTGGGCTGTGGTGGGCTGGGAAAAGCTGTGACGGGCTGGGACGAGCTGTGACGGGCTGTGGTGTGCTGTAGTGGCCTGTGGTGTGCTGTAGTGGCCTGTGGTGGGCTGGGACGGGCTGTGGTGGGCTGGGACAAACTGTGGTGGGCTTTGGTGGGCTGGGATGAGCTGGGACAGGCTGGGACGGGTTGTGGTGGGCTGTGGTGGGCTGGGACGGGCTGTGGTGTGCTGGGATGGGCTGTAGTGGGCTGTGGTGTGCTGTGGAGGGCTGGGACGGGCTGTGATGTGCCGTGGTGGGCTGGGATGGGCTAGGACGGGCTGTGGTGGGCTGGGACGGGCTGGGACTGGCTGTGGTTGGCTGTGGTGGGCTGGGACGCGCTGTGGTGGGCTGCGACAAGCTGGGACGGGCCGTGGTGGGATGGCACGGGCTGTGGTGGGCTGGGACGGGCTGTGGTGGGCTGGTACGGGCTGTGGCGGGCTGGAGCGGGCTGTGGTGGGTTGTGGTGAGCTGGGTCGGGCTGACACGGGCTGTGGTGGGCTGTGGTAAGCTGGGACGGGTTGTGGTGGGCTGGGATGGGCTGGGACTTTCTGTGGTGAGCTGCGACGGTCTGTGGTGGGCTGGAACGGGCTGTGGTGGGCCGGGACGGGCCGTGGTGGGCCGGGACAGGCCCTGGTGGGCCGGGACGGGGCGTAGTGGGCCGGGCCGGGCCGTGGTGGGCCGGGACGGGCCATGGTGGGCTGGGACGGGCCGTGGCGGTTTGGGACGGGTTGTGGCGGGCTGGGATGAACTGTGGTGGTCTGTTGTGGGCTGGGACGGGCCGTGGTGGGCTGGGACGGGCTGGGACGAGCTGTGACGGGCTGGGACGAGCTGTGACGGGCTGGGACGGGCTGTGGTGGGCTGCGGTAGGCTGTGGTGTGCTGTAGTGGTCTGTGGTGGGCTGGGACAGGCTTTCGTGGGATGGGACGGGCTGTCGTGGGCTGGGTCGGGCTGTCGTGGGCTGTGGGGGCCTGGGACATGCTGTGGTGGGCTGGGAAGGTCTGGGACGAGCTGTGACGGGCTGGGGCAAGCTGTGATGGGCTGGGACGGGCTGCGGTGGGCTGGGACATGCGGGGACGGGCTGTGGTAGGCTGAGACAGGCTGGTACGTGCTGTGGTGAGCGGAGACGGGCTGTGGAGGGCTGGGACGGGCTGTGGTGGGCTGGGACGGGCTGTGGTGGGCCGTAGTGGGCTGTGGTGGGCTGGGACGGGCTGTAGTGGTCTGTGACAAGCTCTTGTGGGCTGTGGTGGGCTGGGACGAGCTGTGGTGGGCTCTGGTGGGCTCTGGTGGGCTGGGACAGGCTGTCGTGGGCTGGGACGGGCGGTCGTGGGCTGGGACGGGGTGGGACGGGCCGTGGTGGGCTGGGACGGGCCGTGGTGGGCTGGGACGGGCCGTGGTGGGCTGGGACGGGTTGGGATAGGCTGCGGTGGGCCGTGGTGTGCTGTGGTGGGCCGTGGTGGGCTGGGATAGGCTGTGGTGAGCTGAGACGGGCTCTGGAGGTCTGTGGTGGGCTAGGACGGCTTAGTGGTGAGCTGGGACGGGCTGTGGTGGGCTGTGGTGGGCTTTCGTGGGTCGTGGTGGGCTGGGACGGGCTGTGGTGGGCTGGGACGGGCTGCGGTGGGTTGTGGAGAGCTGGGACGGGCTGTGACGGGCTGTGGTGGGCTGCGACGGGCTCTGGGGGTCTGGGACAGGCTTGGACGAGCTGGGACAGGCTGGGACAGGCTGTGGTGGGCTGACACGGGCTGGGAGGGGCTGGGACGGGCTGTGGTGGGCTGGGACGGTCTGTGGTGGGCTGTGGTAAGCTGGGATGGGCTGTGGTGGGCTGACACGGGCTGGGAGGGGCTGGGAAGGGCTGTGGTGGGCCGGGACTAGCTGTGGTGGGCTGTGGTGGGCTGGGACGAGTTGTAGTGGGCCGGGACGGGCTGTGGTGGGCTGTGGTAAGCTGGGACGGGCTGTGGTGTGCTGGGATTGTCTTTGGGGGGCTGGGAGGGGCTGTGGTGGGCTGGGACGGGCTGTGGTGGGCTGGGACGGGCTGTGGTGCTCTGGGACGGGCTGTGGTGTGCTGGGACGAGCTGTGGTGTGCAGGGACAGGCTGGGACGCGCTGGGACGGGCTGGCACGTGCTGGGACGGGCTGTGGTGGGCTGGGACTCGGTGTGGTGGAATGGGACGGGCTGGGACAGGCTGTGGTGGGCTGGGACAGGGTGTGGTGGGCTGGGACGGGCTGTGACGGGCTGTGATGGGCTGGGACGGGCTGTGACGGGTTGTGGTGGGCTGGGACGGGCTGTGGTGGGTTGTGGTGGTCTGGGACGGGTTGTGGTGGGCTGGGACGGGCTGTGGTGGGCTGGGACGGGTTGTGGTGGGCTGGGACGGGCTGTGATAAGCTGTAACCGGCTGTGGTGGGCTGTGGTGGTCTGGGACGGGCCGTGGTGGTCTGGGACGGGCTGTGGTGGGCTGGGACGGGCTGTGATGGGCTGGGACGGGCTGTCGTGGGCTGGGACGGGCTGTGGTGGGCTGGGACGGGCTGTCGTGGGCTGTGGGGGCCTGGGACATGCTGTGGTGGGCTGTGGTGGGCTGGGAAAAGCTGTGACGGGCTGGGACGAGCTGTGACGGGCTGTGGTGTGCTGTAGTGGCCTGTGGTGTGCTGTAGTGGCCTGTGGTGGGCTGGGACGGGCTGTGGTGGGCTGGGACAAACTGTGGTGGGCTTTGGTGGGCTGGGATGAGCTGGGACAGGCTGGGACGGGTTGTGGTGGGCTGTGGTGGGCTGGGACGGGCTGTGGTGTGCTGGGATGGGCTGTAGTGGGCTGTGGTGTGCTGTGGAGGGCTGGGACGGGCTGTGATGTGCCGTGGTGGGCTGGGATGGGCTAGGACGGGCTGTGGTGGGCTGGGACGGGCTGGGACTGGCTGTGGTTGGCTGTGGTGGGCTGGGACGCGCTGTGGTGGGCTGCGACAAGCTGGGACGGGCCGTGGTGGGATGGCACGGGCTGTGGTGGGCTGGGACGGGCTGTGGTGGGCTGGTACGGGCTGTGGCGGGCTGGAGCGGGCTGTGGTGGGTTGTGGTGAGCTGGGTCGGGCTGACACGGGCTGTGGTGGGCTGTGGTAAGCTGGGACGGGTTGTGGTGGGCTGGGATGGGCTGGGACTTTCTGTGGTGAGCTGCGACGGTCTGTGGTGGGCTGGAACGGGCTGTGGTGGGCCGGGACGGGCCGTGGTGGGCCGGGACAGGCCCTGGTGGGCCGGGACGGGGCGTAGTGGGCCGGGACGGGCCGTGGTGGGCCGGGACGGGCCATGGTGGGCTGGGACGGGCCGTGGCGGTTTGGGACGGGTTGTGGCGGGCTGGGATGAACTGTGGTGGTCTGTTGTGGGCTGGGACGGGCCGTGGTGGGCTGGGACGGGCTGGGACGAGCTGTGACGGGCTGGGACGAGCTGTGACGGGCTGGGACGGGCTGTGGTGGGCTGCGGTAGGCTGTGGTGTGCTGTAGTGGTCTGTGGTGGGCTGGGACAGGCTTTCGTGGGATGGGACGGGCTGTCGTGGGCTGGGTCAAGCTGTCGTGGGCTGTGGGGGCCTGGGACATGCTGTGGTGGGCTGGGAAGGTCTGGGACGAGCTGTGACGGGCTGGGGCAAGCTGTGATGGGCTGGGACGGGCTGCGGTGGGCTGGGACATGCGGGGACGGGCTGTGGTAGGCTGAGACAGGCTGGTACGTGCTGTGGTGAGCGGAGACGGGCTGTGGAGGGCTGGGACGGGCCGTGGTGGGCTAGGACGGACTGGTACTTGATGTGGTGGGCTGGTACGGGCTGTGGTGGGCTGGGACGGGCTGTGGTGGGCTGGGACAAGCTGGGACTGGCTGTTGTGGGCTGGGACGGGCTGTGACGGGCTGTCGTGGGCTGGGATGGGCTGGGATGGTCTGGGACGGGCTGTAGTGGGCTGTGGTGGTTTGTGGTGAGCTGTGGTGGGCTGGGATTGTCTTTGGTGGGCGGGGAGAGATTTTGCTGGGCGAGGACAGGTTGTGGTGGGCGGAGACGGGCTGTGGTGGGCTGGGACGGGCTGTGGTGGGCTGGGACGGGCTGTGGTGGGCTAGGACGGGCTGTGGTGGGTAGGCACGGGCTGTGGTGGGCTGTGGTGGGCTGGGACGGGTTGGCACGGGCTGGGACGGGCTGTGACGGGCTGTGGTGGGCTGGGACGGGCTGTGGTGGGCTAGGACGGGCTGTGGTGTGCTGGGACAAGTTGTGGTGGGTTGTGGTGCGCCATGGTGGGCCGGACAGGGCTGTGGTGGGCCGGGACGGGCTGTGGTGGGCTGGGAAGGCCTGGGACAGGCTGGGACGAGCTGTGCTGGGCGGGGACGGGCTCTGCTGGGCGGGGACGGGCTCTGCTGGGCGGGGACGGTCTGTGGTGGGTTGTGGTGAGCTGGGACGGTCTGGGACGGGCTGACACGGGCTGTGGTGGGCTGGGATGGACAGGTACGACCTGTGGAGGGCTTGGACGTGTTGTGGTGGGCTGGGACTGGCTCTGGTTGGCTGGGACAAGCTGTGGTGGGCTGTGGTGGGCTGGGATGGATAGGTACGACCTGTGGTGGGCTTGGACGGGTTGTGGTGGGCTGGGACTGCTTCTGGTTGGCTGGGACGGGCTGTGGTGGGCTGTGGTGGGCTGGGATGGACAGGCACGAGCTGTGGTGGGCTTGGACGGGCTGTGGTGGGCTGGGACTGGCTATGGTGGGCTGTGGTGGGCTGGGACGGGCTGTGGTTCGCTGGGACAGGCCATGGTGGGCTGGGACGGGCCGTGGTGAATTGGGACGGGCTGTGGTGGGCTGGGACGGGCTGTGGTGGGCTGGGACGGGCCGTGGTGGGCTAGAGGTGGGCTGGGACGGGCCGTGGTGGGCTGTGATGGGCCGTGGTGGGCTGGGACGGGCCGTGGTGGGCTGGGACAGGCTGTGGTGGGCCGTAATGGGCTGTGGTCGGCCGTGTTGGGACGGGACGAGCTGTGGTGAGCCGGGACGGGCTGTGGTGGGCTGGGACGGGCTGGGACGGGTTGCGGTGGGCTGGGACGGGCTGCGCTGGGCTGGGACGGGCTGCGCTGGGCTGGGACGGGCTGCGGTGGGCTGGGACGGGCTGCGGTGGGCTGGGACGGGCTGTGACGGGCCGTGGTGGGCTGGGACAAGCCGTGGTGGGCTAGGACGGACTGGTACTTGATGTGGTGGGCTGGTACGGGCTGTGGTGGGCTGGTACGGGCTGTGGTGGGCTGGGACGGGCTGGGACTGGCTGTTGTGGGCTGGGACGGGCTGTGGTGGGCTGGGACGGGCTGTGACGGGCTGTCGTGGGCTGGGATGGGCTGGGATGGTCTGGGACGGGCTGTGGTGGGCTGTGGTGGTTTGTGGTGAGCTGTGGTGGGCTGGGATGGGCTGTGGTGGGCGGGGAGAGATTTTGCTGGGCGGGGACAGGCTGTGGTGGGCGAGGACAGTTTGTGGTGGGCGGAGACGGGCTGGGACGGGCTGTGGTGGGCTGTGGTGGGCTGGGACGGGCTGTGGTGTGCTGGGACGAGCTGTGGTGTGCTGGGACGGGCTGTGGTGGGCTGGCACGGGCTGCGCTGGGCTGGGACGGGCTGCGCTGGGCTGGGACGGGCTGTGGTGGGCTGGGACGGGCTGTGGTGGGCTGGGACGGGCTGCGGTGGGCGGGGACGGGCTGTGGTAGGCTGAGACAGGCTGGTACGTGCTGTGGTGAGTGGAGACAGGCCGTGGTGCGCTGGGACGGGCCGTGGTGGTCTGGGACGGGCCGTGGTGCGCTGGGACGGACTGGTACTTGATGTGGTGGGCTGGTACGGGCTGTGGTGGGCTGGGACGGGCTGTGGTGGTCTGGGACAAGCTGGGACTGGCTGTGGTGGGCTGTGACGGGCTGTCGTGGGCTGGGATGGGCTGGGACAGGCTGTGGTGGGCTGTGGTGGGCTGGGACGGGCTGGGACTGGCTGCGGTGGGCTGGGACAAGCTGTGGTAGGCTGGGACGGGCTGGGACGGGTTGTGGTGGGCTGGGACGGGCTATGGTGGGTTGTGGTGGTCTGGGACGGGTTGTGGTGGGCTTGGACGGGCTGTGGTGGGCTGGGACGGGTTGTGGTGGGCTGGGATGGGCTGTGATAAGCTGTAACCGGCTGTGGTGGGCTGTGGTGGTCTGGGACGGGCCGTGGTGTGCTGGGACGGGCTGTGGTGGGCTTCTATGGGCTGGTACTTTATGTGGTGGGCTGTGACGGGCTGTGACGGGCTCTGGTGGGCTGGGACAGGCTGTGGTGGGCTGGGACGGGCTGTGGTGGCCTGTGGTGGGCTGGGACGGGATGTGGTGGTCTGGGATGGGCTGGGACGGGCTGTGGTGGGCTGAGACGGGCCGTGTTGGGCTGTGGTGGGGCGTGGTGGGTTCTGGTGAGCTTGAGTCGGGCTGTGGTGGGCTGGGACGGGCTGGGACAAGCTGTGGTGGGCTGGGACGGGCTGTGGTGGGCTGTGGTGAGCTGGGACCGGCTGTGGTGGGCGGGGACGGGCTGTGGTGGGCGGGGACGGGCTGTGGTGGGCGGGGACGGGCTGTGGTGGGCTAGGCCGGGCTGGGACGGGCTGGGACGGGCTGTGGCGGGCTGGAGCGGGCTGTGGTGGGTTGTGGTGAGCTGGGTCGGGCTGACACGGGCTGTGGTGGGCTGTGGTAAGCTGGAACGGGTTGTGGTGGGCTGGGATGGGCTGGGACTTTCTGTGGTGAGCTGCGACGGTCTGTGGTGGGCTGGAACGGGCTGTGGTGGGCCGGGACGGGCCGTGGTGGGCCGGGACAGGCCCTGGTGGGCCGGGACGGGGCGTAGTGGGCCGGGCCGGGCCGTGGTGGGCCGGGACGGGCCATGGTGGGCTGGGACGGGCCGTGGCGGTTTGGGACGGGTTGTGGCGGGCTGGGATGAACTGTGGTGGTCTGTTGTGGGCTGGGACGGGCCGTGGTGGGCTGGGACGGGCTGGGACGAGCTGTGACGGGCTGGGACGAGCTGTGACGGGCTGGGACGGGCTGTGGTGGGCTGCGGTAGGCTGTGGTGTGCTGTAGTGGTCTGTGGTGGGCTGGGACAGGCTTTCGTGGGATGGGACGGGCTGTCGTGGGCTGGGTCAAGCTGTCGTGGGCTGTGGGGGCCTGGGACATGCTGTGGTGGGCTGGGAAGGTCTGGGACGAGCTGTGACGGGCTGGGGCAAGCTGTGATGGGCTGGGACGGGCTGCGGTGGGCTGGGACATGCGGGGACGGGCTGTGGTAGGCTGAGACAGGCTGGTACGTGCTGTGGTGAGCGGAGACGGGCTGTGGAGGGCTGGGACGGGCCGTGGTGGGCTAGGACGGACTGGTACTTGATGTGGTGGGCTGGTACGGGCTGTGGTGGGCTGGGACGGGCTGTGGTGGGCTGGGACAAGCTGGGACTGGCTGTTGTGGGCTGGGACGGGCTGTGACGGGCTGTCGTGGGCTGGGATGGGCTGGGATGGTCTGGGACGGGCTGTAGTGGGCTGTGGTGGTTTGTGGTGAGCTGTGGTGGGCTGGGATTGTCTTTGGTGGGCGGGGAGAGATTTTGCTGGGCGAGGACAGGTTGTGGTGGGCGGAGACGGGCTGTGGTGGGCTGGGACGGGCTGTGGTGGGCTGGGACGGGCTGTGGTGGGCTAGGACGGGCTGTGGTGGGTAGGCACGGGCTGTGGTGGGCTGGGACGGGCTGGGACGGGTTGGCACGGGCTGGGACGGGCTGTGACGGGCTGTGGTGGGCTGGGACGGGCTGTGGTGGGCTAGGACGGGCTGTGGTGTGCTGGGACAAGTTGTGGTGGGTTGTGGTGCGCCATGGTGGGCCGGACAGGGCTGTGGTGGGCCGGGACGGGCTGTGGTGGGCTGGGAAGGCCTGGGACAGGCTGGGACGAGCTGTGCTGGGCGGGGACGGGCTCTGCTGGGCGGGGACGGGCTCTGCTGGGCGGGGACGGTCTGTGGTGGGTTGTGGTGAGCTGGGACGGTCTGGGACGGGCTGACACGGGCTGTGGTGGGCTGGGATGGACAGGTACGACCTGTGGAGGGCTTGGACGTGTTGTGGTGGGCTGGGACTGGCTCTGGTTGGCTGGGACAAGCTGTGGTGGGCTGTGGTGGGCTGGGATGGATAGGTACGACCTGTGGTGGGCTTGGACGGGTTGTGGTGGGCTGGGACTGCTTCTGGTTGGCTGGGACGGGCTGTGGTGGGCTGTGGTGGGCTGGGATGGACAGGCACGAGCTGTGGTGGGCTTGGACGGGCTGTGGTGGGCTGGGACTGGCTATGGTGGGCTGTGGTGGGCTGGGACGGGCTGTGGTTCGCTGGGACAGGCCATGGTGGGCTGGGACGGGCCGTGGTGAATTGGGACGGGCTGTGGTGGGCTGGGACGGGCTGTGGTGGGCTGGGACGGGCCGTGGTGGGCTAGAGGTGGGCTGGGACGGGCCGTGGTGGGCTGTGATGGGCCGTGGTGGGCTGGGACGGGCCGTGGTGGGCTGGGACAGGCTGTGGTGGGCCGTAATGGGCTGTGGTCGGCCGTGTTGGGACGGGACGAGCTGTGGTGAGCCGGGACGGGCTGTGGTGGGCTGGGACGGGCTGGGACGGGTTGCGGTGGGCTGGGACGGGCTGCGCTGGGCTGGGACGGGCTGCGCTGGGCTGGGACGGGCTGCGGTGGGCTGGGACGGGCTGCGGTGGGCTGGGACGGGCTGTGACGGGCCGTGGTGGGCTGGGACAAGCCGTGGTGGGCTAGGACGGACTGGTACTTGATGTGGTGGGCTGGTACGGGCTGTGGTGGGCTGGTACGGGCTGTGGTGGGCTGGGACGGGCTGGGACTGGCTGTTGTGGGCTGGGACGGGCTGTGGTGGGCTGGGACGGGCTGTGACGGGCTGTCGTGGGCTGGGATGGGCTGGGATGGTCTGGGACGGGCTGTGGTGGGCTGTGGTGGTTTGTGGTGAGCTGTGGTGGGCTGGGATGGGCTGTGGTGGGCGGGGAGAGATTTTGCTGGGCGGGGACAGGCTGTGGTGGGCGAGGACAGTTTGTGGTGGGCGGAGACGGGCTGGGACGGGCTGTGGTGGGCTGGCACGGGCTGCGCTGGGCTGGGACGGGCTGCGCTGGGCTGGGACGGGCTGTGGTGGGCTGGGACGGGCTGTGGTGGGCTGGGACGGGCTGCGGTGGGCGGGGACGGGCTGTGGTAGGCTGAGACAGGCTGGTACGTGCTGTGGTGAGTGGAGACAGGCCGTGGTGCGCTGGGACGGGCCGTGGTGGTCTGGGACGGGCCGTGGTGCGCTGGGACGGACTGGTACTTGATGTGGTGGGCTGGTACGGGCTGTGGTGGGCTGGGACGGGCTGTGGTGGTCTGGGACAAGCTGGGACTGGCTGTGGTGGGCTGTGACGGGCTGTCGTGGGCTGGGATGGGCTGGGACAGGCTGTGGTGGGCTGTGGTGGGCTGGGACGGGCTGGGACTGGCTGCGGTGGGCTGGGACGGGCTGTGGTAGGCTGGGACGGGCTGGGACGGGTTGTGGTGGGCTGGGACGGGCTATGGTGGGTTGTGGTGGTCTGGGACGGGTTGTGGTGGGCTGGGACGGGCTGTGGTGGGCTGGGACGGGTTGTGGTGGGCTGGGATGGGCTGTGATAAGCTGTAACCGGCTGTGGTGGGCTGTGGTGGTCTGGGACGGGCCGTGGTGTGCTGGGACGGGCTGTGGTGGGCTTCTATGGGCTGGTACTTTATGTGGTGGGCTGTGACGGGCTGTGACGGGCTCTGGTGGGCTGGGACAGGCTGTGGTGGGCTGGGACGGGCTGTGGTGGCCTGTGGTGGGCTGGGACGGGATGTGGTGGTCTGGGATGGGCTGGGACGGGCTGTGGTGGGCTGAGACGGGCCGTGTTGGGCTGTGGTGGGGCGTGGTGGGTTCTGGTGAGCTTGAGTCGGGCTGTGGTGGGCTGGGACGGGCTGGGACAAGCTGTGGTGGGCTGGGACGGGCTGTGGTGGGCTGTGGTGAGCTGGGACCGGCTGTGGTGGGCGGGGACGGGCTGTGGTGGGCGGGGACGGGCTGTGGTGGGCGGGGACGGGCTGTGGTGGGCTAGGCCGGGCTGGGACGGGCTGGGACGGGCTATGGTGGGTTGTGGTGAGCTTGGACGGGCTATGGTGGGCTGGGACAAGCTGTGGTGGGCTGGGACGAGCTGGGACGTGCTGTGATGGGCTGTGGTGGGCTGGGACAGGCTGGGATGCACTGTGGTGGGCTGTGGTGGGCTGTGGTGGGCTGTGGTGGGCTGTGGTCGGCGGGGACGTGCTGTGGTGGGCAGGGACGTGCTGTGGTGGGCTTGGACGGGCTGTGGTGGGCTGGGACGGGCTTTGGTCAGCCGTGGTGGGCTGGGACGGGCCGTTGTGGCTCCGGACGGGCTCTGGTGGGTTGGGACGGGCTGTGGTGGGCTGTGGTGGGCTGTGGCGGTCTTTGTTTGGCTAGGACGGGCTCGGAAGGATTGGGACGGTCTGGGACGTGCTGTGGTGGGCTGTGGCTGGCTGGGGTGGGCTGGGATGGGCTGCGGTGGGCTGTGGTGGGCTAGGACGGGCTGGGAAGGGCTGGGACAGGCTGGGACGGTCTGTGGTGGGCCTTGCCGGGCTGTGGTGGGCTGTGCCGAGCTGGGACGGGCTATGCCGGGCTAGGACGGGCTGTGCCAGGCTGTGGTGGGCTGTGACGGGCTGTTGTGGGCCGGGACGGGCTGTGGTGGGCCGGGACGGCCTGTGGTGGGCTGGGACGAGTTGTGGTGGGCCGGGACGGGCTTTGGCGGGCTGTGGTGGGTTATGGTGAGCTTAGACGGGCTGTGGTGGGTTGGGACGGTCTGTGGTAGGTTGTGGTGGGCTGGGACGGGCTGTGGTGGACCGGGACGGGCTGTGGTGGGCTGTGGTGTGTTGTGACGGGTTGGCACGGGCTGGGACGGGCCGTGGTGGGCTGGGATGGGCTGTGGTGGGCTGTGGTGGGCTGGGACGGGCTGTGGTGTGCTGGGACGGTCTGTGGTGGGCTGTGGTAAGCTGTGACGGGCTGTGATGGGCTGTGGTGGGCTGTGGTGTGCTGGGACGGGCTTTGGAGGGTTGGGACGGGCTGGGACGGGCTGGGACGGGCAGTGGTGGGCTGGGACGGGCTGTGGTGGGCTGGGACGGGCTGTGGTGGGTTGTGAGAGGCTGTGGTGGGCTGGGACGGTCTGTGGTGGGCTGGGACGGTCTGTGGTGGGCTGTGGTGTGCTGGGACGGGCTGTGGTGGGCTGTGATGGGCTGTGGTGGGTTGTGGTGTGCTGGGACAAGCTGTGGTGGGCCGGGACGGGCCGTTGTGGGCTGTGGTGTGCCGTGTTTATCTGGGACGAGCTGTGGTGGGCCATGGCGGGCCGTGGTGGGCTGGGACGGGCCGTGGTTTGCCGTGGTGGGCTGAAACAGGCTGTGGTGACCTGTGGTGAGCTGTGGTGACCGGTGGTGGGCTGTGGTGACCGGTGGTGGGCTGTGGTGACTGGTGGTGGGCTGTGGTGGGCTGGGACGGGTTGCGGTGGGCTGGGACGGGTTGCGGTGGGCTAGGACGGGCTGCGGTGGGCTGGGACAGGCTGCGGTGGGCTAGGATAAGCTGTGTTGGGCTGCGACGGGCTGTGGTAGGCTGGGATGAGCTGTGGAGGGTTGGGACGGGCTGTGGAGGGTTGTGGAGGGCTGTGCTGGGCTTGGACAGGCTGTGGTGGGCTGAGATTGGCTGTGGTGGTCCGTGGTGGGCTGGGACGGGCCGTGCTGGGCTAGGACGGGCTGTGGTGAACTGTGGTGGGCTGGGACGGGCCGTGGTGGGCTGGGACGGGCCGTGGTGGGGTGCGACGGGCCGTGGTGGGCTGGGACGGGCCGTGGTGGGCTGGGACAGGCTGTGGTGGGCTGTGGTGGACTGGGAAGGGCCGTGGTGGGCCGTGGTGTGCTCGGGTGGGCCATGGTGGACCGTGGTTGGCCGTGGTGGGCCGGGACAGGCCGTGGTTAGCCGTGCTGGGCTGAAACAGGCTGGGACAGGCTCTGGTGGGCTGGGCTGGGCTCTGGTGGGCTGGGACGGGCTGTGGTGGGCTGGGACGGGCTGTGGTGGGCTGGGACGGGCTGTGGTGGGCTGTGGTTGGCTGGGACGGGCTGTGGTCGTCTGGGATGGGTTGTGGTGAGCTGAGACGGGCCGTGGTGGGCTGAGACGGGCCGTGGTGGGCTGGGACGGGCTGGTACTTGCTGTGGTGGGCTGGGACGGGCTGTGGTGTGCTGTGAGAGGCTGTGGTGGTCTGGGACGAGCTGGGACGGGCTGTGGTGGGCTGGGACGGGCTGTGGTGGGCTGGGACGGGCTGTGGTGGGCCGTAGTGGGCTGTGGTGGGCTGGGACGGGCTGTAGTGGTCTGTGACAAGCTCTTGTGGGCTGTGGTGGGCTGGGACGAGCTGTGGTGGGCTCTGGTGGGCTGGGACGGGCTGTCGTGGGCTGGGACGGGCGGTCGTGGGCTGGGACGGGGTGGGACGGGCCGTGGTGGGCTGGGACGGGCCGTGGTGGGCTGGGACGGGCCGTGGTGGGCTGGGACGGGTTGGGATAGGCTGCGGTGGGCCGTGGTGTGCTGTGGTGGGCCGTGGTGGGCTGGGATAGGCTGTGGTGAGCTGAGACGGGCTCTGGAGGTCTGTGGTGGGCTAGGACGGCTTAGTGGTGAGCTGGGACGGGCTGTGGTGGGCTGTGGTGGGCTTTCGTGGGTCGTGGTGGGCTGGGACGGGCTGTGGTGGGCTGGGACGGGCTGCGGTGGGTTGTGGAGAGCTGGGACGGGCTGTGACGGGCTGTGGTGGGCTGCGACGGGCTCTGGGGGTCTGGGACAGGCTTGGACGAGCTGGGACAGGCTGGGACAGGCTGTGGTGGGCTGACACGGGCTGGGAGGGGCTGGGACGGGCTGTGGTGGGCTGGGACGGTCTGTGGTGGGCTGTGGTAAGCTGGGATGGGCTGTGGTGGGCTGACACGGGCTGGGAGGGGCTGGGAAGGGCTGTGGTGGGCCGGGACTAGCTGTGGTGGGCTGTGGTGGGCTGGGACGAGTTGTAGTGGGCCGGGACGGGCTGTGGTGGGCTGTGGTAAGCTGGGACGGGCTGTGGTGTGCTGGGATTGTCTTTGGGGGGCTGGGAGGGGCTGTGGTGGGCTGGGACGGGCTGTGGTGGGCTGGGACGGGCTGTGGTGCTCTGGGACGGGCTGTGGTGTGCTGGGACGAGCTGTGGTGTGCAGGGACAGGCTGGGACGGGCTGGGACGGGCTGGCACGTGCTGGGACGGGCTGTGGTGGGCTGGGACTCGGTGTGGTGGAATGGGACGGGCTGGGACAGGCTGTGGTGGGCTGGGACAGGGTGTGGTGGGCTGGGACGGGCTGTGACGGGCTGTGATGGGCTGGGACGGGCTGTGACGGGTTGTGGTGGGCTGGGACGGGCTGTGGTGGGTTGTGGTGGTCTGGGACGGTTTGTGGTGGGCTGGGACGGGCTGTGGTGGGCTGGGACAGGTTGTGGTGGGCTGGGACGGGCTGTGATAAGCTGTAACCGGCTGTGGTGGGCTGTGGTGGTCTGGGACGGGCCGTGGTGGTCTGGGACGGGCTGTGGTGGGCTGGGACGGGCTGTGATGGGCTGGGACGGGCTGTCGTGGGCTGGGACGGGCTGTGGTGGGCTGGGACGGGCTGTCGTGGGCTGTGGGGGCCTGGGACATGCTGTGGTGGGCTGGGAAAAGCTGTGACGGGCTGGGACGAGCTGTGACGGGCTGTGGTGTGCTGTAGTGGCCTGTGGTGTGCTGTAGTGGCCTGTGGTGGGCTGGGACGGGCTGTGGTGGGCTGGGACAAACTGTGGTGGGCTTTGGTGGGCTGGGATGAGCTGGGACAGGCTGGGACGGGTTGTGGTGGGCTGTGGTGGGCTGGGACGGGCTGTGGTGTGCTGGGATGGGCTGTAGTGGGCTGTGGTGTGCTGTGGAGGGCTGGGACGGGCTGTGATGTGCCGTGGTGGGCTGGGACGGGCCGTGGTGGGCTGGGATGGGCTAGGACGGGCTGTGGTGGGCTGGGACGGGCTGGGACTGGCTGTGGTTGGCTGTGGTGGGCTGGGACGCGCTGTGGTGGGCTGCGACAAGCTGGGACGGGCCGTGGTGGGATGGCACGGGCTGTGGTGGGCTGGGACGGGCTGTGGTGGGCTGGTACGGGCTGTGGCGGGCTGGAGCGGGCTGTGGTGGGTTGTGGTGAGCTGGGTCGGGCTGACACGGGCTGTGGTGGGCTGTGGTAAGCTGGGACGGGTTGTGGTGGGCTGGGATGGGCTGGGACTTTCTGTGGTGAGCTGCGACGGTCTGTGGTGGGCTGGAACGGGCTGTGGTGGGCCGGGACGGGCCGTGGTGGGCCGGGACAGGCCCTGGTGGGCCGGGACGGGGCGTAGTGGGCCGGGCCGGGCCGTGGTGGGCCGGGACGGGCCATGGTGGGCTGGGACGGGCCGTGGCGGTTTGGGACGGGTTGTGGCGGGCTGGGATGAACTGTGGTGGTCTGTTGTGGGCTGGGACGGGCCGTGGTGGGCTGGGACGGGCTGGGACGAGCTGTGACGGGCTGGGACGAGCTGTGACGGGCTGGGACGGGCTGTGGTGGGCTGCGGTAGGCTGTGGTGTGCTGTAGTGGTCTGTGGTGGGCTGGGACAGGCTTTCGTGGGATGGGACGGGCTGTCGTGGGCTGGGTCGGGCTGTCGTGGGCTGTGGGGGCCTGGGACATGCTGTGGTGGGCTGGGAAGGTCTGGGACGAGCTGTGACGGGCTGGGGCAAGCTGTGATGGGCTGGGACGGGCTGCGGTGGGCTGGGACATGCGGGGACGGGCTGTGGTAGGCTGAGACAGGCTGGTACGTGCTGTGGTGAGCGGAGACGGGCTGTGGAGGGCTGGGACGGGCCGTGGTGGGCTAGGACGGACTGGTACTTGATGTGGTGGGCTGGTACGGGCTGTGGTGGGCTGGGACGGGCTGTGGTGGGCTGGGACAAGCTGGGACTGGCTGTTGTGGGCTGGGACGGGCTGTGACGGGCTGTCGTGGGCTGGGATGGGCTGGGATGGTCTGGGACGGGCTGTAGTGGGCTGTGGTGGTTTGTGGTGAGCTGTGGTGGGCTGGGATTGTCTTTGGTGGGCGGGGAGAGATTTTGCTGGGCGGGGACAGGCTGTGGTGGGCGAGGACAGGTTGTGGTGGGCGGAGACGGGCTGTGGTGGGCTGGGACGGGCTGTGGTGGGCTGGGACGGGCTGGGACGGGTTGGCACGGGCTGGGACGGGCTGTGACGGGCTGTGGTGGGCTGGGACGGGCTGTGGTGGGCTAGGACGGGCTGTGGTGTGCTGGGACAAGTTGTGGTGGGTTGTGGTGCGCCATGGTGGGCCGGACAGGGCTGTGGTGGGCCGGGACGGGCTGTGGTGGGCTGGGAAGGCCTGGGACAGGCTGGGACGAGCTGTGCTGGGCGGGGACGGGCTCTGCTGGGCGGGGACGGGCTCTGCTGGGCGGGGACGGTCTGTGGTGGGTTGTGGTGAGCTGGGACGGTCTGGGACGGGCTGACACGGGCTGTGGTGGGCTGGGATGGACAGGTACGACCTGTGGAGGGCTTGGACGTGTTGTGGTGGGCTGGGACTGGCTCTGGTTGGCTGGGACAAGCTGTGGTGGGCTGTGGTGGGCTGGGATGGATAGGTACGACCTGTGGTGGGCTTGGACGGGTTGTGGTGGGCTGGGACTGCTTCTGGTTGGCTGGGACGGGCTGTGGTGGGCTGTGGTGGGCTGGGATGGACAGGCACGAGCTGTGGTGGGCTTGGACGGGCTGTGGTGGGCTGGGACTGGCTATGGTGGGCTGTGGTGGGCTGGGACGGGCTGTGGTGGGCTGGGACGGGCCGTGGTGGGCTGGGACGGGCCGTGGTGAATTGGGACGGGCTGTGGTGGGCTGGGACGGGCTGTGGTGGGCTGGGACGGGCCGTGGTGGGCTAGAGGTGGGCTGGGACGGGCCGTGGTGGGCTGTGATGGGCCGTGGTGGGCTGGGACGGGCCGTGGTGGGCTGGGACAGGCTGTGGTGGGCCGTAATGGGCTGTGGTCGGCCGTGTTGGGACGGGACGAGCTGTGGTGAGCCGGGACGGGCTGTGGTGGGCTGGGACGGGCTGGGACGGGTTGCGGTGGGCTGGGACGGGCTGCGCTGGGCTGGGACGGGCTGCGCTGGGCTGGGACGGGCTGCGGTGGGCTGGGACGGGCTGCGGTGGGCTGGGACGGGCTGTGACGGGCCGTGGTGGGCTGGGACAAGCCGTGGTGGGCTAGGACGGACTGGTACTTGATGTGGTGGGCTGGTACGGGCTGTGGTGGGCTGGTACGGGCTGTGGTGGGCTGGGACGGGCTGGGACTGGCTGTTGTGGGCTGGGACGGGCTGTGGTGGGCTGGGACGGGCTGTGACGGGCTGTCGTGGGCTGGGATGGGCTGGGATGGTCTGGGACGGGCTGTGGTGGGCTGTGGTGGTTTGTGGTGAGCTGTGGTGGGCTGGGATGGGCTGTGGTGGGCGGGGAGAGATTTTGCTGGGCGGGGACAGGCTGTGGTGGGCGAGGACAGTTTGTGGTGGGCGGAGACGGGCTGGGACGGGCTGTGGTGGGCTGTGGTGGGCTGGGACGGGCTGTGGTGTGCTGGGACGAGCTGTGGTGTGCTGGGACGGGCTGTGGTGGGCTGGCACGGGCTGCGCTGGGCTGGGACGGGCTGCGCTGGGCTGGGACGGGCTGTGGTGGGCTGGGACGGGCTGTGGTGGGCTGGGACGGGCTGCGGTGGGCGGGGACGGGCTGTGGTAGGCTGAGACAGGCTGGTACGTGCTGTGGTGAGTGGAGACAGGCCGTGGTGCGCTGGGACGGGCCGTGGTGGTCTGGGACGGGCCGTGGTGCGCTGGGACGGACTGGTACTTGATGTGGTGGGCTGGTACGGGCTGTGGTGGGCTGGGACGGGCTGTGGTGGTCTGGGACAAGCTGGGACTGGCTGTGGTGGGCTGTGACGGGCTGTCGTGGGCTGGGATGGGCTGGGACAGGCTGTGGTGGGCTGTGGTGGGCTGGGACGGGCTGGGACTGGCTGCGGTGGGCTGGGACGGGCTGTGGTAGGCTGGGACGGGCTGGGACGGGTTGTGGTGGGCTGGGACGGGCTATGGTGGGTTGTGGTGGTCTGGGACGGGTTGTGGTGGGCTGGGACGGGCTGTGGTGGGCTGGGACGGGTTGTGGTGGGCTGGGATGGGCTGTGATAAGCTGTAACCGGCTGTGGTGGGCTGTGGTGGTCTGGGACGGGCCGTGGTGTGCTGGGACGGGCTGTGGTGGGCTTCTATGGGCTGGTACTTTATGTGGTGGGCTGTGACGGGCTGTGACGGGCTCTGGTGGGCTGGGACAGGCTGTGGTGGGCTGGGACGGGCTGTGGTGGCCTGTGGTGGGCTGGGACGGGATGTGGTGGTCTGGGATGGGCTGGGACGGGCTGTGGTGGGCTGAGACGGGCCGTGTTGGGCTGTGGTGGGGCGTGGTGGGTTCTGGTGAGCTTGAGTCGGGCTGTGGTGGGCTGGGACGGGCTGGGACAAGCTGTGGTGGGCTGGGACGGGCTGTGGTGGGCTGTGGTGAGCTGGGACCGGCTGTGGTGGGCGGGGACGGGCTGTGGTGGGCGGGGACGGGCTGTGGTGGGCTAGGCCGGGCTGGGACGGGCTGGGACGGGCTATGGTGGGTTGTGGTGAGCTTGGACGGGCTATGGTGGGCTGGGACAAGCTGTGGTGGGCTGGGACGAGCTGGGACGTGCTGTGATGGGCTGTGGTGGGCTGGGACAGGCTGGGATGCACTGTGGTGGGCTGTGGTGGGCTGTGGTGGGCTGTGGTGGGCTGTGGTCGGCGGGGACGTGCTGTGGTGGGCAGGGACGTGCTGTGGTGGGCTTGGACGGGCTGTGGTGGGCTGGGACGGGCTTTGGTCAGCCGTGGTGGGCTGGGACGGGCCGTTGTGGCTCCGGACGGGCTCTGGTGGGTTGGGACGGGCTGTGGTGGGCTGTGGTGGGCTGTGGCGGTCTTTGTTTGGCTAGGACGGGCTCGGAAGGATTGGGACGGTCTGGGACGTGCTGTGGTGGGCTGTGGCTGGCTGGGGTGGGCTGGGATGGGCTGCGGTGGGCTGTGGTGGGCTAGGACGGGCTGGGAAGGGCTGGGACAGGCTGGGACGGTCTGTGGTGGGCCTTGCCGGGCTGTGCCGAGCTGGGACGGGCTATGCCGGGCTAGGACGGGCTGTGCCAGGCTGTGGTGGGCTGTGACGGGCTGTTGTGGGCCGGGACGGGCTGTGGTGGGCCGGGACGGCCTGTGGTGGGCTGGGACGAGTTGTGGTGGGCCGGGACGGGCTTTGGCGGGCTGTGGTGGGTTATGGTGAGCTTAGACGGGCTGTGGTGGGTTGGGACGGTCTGTGGTAGGTTGTGGTGGGCTGGGACGGGCTGTGGTGGACCGGGACGGGCTGTGGTGGGCTGTGACAGGCTGTGGTGGGCTGGGTCGGGCTGTGGCAGGCTGGGATGGGCTTTGGCGGGCCGGGACAGTCTGTGGCGGGCTGTGGCGGGCCGTCGTTGGCCGTGGTGGGCCGTAGTGGGCCGTGGTGAGCCGTGGTGGGCTGTGGTAGGCTGGGACGGGCTGTGGTGACCTGGGACGGGCTGTGGTGGGCTGGAACATGCCGTGGTGGGCTGGGATGGGCTGTGGTGTGCTGGGACGGGCTGTGGTGGGCTGGGACGGGCTGTAGTGGGCTGAGGCGGGCTGTGGTGGGCTTCATGGGCTGTGGTGGGCTGTGGTGGTCTGTGGTGGCCTGGGACGTGCTGTGGTGGGCTGGGACGGGCTGTGGTGGGCTGTGGTGGGTTCTGAAGGGCTGTGGTGGGCTGTGGTGGGTTGGGACACGCTGTGGTGGGTAGGGATGGGCTGTGGTGGGCTGGGACGGGCCGTGGTGGGCTGGGACAGGCTGTGGTGGGCTGTGGTGGACTGGGAAGGGCCGTGGTGGGCCGTGGTGTGCTCTGGTGGGCCATGGTTGACCGTGGTTGGCCGTGGTGGGCCGGGACAGGCCGTGGTTAGCCGTGGTGGGCTGAAACAGGCTGGGACGGGCTCTGGTGGGCTGGGACGGGCTGTGGTGGGCTGGGACGGGCTCTGGTGGGCTGGGACGGGCTGTGGTGGGCTGTGGTGGGCTGGGACGGGCTGTGGTCGTCTGGGACGGGCCGTGGTGGGCTGGGAAGGGCTGGTACTTGCTGTGGTGGGCTGTTACGGGCTGTGGTGTGCTGTGAGAGGCTGTGGTGGTCTGGGACGGGCTGTGATGGGCTGGGACGGGCTGTGGTGGGCTGGGACGGGCTGTGGTGGGCCGTAGTGGGCTGTGGTGGGCTTGGACGGGCTGTGGTGGTCTCTGACAAGCTCTTCTGGGCTGTGGTGGGCTAGGACGAGCTGTGGTGGGCTCTGGTGGGCTCTGGTGGGCTGGGACGGACTGTCGTGGGCTGGGACGAGCTGTCGTGGGCTGGGACGGGCTGGGACGGGCTGTGGTGAAATTGGACGGGCTGTGGTGGGCTGTGGTGAACTGGGAAGGGCTCTGGTGGTCTGGAATGGGCTGTGGTGGGCTGGGACGGGCCGTGGCGGGCTGCGGTGGGCTGGGACGGGCTGTGGTGGGCTGGGACAGGCTCTCGTGGGCCGGGACAGACTCTGGTGCGCTGTGGTGGGCTGTGGTGGACTGAGAAGGGCAGTGGTGGGCCGTGGTGTGCTCTGGTGGGCCATGGTGGACCGTGGTTGGCCGTGGTGGGCCGGGACAGGCTGGGACAAGCTGTGGTGGGCTGGGACGAGCTGTGGTGGGCTGTGGTGGGCTGTGGTCGTCTGGGACGGGTTGTGGTGAGCTGAGACGGGCCGTGGTGGGCTGAGACGGGCCGTGGTGGGCTGAGACGGGCTGGTACTTGCTGTGGTGGGCTGTTACGGGCTGTGGTGTGCTGTGAGAGGCTGTGGTGGTCTGGGACGAGCTGGGACGGGCTGTGGTGGGCTGGGACGGGCTGCGGTGGGCTGGGACGGGCTGCGGTGGGCTGGGACGGGCTGTGGTGGGCTGGGACGGGCTGTGGTGGGCCGTAGTGTGCTGTGGTGGGCTGGGACGGGCTGTGGTGAACTGTGGTGGGCTGTGATGGGCTGTGGTGGGCTGGGACGGGCCGTGGTGGGCTGGGACGGGCCGTGGTGGGCTGGGGTGGGCCGTGGTGGGCTGGGACGGGCCATGGTGGGCTGTGGTGGACTGGGAAGGGCCGTGGTGGGCCGTGGTGTGCTCGGGTGGGCCATGGTGGATCGTGGTTAGCCGTGGTGGGCCGGCACAGGCCGTGGTTAGCCGTGGTGGGCTGAAACAGGCTGGGACGGGCTCTGGTGGGCTGGGACGGGATGTGGCGGGCTGGGATGGGCCGTGGTGGGCTGGGACGGGCTGTGGTGGGCTGTGGTGGGCTGGGACGGGCTGTGGTCGTCTGGGACGGGTCGTGGTGAGCTGAGACGGGCCGTGGTGGGCTGAGACGGGCCGTGGTGGGCTGAGACGGGCCGTGGTGGGCTGTTACGGGCTGGTACTTGGTGTGGTGGGCTGTTACGGGCTGTGGTGGGCTGGGACGGGCTGTGGTGGGCTGGGACGGGCTGTGGTGGGCTGGGACGGGCTGTGGTGGGCCGTAGTGGGCTGTGGTGGGCTGGGACGGGCTGTGGTGGTCTGTGACAAGCTCTTGTGGGCTGTGGTGGGCTGGGACGAGCTGTGGTGGGCTCTGGTGGGCTCTGGTGGGCTGGGACGGACTGTCGTGGGCTGGAACGGGCTGTCGTGGGCTGGGACCGGCTGGGACGGGCCGTGGTGGGCTGGGACGGGCCGTGGTGGGCTGGGACGAGTTGGGATAGGCTGCGGTGTGCTGGGACAGGCTGTGGTGGGTGTGGTGAGCTGAGACGGGCTGTGGTGAAATTGGACGGGCTGTGGTGGGCTGTGGTGTGCTGGGACATGCTGTGGTGAACTGGGAAGGGCTCTGGTGGTCTGGAATGGGCTGTGGTGGGCTGGGACGGGCCGTGGCGGGCTGCGGTGGGCTGGGACGGGCTGTGGTGGGCTGGGACAGGCTCTGGTGCTCTTTGGTGGGCTGTGGTGTGCTATGGTGCGCTGTGGTGGGTTGTGGTGAGCTAGAACGGGTTGTGGTGGGCTGGGACGGGCTATAGTAGGCTGGGACGGGATTGTGGTGAGCTGGGACGGGCTCTGATGGTCTGCGGCGGCCGTGGTGGGCTTGGACAGGCTGTGGTGGGCTGGGACGGGCTGGGAAGGGCTGTGGTGGGTTGTGGTGAGCTGGGACGACCTCTGGTGGGCTGGGACGGGCTGTGACGGGCTGTGGTGGGCTGGGACAGGCTCTTGTGGGTTGGCACGGGGCGTGGTGGGCTGTGGTTGGCTGGGACGGGCTGTGGTGGGCGGGGACGGGCTTTGGTGGGTTAGTGGTGGGCTGGGACGACCTCTTGTGGTCTGGGGCGGGCTGTGGTGGGCTGTGGTGGGCTGGGACGGGCTCTGGTGGGTTGGCACGGGGCGTGGTGGGCTGTGGTGGGCTGGGACGGGCTGTGGTGGGCTGGGACGGGCTCTGGTGGTCTGGGACATCCTGTGGTGGGCTGGGACGGGCTGGGACGGGCTGTGGTGCTCTGTGGTGGGCTGGGACGTGCCGTGGTGGACCGTGGTGGGCTTGGATGGGCCGTGGTGGGCTTGGATGGGCCGTGGTGGGCTGTGGTCTGCCGTGGTGGGCTGTGGTCGGCCGTGGTGGGCTGTGGTGGGCTGTGGTCGGTTGTGGTGGGCTGGGACGGGCTGTGGTGGGCTGAGATGGGATGTGGTGGTCTGGGACAGGCTGTAATGGGCTGGGATGGGCTGTGGTGCGCCTTGGTGGGCTGTGTTGGGCCCGGATGCGCCGTGGTGGGCTGTGGTGGGCCGTGGTGGGCTGGGACGGGCTGTGGTGGGCTGGGACGGGCCGTGGTTGGCTGGGACGGGCTGTGGTGGGCTGTCGTGTGATGGGACGGGCTGTGGTGGGCTGGGATCGGCTGGGATAGGCTGTGGTTGGTTATGGTGGGCTGGGAAAAGCTGTGGTGGTCTGGGACAAGCTGTGGTGGGCTGTGGTGGGCTGGGACGGGCTGTGGTGGGCTGGGACGGGCTGCGGTGGGCTGGGACAGGCTGTCGTGGGCTGAGGCGGGCTGTGGTGGGCTTCATGGGCTGTGGTGGGCTGTGGTGGTCTGTGGTGGCCTGGGACGTGCTGTGGTGGGCTGGGACGGGCTGTGGTGGGCTGTGGTGGGTTCTGAAGGGCTGTGGTGGGCTGTGGTGGGTTGGGACACGCTGTGGTGGGTAGGGACGGGCTGTGGTGGGCTGGGACGGGCCGTGGTGGGCTTGGACAGGCTGTGGTGGGCTGTGGTGGACTGGGAAGGGCCGTGGTGGGCCGTGGTGTGCTCTGGTGGGCCATGGTGGACCGTGGTTGGCCGTGGTGGGCCGGGACAGGCCGTGGTTAGCCGTGGTGGGCTGAAACAGGCTGGGACGGGCTCTGGTGGGCTGGGACGGGATGTGGTGGGCTGGGACGGGCCGTGGTGGGCTGGGACAGGCTGTGGTGGGCTGTGGTGGGCTGGGACGGGCTGTGGTCGTCTGGGACGGGTTGTGGTGAGCTGAGACGGGCCGTGGTGGGCTGAGACGGGCCGTGGTGGGCTGGGACGGGCTGGTACTTGCTGTGGTGGGCTGTTACGGGCTGTGATGTGCTGTGAGAGGCTGTGGTGGTCTGGGACGAGCTGGGACGGGCTGTGGTGGGCTGGGACGGGCTGTGGTGGGCCGTAGTGGGCTGTGGTGGGCTGGGACGGGCTGTGGTGGTCTGTGACAAGCTCTTGTGGGCTGTGGTGGGCTGGGACGAGCTGTGGTGGGCTCTGGTGGGCTCTGGTGGGCTGGGACGGGCTGTCGTGGGCTGGGACGGGCTGTCGTGGGCTGGGACGGGCTGTGGTGAAATTGGACGGGCTGTGGTGGGCTGTGGTGAACTGGGAAGGGCTCTGGTGGTCTGGAATGGGCTGTGGTGGGCTGGGACGGGCCGTGGCGGGCTGCGGTGGGCTGGGACGGGCTGTGGTGGGCTGGGACAGGCTCTCGTGGGCCAGGACAGACTCTGGTGCGCTGTGGTGGGCTGTGGTGGACTGAGAAGGGCCGTGGTGGGCCGTGGTGTGCTCTGGTGGGCCATGGTGGACCGTGGTTGGCCGTGGTGGGCCGGGACAGGCTGGGACAAGCTGTGGTGGGCTGGGACGAGCTGTGGTGGGCTGTGGTGGGCTGTGGTCGTCTGGGACGGGTTGTGGTGAGCTGAGACGGGCCGTGGTGGGCTGAGACGGGCCGTGGTGGGCTGAGACGGGCTGGTACTTGCTGTGGTGGGCTGTTACGGGCTGTGGTGTGCTGTGAGAGGCTGTGGTGGTCTGGGACGAGCTGGGACGGGCTGTGGTGGGCTGGGACGGGCTGTGGTGGGCTGGGACGGGCTGCGGTGGGCTGGGACGGGCTGTGGTGTGCTGGGACGGGCTGTGGTGGGCCGTAGTGTGCTGTGGTGGGCTGGGACGGGCTGTGGTGAACTGTGGTGGGCTGTGATGGGCTGTGGTGGGCTGGGACGGGCCGTGGTGGGCTGGGACGGGCCGTGGTGGGCTGGGGTGGGCCGTGGTGGGCTGGGACGGGCCATGGTGGGCTGTGGTGGACTGGGAAGGGCCGTGGTGGGCCGTGGTGTGCTCGGGTGGGCCATGGTGGATCGTGGTTGGCCGTGGTGGGCCGGCACAGGCCGTGGTTAGCCGTGGTGGGCTGAAACAGGCTGGGACGGGCTCTGGTGGGCTGGGACGGGCTGTGGTGGGCTGGGACGGGCCGTGGTGGGCTGGGACGGGCTGTGGTGGGCTGTGGTGGGCTGGGACGGGCTGTGGTCGTCTGGGACGGGTCGTGGTGAGCTGAGACGGGCCGTGGTGGGCTGAGACGGGCCGTGGTGGGCTGAGACGGGCCGTTGTGGGCTGGGACGGGCTGGTACTTGGTGTGGTGGGCTGTTACGGGCTGTGGTGGGCTGTTACGGGCTGTGGTGGGCTGGGACGGGCTGTGGTGGGCTGGGACGGGCTGTGGTGGGCCGTAGTGGGCTGTGGTGGGCTGGGACGGGCTGTGGTGGTCTGTGACAAGCTCTTGTGGGCTGTGGTGGGCTGGGACGAGCTGTGGTGGGCTCTGGTGGGCTCTGGTGGGCTGGGACGGACTGTCGTGGGCTGGAACGGGCTGTCGTGGGCTGGGACGGGCTGGGACGGGCCGTGGTGGGCTGGGACGGGCCGTGGTGGGCTGGGACGAGTTGGGATAGGCTGCGGTGTGCTGGGACGGGCTGTGGTGGGTGTGGTGAGCTGAGACGGGCTGTGGTGAAATTGGACGGGCTGTGGTGGGCTGTGGTGTGCTGGGACATGCTGTGGTGAACTGGGAAGGGCTCTGGTGGTCTGGAATGGGCTGTGGTGGGCTGGGACGGGCTGTGGCGGGCTGCGGTGGGCTGGGACGGGCTGTGTTGGGCTTGGACAGGCTCTGGTGCTCTTTGGTGGGCTGTGGTGTGCTATGGTGCGCTGTGGTGGGTTGTGGTGAGCTAGAACGGGTTGTGGTGGGCTGGGACGGGCTATAGTGGGCTGGGACGGGATTGTGGTGAGCTGGGACGGGCTCTGATGGTCTGCGGCGGCCGTGGTGGGCTGGGACGGGCTGTGGTGGGCTGGGACGGGCTGGGAAGGGCTGTGGTGGGTTGTGGTGAGCTGGGACGACCTCTGGTAGGCTGGGACGGGCTGTGACGGGCTGTGGTGGGCTGGGACAGGCTCTGGTGGGTTGGCACGGGGCGTGGTGGGCTGTGGTTGGCTGGGACGGGCTGTGGTGGGCGGGGACGGGCTTTGGTGGGTTAGTGGTGGGCTGGGACGACCTCTTGTGGTCTGGGACGGGCTGTGGTGGGCTGTGGTGGGCTGGGACGGGCTCTGGTGGGTTGGCACGGGGCGTGGTGGGCTGTGGTGGGCTGGGACGGGCTGTGGTGGGCTGGGACGGGCTCTGGTGGTCTGGGACATACTGTGGTGGGCTGGGACGGGCTGGGACGGGCTGTGGTGCTCTGTGGTGGGCTGGGACGTGCCGTGGTGGACCGTGGTGGGCTTGGATGGGCCGTGGTGGGCTTGGATGGGCCGTGGTGGGCTGTGGTCTGCCGTGGTGGGCTGTGGTCGGCCGTGGTGGGCTGTGGTGGGCTGTGGTCGGTTGTGGTGGGCTGGGACGGGCTGTGGTGGGCTGAGATGGGATGTGGTGGTCTGGGACAGGCTGTAATGGGCTGGGATGGGCTGTGGTGCGCCTTGGTGGGCTGTGTTGGGCCCGGATGGGCCGTGGTGGGCTGTGGTGGGCCGTGGTGGGCTGGGACGGGCTGTGGTGGGCTGGGACGGGCCGTGGTTGGCTGGGACGGGCTGTGGTGGGCTGTGGTGTGATGGGACGGGCTGTGGTGGGCTGGGATCGGCTGGGATAGGCTGTGGTTGGTTATGGTGGGCTGGGAAGAGCTGTGGTGGTCTGGGACAAGCTGTGGTGGGCTGTGGTGGGCTGGGACGGGCTGTGGTGGGCTGGGACGGGCTGTGGTGGGCTGGGACGGGCTGTAGTGGGCTGAGGCGGGCTGTGGTGGGCTTCATGGGCTGTGGTGGGCTGTGGTGGTCTGTGGTGGCCTGGGACGTGCTGTGGTGGGCTGGGACGGGCTGTGGTGGGCTGTGGTGGGTTCTGAAGGGCTGTGGTGGGCTGTGGTGGGTTGGGACACGCTGTGGTGGGTAGGGATGGGCTGTGGTGGGCTGGGACGGGCCGTGGTGGGCTTGGACAGGCTGTGGTGGGCTGTGGTGGACTGGGAAGGGCCGTGGTGGGCCGTGGTGTGCTCTGGTGGGCCATGGTGGACCGTGGTTGGCCGTGGTGGGCCGGGACAGGCCGTGGTTAGCCGTGGTGGGCTGAAACAGGCTGGGACGGGCTCTGGTGGGCTGGGACGGGATGTGGTGGGCTGGGACGGGCCGTGGTGGGCTGGGACAGGCTGTGGTGGGCTGTGGTGGGCTGGCACGGGCTGTGGTCGTCTGGGACGGGTTGTGGTGAGCTGAGACGGGCCGTGGTGGGCTGAGACGGGCCGTGGTGGGCTGGGACGGGCTGGTACTTGCTGTGGTGGGCTGTTACGGGCTGTGATGTGCTGTGAGAGGCTGTGGTGGTCTGGGACGAGCTGGGACGGGCTGTGGTGGGCTGGGACGGGCTGTGGTGGGCCGTAGTGGGCTGTGGTGGGCTGGGACGGGCTGTGGTGGTCTGTGACAAGCTCTTGTGGGCTGTGGTGGGCTGGGACGAGCTGTGGTGGGCTCTGGTGGGCTCTGGTGGGCTGGGACGGGCTGTCGTGGGCTGGGACGGGCTGTCGTGGGCTGGGACGGGCTGTGGTGGCCTGGGACGGGCCGTGGTGGGCTGTGGTGGGCTGGGACGGGTTGTGGTGAGCTGAGACGGGCCGTGGTGGGCTGAGACAGGCCGTGGTGGGCTGGGACGGGCTGGTACTTGCTGTGGTGGGCTGTTACGGGCTGTGGTGGGCTGGGACGGGCTGTGGTGGGCTGGGACGGGCTGTGGTGGGCCGTAGTGGGCTGTGGTGGGCTGGGACGGGCTGTGGTGGTCTGTGACAAGCTCTTGTGGGCTGTGGTGGGCTGGGACGAGCTGTGGTGGGCTCTGGTGGGCTCTGGTGGGCTGGGACGGAATATCGTGGGCTGGGACGGGCTGTCGTGGGCTGGGACGGGCTGGGACGGGCCGTGGTGGGCTGGGATGGGCCGTGGTGGGCTGGGACGGGCCGTGGTGGGCTGGGACGGGTTGGGATAGGCTGCGGTGTGCTGGGACGGGCTGTGGTGGGTTGTGGTGAGCTGAGACGGGCTGTGGTGAAATTGGACGGGCTGTGGTGGGCTGTGGTGTGCTGGGACATGCTGTGGTGAACTGGGAAGGGCTCTGGTGGTCTGGAATGGGCTGTGGTGGGCTGGGACGGGCTGTGGTGGGCTGGGACAGGCTCTGGTGCGCTGTGGTGGGCTGTGGTGTGCTATGGTGCGCTGTGGTGGGTTGTGGTGAGCTAGAACGGGTTGTGGTGGGCTGGGACGGGCTATAGTGGGCTGGGACGGGATTGTGGTGGGCTGGGACGGGCTCTGATGGTCTGCGGCGGCCGTGGTGGGCTGGGACGGGCTGTGGTGGGCTGGGACGGGCTGGGAAGGGCTGTGGTGGGTTGTGGTGAGCTGGGACGACCTCTGGTGGGCTGGGACGGGCTGTGACGGGCTGTGGTGGGCTGGGACGGGCTCTGGTGGGTTGGCATGGGGCGTGGTGGGCTGTGGTGGGCTGGGACGGGCTGTGGTGGGCGGGGACGTGCTTTGGTGGGTTAGTGGTGGGTTCTGAAGGGCTGTGGTGGGCTGTGGTAGGTTGGGACACGCTGTGGTGGGTAGGGACGGGCTGTGGTGGGCTGTGGTGTGTTGTGACGGGTTGGCACGGGCTGGGACGGGCCGTGGTGGGCTGGGATGGGCTGCGGTGGGCTGTGGTGGGCTGTGGTGGGCTGGGACGGGCTGTGGTGGCTTGGGACGGGCTGGGACGGGCAGTGGTGGACTGGTACGGGCAGTGGTGGGCTGGAACGAACTGTGGTGGGCTGGGACGGGCTGTGGTGGGCTGGGACGGTCTGTGGTGGGCTGGGACGGTCTGGTGTGGGCTGTGGTAAGATGGGACGGGCTGTGGTGGGCCGGGACGGGCCGTGGTGGGCCGGGACGGGCTATGGTAATCAGGGACGGGCCGTGGTGGGCTGGGACGGGCAGTGGTGGGCTGGGACGGTCTGTGGTGGGCTGAGGTAAGCAGGGACGGGCCGTGGTGGGCTGGGACGGTCTGTGGTGGGCTGTGGTGGGCTGGGACGGGCTGTGGTGGGCCGGGACGGGCCGTGGTGGGCTGTGGTGCGCCTTGTTTATCTGGGATGAGCTGTGGTGGGCCATGGCGGGTCGTGGTGGGCTGGGACGGGCCGTGGTTTGCCGTGGTGGGCTGAAACAGGCTGTGGTGACCTGTGGTGGGCTGTGGTGACCGGTGGTGGGCTGTGGTGACCGGTGGTGGGCTGTGGTGACCTGTGGTTGGCTGTGGTGGGCTGGGACGGGTTGCGATGGGCTGGGACGGGTTTCGGTGGGCTAGGACGGGCTGCGGTGGGCTGGGACGGGCTGCGGTGGGCTGGGATAAGCTGTGTTGGGCTGCGACGGGCTGTGGTAGGCTGGGATGAGCTGTGGAGGGTTGGGACGGGCTGTGGAGGGTTGTGGAGGGCTGTGCTGGGCTTGGACAGGCTGTGGTGGGCTGAGATGGGCCGTGGTGGTCCGTGGTGGGCTGGGACGGGCCGTGCTGGGCTAGGACGGGCTGTGGTGAACTGTGGTGGGCTGTGATGGGCCGTGGTGGGCTGGGACGGGCCGTGGTGGGCTGGGACGGGCCGTGGTGGGCTGGGGTGGGCCGTGGTGGGCTGGGACGGGCCGTGGTGGGCTGTGGTGGGCCGTGGTGGGCTGTGGTGGACTGGGAAGGGCCGTGGTGGGCCGTGGTGTGCTCTGGTGGGCCATGGTGGACCGTTGTTGGCCGTGGTGGGCCGGGACAGGCCGTGGTTAGCCGTGGTGGGCTGAAACAGGCTGGGACGAGCTGTGGTGGGCTGGGACGGGATGTGGTGGGCTGGGACGGGCAGTGGTGGGCTGGGACGGGCTGTGGTGGGCTGTGGTGGGCTGGGACGGGCTGTGGTCGTCTGGGACGGGTTGTGGTGAGCTGAGACGGGCCGTGGTGGGCTGAGACGGGCTGTGGTGGGCTGGGACGGGCTGGTACTTGCTGTGCTGGGCTGTTACGGGCTGTGATGTGCTGTGAGAGGCTGTGTTGGTCTGGGACGGGCTGTGGTGGGCTGGGACGGGCTGTGGTGGGCTGGGACGGGCTGTGGTGGGCCGTAGTGGGCTGTGGTGGGCTGGGACGGGCTGTGGTGGTCTGTGACAAGCTCTTGTGGGCTGTGGTGGGCTGGGACGAGCTGTGGTGGGCTCTGGTGGGCTCTGGTGGGCTGGGACGGGCTGTCGTGGGCTGGGACGGGCTGTCGTGAGCTGGGACGGGCTGGGACGGGCCGTGGTGGGCTGGGACGGGTTGGGATAGGCTGCGGTGGGCCGTGGTGTGCTGTGGTGGGCCGTGGTGGGCTGGGATAGGCTGTGGTGAGCTGAGACGGGCTCTGGAGGTCTGTGGTGGGCTAGGACGGCTTGTGGTGGGCTGGGACGGGCTGTGGTGGGCCGTGGTGGGCTGTGGTGGGCTTTCGTGGGCCGTGGTGGGTTGGGACGGGCTGTGGTGGGCTGAGACGGGCTGCGGTGGGTTGTGGAGAGCTGGGACGGGCTGTGACGGGCTGTGGTGGGCTGCGACGGGCTCTGGGGGTCTGGGACAGGCTTGGACGAGCTGGGACAGGCTGTGGTGGGCTGACACGGGCTGGGAGGGGCTGGGGCGGTCTGTGGTGGGCTGGGACGGTCTGTGGTGGGCTGTGGTAAGCTGGGACGGGCTGTGGTGGGCTGTGATGGGCTGTGGTGGGCTGTGGTGTGCTGGGACAGGCTGTGGTGGGCCGGGACGGGCCGTGGTGGGCTGTGGTGCGCCTTGTTTATCTGGGACGAGCTGTGGTGGGCCATGGCGGGCCGTGGTGGGCTGGGACGGGCCGTGGTGGGCTGGGACGGGCCGTGGTGGGCTGGGACGGGCCGTGGTGGGCTGGGACAGGCTGTGGTGGACTGGGACGGGCTGTGGTGGGCCGTGGTGTGCTCTGGTGGGCCATGGTGGACCGTGGTTGGCCGTGGTGGGCCGGGACAGGCCGTGGTTAGCCGTGGTGGGCTGAAACAGGCTGGGACGGGCTCTGGTGGGCTGGGACGGGCTGTGGTGGGCTGGGACGGGCCGTGGTGGGCTGGGACGGGCTGTGGTGGGCTGTGGTGGGCTGGGACGAGCTGTGGTCGTCTGGGACGGGTTGTGGTGAGCTGAGACGGGCCGTGGTGGGCTGAGACGGGCCGTGGTGGGCTGAGACGGGCCGTGGTGGTCTGGGACGGGCTGGTACTTGCTGTGGTGGGCTGTTACGGGCTGTGGTGTGCTGTGAGAGGCTGTGGTGGTCTGGGACGAGCTGGGACGGGCTGTGGTGGGCTGGGACGGGCTGTGGTGGGCTGGGACAAGCTGTGGTGGGCTGGGACGGGCTGTGGTGGGCTGGGACGGGCTGTGGTGGGCCGTAGTGGGCTGTGGTGGGCTGGGACGGGCTGTGGTGGGCTCTGGTGGGCTCTGGTTGGCTGGGACGGGCTGTCGTGGGCTGGGACGGGCTGGGACGGGCCGTGGTGGGCTGGGACGGGCTGTGGTGGGCTGGGACTGGCCGTATTGGGCTGGGACGGGTTGGGATAGGCTGCGGTGGGCCGTGGTGTGATGTGCTGGGCCGTGGTGGGCTGGGATAGGCTGTGGTGAGCTGAGACGGGCTCTGGAGGTCTGTGGTGGGCTAGGACGGCTTGTGGTGGGCTAGGACGGGCTGTGGTGGGCCGTGGTGGGCTGTGGTGGGCTTTTGTGGGCCGTGGTGGGCTGGGACGGGCTGTGGTGGGCTGGGACGGGCTGCGGTGGGTTGTGGAGAGCTGGGACGGGCTGTGACGGGCTGTGGTGGGCTGCGACGGGCTCTGGGACAGGCTTGGACGAGCTGGGACAGCCTGGGACAGGCTGTGGTGGGCTAAACGGGCTGTGGTGGGCTGGGACGGGCTCTGGTGGTCTGGGACATACTGTGGTGGGCTGGGACGGGCTGGGACGGGCTGTGGTGCTCTGTGGTGGGCTGGGACGTGCCGTGGTGGACCGTGGTGGGCTTGGATGGGCCGTGGTGGGCTTGGATGGGCCGTGGTGGGCTGTGGTGGGCCGTGGTGGGCTGTGGTCGGCCGTGGTGGGCTGTGGTGGGCTGTGGTCGGTTGTGGTGGGCTGGGACGGGCTGTGGTGGGCTGAGATGGGATGTGGTGGTCTGGGACAGGCTGTAATGGGCTGGGATAGGCTGTGGTGCGCCTTGGTGGGCTGTGTTGGGCCCGGATGGGCCGTGGTGGGCCGTGGTGGGCTGGGACGGGCTGTGGTGGGCTGGGACGGGCCATGGTTGGCTGGGACGGGCTGTGGTGGGCTGTGGTGTGATGGGACGGGCTGTGGTGGGCTGGGATTGGCTGGGATAGGCTGTGGTTGGTTATGGTGGGCTGGGAAGAGCTGTGGTGGTCTGGGACAAGCTGTGGTGGGCTGTGGTGGGCTGGGACGGGCTGTGGTGGGCTGGGATGGGCTGTAGTGGGCTGAGGCGGGCTGTGGTGGGCTGGCACGGGCTGTGGTGGGCTGTGGTGGGCTGTGGTGGTCTGTGGTGGCCTGGGACGTGCTGTGGTGGGTTCTGAAGGGCTGTGGTGGGCTGTGGTGGGTTGGGACACGCTGTGGTGGATAGGGACGGGCTGTGGTGGGCTGTGGTGTGTTGTGACGGGTTGGCACGGGCTGGGACGGGCCGTGGTGGGCTGGGATGGGCTGTGGTGGGCTGTGGTGGGCTGGGACAGGGTGTGGTGAGCTGAGACGGGCTCTGGAGGGCTGTGGTGGGCTGGGACGGGCTGTGGTGAACTGTGGTGGGCCGTGGTGGGCTTTCGTGGGCTGTGGTGGGCTGGGACGGGCTGTGGTGGGCGAGGACGGGCTGCGACGGGCTGTGGTGGGTTGTGGAGAGCTGTGACGGGCTGTGGTGGGCTGCGACGGGCTCTGGTGGTCTGGGACGGGCTGGGACAGGCTGGGACGGGCTGTGGTGGGCTGAGACGGGCTGGGAGGGGCTGGGACGGGCTGTGGTGGTCTGGGACGGGCTGTGTTGGGCGGGGACGGGCTGTGGTGGGCTGGAACGGACTGTGGTGGTCCTGGACGGGCTCTGGTGGGCTGTGGTGGGCTGGGATGGACTGTGGTGAGCTGGGACGGGCTGGGACGGGCTGTGGGTGGCTGGGACTTGCTGTGGTGTGCTGTGGTTTGTCCATCAAACAGCTTCTCTGTTTTTCTGTCTCTCAGGCCAACAGTTTTACCGTCTCCTCGGTCTCTGCCCCCTCTTGGCTTCATCGTTTCATTATTAGAAAGAAAGGACAGAACCTGGCCAAAATAACTCAGCAGATGCCAAAGGTATGGGTGAGCTGGTTAGCTTAGCACCCCCGGCGTAGAAAAAGGTTTAGTCCAGATCACTCGTCACGAAAGAGAGAGGTGTATTCTAGCGTGGGTAAAACCAGGGGGAAATGACACAGATCTTTGCTGTTCAAGGGAACCCTCTCTTTTACTGCTGCAAACACTGCTCCTCCTATGTTATTGTCATGGGTTGAGCCCTTCCAAGGAAGCTTTATGTGGTGCTGTTTTGAGAACTGATGTAGTAGGATACCTGGAAATGGCGAGTGCAGCAAGGCTTCTCCCTGGGGAG